>NW_022145614.1:9050733-9467384 GCF_000002235.5 Strongylocentrotus purpuratus
TTTAATAGAGATGTCTTTAATCAGTCGCATGTCAATCTGGGATTGTAATATTTTGGAACACAGGGCAAGCAGGAATAATGTTGTTATAGCTAATGTTGATTTAAATTTTTTTTTTTCAAATGTCATATTTTAAAAAGAAAATGTATGATTCATAACTTGTTTAAATCCCAATCTTGAAAGTTCAATAGTTTGTCTGTATTGGTAATCTGTGTGATCGAAAGTTAATCTTTTATATTAATACAAAATCTTTACCTCAATATTTTTCAGCTATCCAGCTTTGTCAGTGATATGACACCATTTAACTTCTTTGACGTAATTAGCAATAGTCAGGTTGTAGACATTCAGGAATATTCAAATCTCATTGAGCAATATTTGTTATCTCTGTGTATTTCTATAGATTTATCTAGAAGTGATAATAAGATTCATTCAAGATGAGTGGTCGACTAGCTGGTAAAGTGTGTCTTGTGACTGGAGCTACCAGGGGTATTGGCAAGGGAATTGCTCTGCAGCTGGGAGAAGCAGGAGCTACAGTCTACATCACAGGTAAGTACATCGTGTTAAAAACACTTTGGAGTGAATTTTTATTTATAGGGAATCACATCAGCTGGCAATTTACTCCTATGAGTATAGTGGTGTACATGTACATGTGGATGGCAGGAGAATTTAGCTTATGATGTTTTTAAATAATGCAATCATTCTGAATACTATTGTAAGAACATTTTTTTGTTGTAAGAATCCTGTAACTTTTGCATTATAAGGCAGTGAATTTAGAAGTATCATTACTTTAGGAGTGTGAAGGTTATTCTCCTCTGATTAAGAATGCGTCTGTGCTATTTCAAATTTGTAAATGATTTATTGATGTTATTGCCATGGTTGTGATGTGATGACTCTCTTTTATACATGTACTTCTCTGGAAAAACAAACATGGTGTAAAGCTGAATTGCAAATATTTGAGGACAAATATTGCAACTTCTCAATCGGTGCAGTAAAATTGTCTACATAGGGAGCTGTATTGCATAATAGATTTTCATTACTGGGTGCTAAAATGTTTAAATGCTCCATATGGGGCAGATAATTTAATTAATTTCCATAGACATTACCAGCAATAGTTTGATTATGGTTATTATCTTTAGTATAAACGATTTTGATCATGGTATCGTAGCAACCATCATCTTAATTCAAGAATTATTTTTCTGGCCATCTGTGCACAAATTCTTCTGATGTTTTAGACATTTTTTTATTTCTGAATATTTTTTTATTTTTTTTGAGTTCATTTTTTTTCTTCTATTGTGATTTATTTTGTAGGAAGAACATTGAAACCAAAGCAAGATGGAGTCGGAGGGTCATTGGAAGAAACAGCAAGAGAAGTAAGTCATTCCTCCAATCTGAGAACCAAGTGAACTCTTGTATTAATCAGTTGCTTGACATAACATGAATTTATAAACGGAAAGAGCAAAAGTATATGAAGTTTCTTTATTCCATGGCTGAGATTTTGGCCGAGAGACCTCCAGATTTTAGGGTTATCAAATGCTGTGATTTTCTTACAAGGATAAGATGTAAGACCCCTGTGTTTAACTTTATCCTTGTATTTTCAGAGAACTTAAGCAATTCAGTTGAACGTGATTTTATGACGTGATTCGTGTCATACAGAATGTATGTTCTCTCAGGAATTTATAAACTATAAGTATAAGATGGGAGGCACATATATGAATCCCAGCACAGCACTAATGTCCTTCGGCAAGACATTAATCCACATTTGCCACTTTCCGCCCAGGTGTAAATGGGTACCTTGCACTTGCTGGGGTAATGAGAGTTGCAAGGCCCTCAGGAAGAACAGCATTGAAGATGATTAGACTTCCCTGGGATTAAAAAAAAAAAAATCATTTTCATGTGATATATCTTAGACTTTATTATTTTGTTTTCATTTATTATTCACTCCCTTTCGTGTTTCTCTTTCCTGTAGATAGACGACAGAGGAGGCAAATGTGTTCCAGTCCAGTGTGACCATTCCAAAGATGACCAGATCAAAGCACTTTTCGAAAGGATAGAGAAAGAACAGAATGGCCATCTGGATGTCCTAGTCAACAATGCATACGCTGCAGTTTCTGTAAGTCCACAAAGATACAATTCAATTCAATTCAATTTTATTTTACATCTCTTTAAAAAACACATTGACATGGTACTGTGAAAGAAGGATGAAGGGTGGTGGATGCGAGGGATCAACAGATGATCAACAGGTGATCAACCTTGAATCCTGCATTATCATAACAAAGAAGTGCCAATTTCTGTCAGGCACACTGGTGACCTACATCTATCCATACAATTTCCATACATACTTTCCTTTTGTAAGTATTCTAACAATTCAACATAAAACAGATTACCAAAGTAAACATCACATTATTCCACTTGCATTTGCAATAATATAAATAAACCTGACTCGGCTATGAAATACTTTTTAAGTTCTATAATAACACTGTACTGTATATTAACAACTATTGTACACAAATGAATGTACTGAAAGGTGTGGCGCACAAACACAATCTTAATAGAAACTCATCACTATTTAAACATCAAATAAACAATCTTTCTTATCTTAATATCACAAAATAATACATTCAAAGGAAAAACTAACCTTTTTACCTCCTTATTCTGCTTCTTCGGCATTAAAACACCCAAGGATGCAATAAATTAGAGTAGATTCTCCACAAACAACCAGCTACTCAGTTTCCAGCTACCACCATCTAGCATGTCTATCTAGTCTATGTACAAGTGTACTGCTATATCAGGCAAAGGGTATAATGCATACAAACACACAGAGCACTTATCTGTAGTACTGTGTAGTGTACTTGAAGGAAACTTACAATGTCATACCTAGTCTTGTTTCAAGGCAAAGGTAATACAAATTGTGAATCTGTTTAAACTAAATTCAAATGAACATTCATTACAGTCGATCTTGATTGACTATTTTTTGCATGAGCGCGCAACTTCAAATGATGGTTTTGCTTTGTACGGCCTATAAGCTTACAAGTAATCTTTTTCAAAGAGAAAAATTGCACCACTTCCATCAAATTACTTCTCCACCTATTTGTGGTTGGTTGTTTATCAGTACCGCAATCTATGATATCATAATAAATTGCATAGATTGTTCTGTATCATGTACACTTTAGCTTGAGGTTAATATAACCTTGTACATGCATATTTTAACATATCCTTTAATATTCTTTTGCAGGCTCTTATGGGCGCAGTGAATACCCCATTCTGGGAGCTACCTGAAACCATTTGGGATGATATCAACAATGTTGGTCTGAGGTAAGTACAGGAGACTTGAGGTCTAGTATAGGTTAATCAACATAAGAAAAGTACTTACCGTAATAATCTATTTTATTCCAGTATAGGAAACCATCCAAGCAGCAATATAATATGAGATTAACTTTTCTTGAAATGCCCTCACATAATAAATATTAAATGCGTGAAGATACTTCCGTTTGTGTGTGTTATCCGATGTACCTGCATCAGCTTTTTGAGCCTTGTGCTTTTCAGTTTTAGTGATATATGTATAATACAAAGGTTCGTTCGTTTGTGTCTCCGTAGATCAAGATAATTTCAAAGTTCCTAAATTAAATCTTGATTTTTGGAGTGGTTGCTACAACCGGCCGTGTCAGACAAGTGAAATATATAAATGCCTTTTTTTTTTCAGTTAAAAAATAAACATACATGGTTGACCAAGTTATCATACATATATTAGGGATGCCATGTTAAAAGTCAATATTTTGTCCCTATTTGTTATCCTTTTTGATTGACAGGAATCATTACATATGTTCAGTGTATGCAGCCAAACTGATGGTTCCAGCCAAACAGGGTCTCATTGTGAATATCTCGTCAGGAGGTGGGCTCAGATACCTCTTCAACGTCGCCTATGGGGTTGGGAAAGCTGCGGTAAGTTTCAACTAAAAAATAAGAATCTGGGAATATTTTAATTTACATTCAGTTAATAAAATCATCCCAATTATTTTTATTCAATCTGTATCCATCAACTTCAATCTCCAATGTTCATATGCACTCCATATAGAAAGTGTTATCAATCGGCTGATATGATTTGAAGTTATCTGTAAAAATAAGGAGGAAGTAATGATTAGAAGATGTTATAATCTGTTAAAAGGAAGTAACTAAATCTGAAGGTGGCATTAGAAAGATTATGACAGGGTAATGTTATGGCTTACTCTTTCAACCCCTTATTTTGTTGTCATTATATTTTGAAATGGCACAATCTGATATGTGATATTGACATGACAAAACGGGACAGGGTACTTGCAGATGAGCATGTACATGTACATGTTATACTCCTGAATCAAACATGACATTTTATTGTTTTCCTTGAATAATGTATCCCGCTGAAATGTGTACGAAAGGAACTGTACATCAAGACCACCTGCCTATTAAGACCACTTTTTTTCTTATCCCCCTTGAGTGGTCTCTATATACAGGTTTCAATGCGACTGGACATTGTTTCTTCAAGCATGATCTTTTCTATGTGTACATTATAGGTTGACAGGTTAGCAACAGATTGTGCTCATGAGTTGAAGAAGCATGGTGTAGCAGCGATCTCACTCTGGCCTGGTGCAGTCAAAACAGAACAAATCCTTGAAAAGTTCAAAGATCCCGACATGAGCTTTAAAGTTGGAGGATACGAAGCAAAGGTAAGAATCTGAAAAGGGATTTTGTCCTACATAGTTCAATCTAGGGGGAGGTAGGAGGGGAAGGGGGGGGGGGGGGCAGGAAGGAGGGAAGGGGAGGGGTAGTTGGTTTGTAGTAGCTCATTCAATGTACATAGACTAGGGCATGGTTGAAAATAGAGTTATCTTCAAGTAGAGGGATAGACCCTTTTTTAAATGCTAGTGATTTCAATAGATATGTTTGGAGGGCTTATGCAGAAGTCTGAAATGCCACGGCCTATTTTTGAGAAGAGAGAACCAGAAAAAGGGTATACTGACATTCTAGAAAATGGTCATTCAGTGGAAAATGAGCAGTTTCTAAATGATATTGTCATTGTTAAAATGGAGGCAAATGAAGAGGGCCTGAATGAGCTTCGTACATTATCACACGATCTATACCACTTTGCAGACCTGCCAACCAGTATGATTTAATCGTGTTTCGTACAATTTTTAGAAGTAGATACGACAGTACAATTTTCCTCCATAAAATATGATTTTCTCCAAAAAGAGTTTTGTTTGTTTTGTATTTTGTGTGTGTGTTGCCATTTTCAATGGCAAAATGCCCATTTTCTCCTCTAAATTATACTACATGCATCTCACATCAGAAATTTGGGGATGTTCATTGGTTCAACACCAGTCATGACAAAATCATGCATATTCAACCAATGATCCATACAAAAATTTTCCCGTTTGTAGGAACTGTAAGAGGCAATGATCCATGTTTTTTTTTTTTTTAATACAGTTTTTGTCAGTAAAAATAGAACTTTTGGGATTAAAGAATACCGATTTTGAACTCCATAGGTTGGCAGGTCTGCACTTTGTTCTCAATGTGTTTGTGTTAACGATATATCCCTCTGTGCCCACACCCGCAGCAACGGGACATCTTCTTGATGGGAGAGAGCCCAGAGTACGCCGGCAAGTGCGTGGTCAATCTCGCGGCCGACAAGGACGTCATAAAGAAGACGGGCCGTGTGCTCCTCACGATGGAGCTTGCAGAAGAGTACGGTTTCACGGACGTCGACGGCCACAGGCCGATGAACTACCGTCAGCTGAAGGCGCTGGCCCTGATGGGTGGACACACTTGGGTTGGAGCTATGATCCCTGGCTTCATCAAGATTCCCTTCTGGGCCCTGGCCGCCTTTACTCACAAATTCTAATCGGTCACATTTTTCTCTTTCTAATCATGAAAAACATGGAGGAAGAAAGACCAGAGATAAGTATGTGCAACTCGTAATTATACGTATTCCTATACAATAATAGGAAAAAATCCTACATGCTTGCTATGCAATACTGCCAAAGTTGAGTCATCTTTATACATACTTACAACATTGAAAGTTGTAAATAAACTTGTGAATTGAATCTATAGAGAAAGTAAAAAGAATAAAGAACTGACCACTCTCTTATTGCAGTAAAAAGATAACATGTACATGCAAACATCTCTATCACCAGTGCGTTGTTATGTAATGATTATTAGTGCAATTCTTGGTTAAAAAATCTTTGCTATTGCTGCAAATAATGTAGAGATCACTAAATACAGAATGGATTACTGTAAATGACTGAAATCAACGACATGACGAATAATCAGGTATACATTTTACTAATGTATTCAAATCTACTATTTCTTACTACAACCATTCTTAATTATCTTTCCATCTGTTGGAGCCACAAAGGCATTAAATTTGTGTTACAGAATATGGGTTAAATGCCCTTTTTGCTCCAAACAGATAGTTTTGTTCTTCTTCATTTCCATAGAATTGGTTTGTATGCATACTAACCATGTGTATTTTCCAGAAAAGAGTAAGAGTAAAGAGGGTCGAGTTAAACAAGGTATTATTTATGTTTTTGAAGTATTAATCACCCTATCTTGGAATATATTTTAAACCAAAAAAAACTAAATTATGTATCTGTATAAGATTAAAGTTTAGTAAATACAGCATCATTTGTCTTAATCTTATAATTGACATCAAAACAGCTTTGTGAAATAGACAGTGGTCACTCTGATTTTGAATATAAGTGGTCATCATTACTTGTTTTTATTCAAATTTGTAATTTACTCTATGAAACATTCCTAAATGTAATGAGAACAAATTGTTATTTTGTTGTACGTTTTATACCAAAGAAGAAGGGGATATTCTTAAAACTAACTGTACAAATGCCCAAATGCTTCTCTGGTATATTTTGTGTTAATTCATGTGCACTATCCTGTGCAGATTAGCAATTATTGAATCCAATGGCCGTAGTAATGATAACTACATTGTAAAGCACCTATAAACACTGTATTAAGCACTATACAAATGTTACTTTTATTATTTTAAGCTGTCACTTCTTATGACTTTTTATAATGGCCATGCATGTATTTCAGCAGTGGCTTAATTCATTGAATCTCTTTGTCAGCCTTTTTTTTTCTTGTGATGAAATTGTCTTATTTATGTGAGTCAAGATGCCAAATTGAATTGATACCAAATACTTAATGTCTAACAAAACAATCATGTATTCTTCTCTATACAAAGATAAGTAATATTTCTTGCCTCGCGTAACTAATGTAGAGTGTAGATTGCGCTTCCTCTTTTAGTATAGGAACTTGTATGTATGCCTGACGTAAGGACAAGATGTGTAGTATACTGCTCATGATATTTGTAATTACATAATTGACTCCCTTTAGATGGCATGTTAATACAAATGCTGATCAAAAGTATGTGCTTCTGTATACTACGTAGTGCATGGACATTTGTACTGTTTATTATTTGAATGAAAATAATGAATAGTTTAAAAAAAATATTTACAATATATTGTAATATCAAAGTAACAATTGACACAATGTTAATTATTATATTTTTACATGTACATGAATGGCAAGTGGGTGTGTGAAGTATGCATCTGCACCTAAAGTGTACTCACTAATCTCTGTGTCGTTGGATACAGAAAAATGATCAGGCGTAAATTTGAGAATATTTTCACTTATGTAAGTCTTTTAAGCAATAATCACAGTTTTTTCTTATGTCTGATTATCAGGGCCACTGTTCTAAAAGGAAAAACAAAAGTGTTTCAATTTCAGGGCCTACAATGCCTGAAATCAAGTTATAATATATTTCAAACAATTGGTTTCCCTTTTTAAATGTAATATTTTGTAGTCTGTTATTTTTTAATTACTTTCCAATGCCCTTAACTTGAAATCTAAAGCAAATAGCAATATTGATAATTTTGGTTCACTATGCAGTATAATTGTACATTTGTTTAAAGTGTATTGATAATAGTGTTTTTTAAATGTAGTTGATTGACTCTGCTGCCAATTGTGTCTTATTAGACAATCAGATTTAAATTCTTAACATTGTAATTTTATTCAAATATATGAAATACAGGTATATTGATTCATATTTTTTGTCAAATTGTAATCTGTGTTGCATACAGAGTTTTTTTTAAATTATTTTAGCATTCATATAATTCTTTTAATGAATATACAAAGTGGAATGACTTAAATATTAACCAAGATTTTTAAAAGGAATATGGAAGTTAGGTGACTTTGGAAAAGGAGAGAGGGACAGTGGGAGAGAAAGAAAGGAAAAAGAGGCTGAGACAGTTATACGTAGAGTGAAAGAGAGAGAGAGAGAGAGGAAGGTGGGGGTGGGGTTGGAAGAGGGAGCGGATTTAGAGTTACGGTTGGGGGACGGGGTGATATCTAGAAGAAAAATAGGGGGTTGGGAAAGATGCACACTAATATCATCGTCTGTGTACATCTTTGTTGAACATGATTTCTTGGAGAAGAATAAATGTCGCCAGGCTCGGACCCGTAGCCCAAAAAAAATCCAAAGTTTTAATTTATTATCCGTGGAATAATAAAAAAATTGGGACCAAGCATGAAGAAAGAAAATTATTGAAAGTGACATTTATTGAAAGATCAGTATAGGCGCCGTAATGAAAGAGAGAATCTCCTTTTTACCTCGGTTCATTGGCCTGTGATGTCATAGATCTCTATATCTATTCAGTTTTTTTTTTCTTCTGGTCTTTGGAAGAAATAGAGGATATATTGTATGACTTTCTAAGGAAATTCTATTAAATATATATTGTTATCCGCCTGATAAAAAAAATATGGTCTCTTGAATATTCCTGTAGTAATGCAGTTGCGGCATCATTTCATGTTGACATGCATGCCAGCTTGACCAAATTGTCAGCGTATATTATGTTGAAGAGTCAGGTTGGGGAGTTCTTAAATATGCCAATGTGTGTGTGAGAACTGGATAAATACTGATGGCTGCATGCATATATGCATCTTATCTTTTATGTCTTTTTTCCCCTTCAATAATTAGAATAAAATTAGTATCCTGGGGGCCGTATACCTATTTTCGTTATTCCGTTAATCACTACAGCCATTATTTTTCCAGGGGCAAAGGAACCAGGGTGGGGGCGGCCCCTACGTCTTAAGTAGACACAAGACCGCGATATTTGCAGTAAAATAATGCCGTTCGCATATCCATGCACTCTCTTCTGAACATACTAGCTAGGCCTATAATGTATATAAGTCCGTTCTATTTCGATATGGACCCGTTTTTATAATATTAATAAGCCTGAACAATGATACGAAGCATCGTTCATTCTTTGACTTATATCATCACGTTTCCATGTCTTGATTCCCCTCTTCCGTACATGCAAAATATGATAACTTCAGTTAGAAAAGGAGTAGCCTATACCTTTAGATGCAAAGCTAGCCGGGCCGCGATATGAAACAAATTATACAAGAATATGGTCTAGAACTAGGAGTTATATTTATAACATGAGTAAGCGCTTATTTGGCAATTAAGACGTAATGTGAGAAACAGAAGCGAGCGAGTGCATTTCCAATACGGCTCAGTTTTTTTGTTCTTCTTCATTTCTCTTAATTTGGACCATTTTTCTTGCAAGATTTAGGCCTGGTTATTCTTTAGGTAATCGCAAAGAACAATTACATAGTTTTAAAGTTTTCCCGTTGTGACGGAATGGCGCATTCTGTCATTTACAAAAATACTATATCTGTCCTTTGCTGCTTTGTTGTGAGTTTGTATTAAAAAAAGTCCATCCTGATATTAAGTTGGTTTAAAAGAAGCAGAAAAATGAACTTGAAACAGGTCAGTGAAAGGTTAAAACAAACAAGTAAAAGTTAGAAGTTATGAATTTTTGAAAGTTCATGTACAGTTAATCAAACACTAATTGGCAACTTAAGACAAATTTCAATCATGCATTCAATTTGGAGAGTGGCTCGATCACAAGATACGGTACGTCAGTGTTAAAAACGATAGTTATGATAATAACTGTAAAGAAAACAAAAATAGCCTGACCGGCTGGACGTCAGGGAAAATGCGGCCATTTTGAAGGGGGTAAAAAAAGGCCTCCTCCTTCCTTTTTTTCAAAAATGCATGCAGGATGCTAATTAAAACATTTTTTTTTAATGGCTTATCCTGTTCAAGCCGACTTGCATTTTGATCTTTTATTCTTTTATTCTTGTTGTAGGCCTTTGTTGATCAGAGTCGAGGCATATGGCGAATAAAACCAATCAATCAATCAATTATTATAAGATTTTTCCGATTCCTTGACCTTGTCCAATTTGATTGCGATATCACTAATACTGGCCCAATGACGATGATTTTTATTTCTTAAACGGCCCATTCTGGGGCATGGAAGAAACATTTTTCGTTTGTATTTATTAACATTTATTTCCTTCTCAATGGTACAATATGAAACACAATGTATGTATACATTATAATAACAATGATTTCAACAACTTTCAAATACTTGAAACATAAACTTCTACTTCAGTATGAAAATTCTTAAGGTCATCGAGTGATGGAGACCATCGGTATTATCAACATTTTGTTGGTTGGCTGCACCACACACCCGTTTTTGTTCTTCTTTTGTTTTTGTTTTTGTTTGTTTTATATATTATGTAACAAACGTACTGTGTAAAGGGAACCTTAATTACAAGCATAATGCTTCCAAGGTTTCCTTCTTAGGCTTACTGTCAATGGCGCCGGAAGTGGGGGGGGGGGGGGGGGCAGGGGGAGCAGTTGCCCCCCCCCCCAGTCAAAAAAGTGGGGGGGGGGGGGCAAAACGCATTTTTGCCCCCCAAAACGCCCCCCCCCCCTCCAAAAAAAAAAAAAAAATAACAGTAAAGGCTTGTATTTTTAATCCAAAAGAACGTAACAATAATAAAACCTGAATTAAATCACATATACAATTCCATTCGAAGAAACGGAAAGTTCACAGGAATTAAATTTCATAAACATTGCGCATGCCACCTATACGGTATTTATCAATGGAGGTCTCTATAATAGCGATACGCGCATATCGTGGACATATTGTGCGAGAATGGGAAAGCGTGCCCGTTTTTTTGTTATAGGGGTGAGAAGACATGAGCCCCTGAACGCTGGCGTACTGATGGGGGGGGGGGGGGGGGATGATGTATTTCTTATTCGAAACAATTGATTTACAAATGTTGATGTTGTGACATGATTTTCCGGCATTTTTTCTCCATTTCTTTTGTAAGTCATACCTTTTTATGCGTTTGTTGGAAAATAAGAAATTCCCAAATTACAGTCAGGCGAAATACGCTAATTTAGAAGCCTTTATGTCATGGTCTGCAAAGTGGCTGGGCTCGAGCCCCCCCCCCCTCCCCCTCCTTTTTGAAAAAGTATGTTAAAGAAAAAAAGAAAGAAAGACGGAGAAAAAAATAAGTGACCTGCCAATGTCACAAATAAGGTATAAAAAATGCTCATCTGACCGTAATTAAATGCTTAAAACCCCAGAGCTTACGGGGGCTCCGCCCCCGGACGCCACCAAGGGCCCTAAGGCGTGCCCCTGGATGCTCATCTGACCGTAATTAAATACCTAAAACCCCTGAGCTTCCGGGGGCTCTGCCCCCTGGACCCCACCAAGGGCCCTAAGGCGGCCCCCTGGATGCTCATCTGACCTTAATTAAATACCTAAAACCTCTGAGCTTCCGGGGGCTCTGCCCCCTGGACCCCACCATGGGCCCTAAGGCGGGCCCCTGGATGCTCATCTGACCGTAATTAAATACCTAAAACCCCTGAGCTTCCGGGGCTCTGCCCCCTGGACCCCACCAAGGGCCCTAAGGCGGTCCCCTGGATGCTCATCTGACCTTAATTAAATACCTAAAACCTCTGAGCTTCCGGGGGCTCTGCCCCCTGGACCCCACCAAGGGCCCTAAGGCGGGCCCCTGGATGCTCATCTGACTGTAATTAAATACCTAAAACCCCTGAGATTCCGGGGGCTCTGCCCCCTGAACCACACCAAGGGCCCTAAGACGGCCCCTGGATGCTCATCTGACCGTAGTTAAATATCAAAACCTCTGAATTTCTGGGGGCTCTCCCCCCCCCCCCTTGGAACACGTCAATTGCCTTACAGAGGGCCCCTGGATGCTCATCTAACCGTAAATAAATACCTAAAACCCCTGAGCTTCCGGGGGCTCAGCCCCTTGACCCCCTGCCGAGGCTCATTCCCTGGACCCCACGCCAATTTACGCTCTACCTGATCGATAATACTCCACTTTGAAAAACGTTCCGCGGGACCTGCATGTAACGTGTAAGACTGGTGGTGATGCAGATTTTTCGTGTGCCCCCCCCCCTTCCGAACTTTTTTTCTCATTACGTCACTGCCCCTGGAATGTGAGCCCCCTGGAATGTTTGCCCCCCCAGTCCCAAACTGCTTCCGGCGCGCCTGCTTACTGTAGATTATTGTTAGCATCATTTGTATTTAATTGCTTGCCATTAATTTGTTTTACTGTTGTATCTATCGATTATATGTACATGTTTTGTTACCTTGTATATGCCTTACTTTGTGAATTCTTTTCATATGCAGTTAATGTGGAAATAAAACCTAGGCCCTAAATAAAAAATAAATAATAAAATGAACATACTACAGTAAATAATTCAGATAACAGATAAAAGAGGCGAAAAGCATAGCTTGAGTTAGGAACGCCCATAACACAGTTACTGAGAGAACAATAAAGATATTATTATGAGAATTACATATATAACAGTGACGTTGATATAGGAAAGAAAAAAATAGTAAATGGAAGAAAAACTGAGAAAGAAACAGAATAGAAGAGAAATACAGTTGAATAGTGCAAATATAATATTCAACTATGATGTTGAAGAAAAAAAAGACAGAACATCTTTGAAAACAAGAAAATCTTTGGCAGCGAACAACAAACAAATGAAGGCAAGATATACACTTTAAAAAAAAACACCCTATACTTTATGTAGACTGATCCGAAAATGACCAATTCAAAGTACCGCGTTTTGATGAGCGCATGCGCAGGGAGTTAGTCTGGTGTTGTCATCACGCATGCGCATTACAAGAGCGCCATCTTGCTATCGGCGTTCGCCATTCATTTGAGTTGGATATTTCATTAAAAACTCACATTTTGACTCGATTTTTTGGACCAAAAGGCATTTAAAACACTATTTCTAGTGATTTTGAGGTTTCTCTGGTCTTCTCGTAGAAAAGGTGAGTTATTTTGTTAGCTCATTTTCTTGTAATGTTCCTTTCGACAGCGCGCCCCCAGACGCTTCTTTCACAATCTTTGATGAATCGTCAACCTCTCTTTCTTTGATTCCTCTTAAATAATACGCGTTTTAAAACATTTTTTCTGCCATTTTCCGTACTTTAGATGAAATGATAGCTAGCTAGTGCATTTAATCTATTAACGTTCTACGGAAATGTTGTCAGTAGAGTATTGATAAGCCGCCCGTTTTGTTATTTAAATGTAATTTTCCAGCCATATTACATTTCCGGGTGCCTTTTGTCGTTGGCCAAAGTATGCTAATTCAGCTGCTCATAGCCATTCTTTGCATGCGGCTACACACCGCTGTATTTCCCCGACCGCTATGGCTAGAAATTGACAAGGAAGGCGAGCGCCACTACTCGGTAAAAAGCTAGTAAGTTTTTTGGTAAACATAATTTGAAGAAGTAAACCCTGGAAGATGTACATGAAAGTTGTGCGGAAGTGATGATGGGTTATTTGATGAGATTAAATGAGCAGAAGTGCTTATATTTTGATGGAATATCATGGCCTTCTTTGAACTCCTCCGAGCATTGTGCTTTGTTAGGTGTGTGCGCTACTCGATACTCTGCATACACATATTACGGCTTTTTTTGGGGGTATGGCGTCAGCGGCAAACAAAGGCCGTGCCATCGGGTAGGTTCGGCGCGATAGTTACCCCGCTACAGCTACCGCGCAAGTATACGTGGCCACTACACTACAGTCCATCCTGAGCAATGGACACTGCGTCACAGCCCCGGTATGCAGGCACACATAATTTCATGTTTTTTTTATTTAATGTATTGTATTGTGCAAATTGATCTTGATCTTGATCTATATGCATATTAATAATGTATATGTAAAAATGTACCATCATTGTAACAATTGAAAGAGGAAAAATAAATGAATTGAATTGAAAATTTGAATAATGGCTCGCATACAAGCTGAGCTGACAATGTGAAATAGTAGAATCTGATTAAGCTAGGTCTCATGATAGAACTGTACCGTGAGTCTGTTACACATTCAGTAGGGTTATAATTTAGCAAATTTACTTCTTTCAATTTCATGTGGTTAAGTGGCAGTAATAGTGCATAGAGTCTAGTCACAGTGTCTACCTCTAAAGTTTCTGGAAACTTTGCCAAACTATCTTGGCATTGCACATAATTATGTACTTGTAATTTATTGTAACAGACATTCTAGACTAACTCTAATTGATTCAGCTTTCATCAATTTTAATAGATTCCGGGTTGGTCCCCAGCTCTGAGTCTGGGCTTATGCTATAAAATTAAAGTAATGCCATGGTTCCAACATTTTAGATGTGCATTTTATTTAACAATTTCAGTAATATAATAATGCTCCTTCTCTGTACCAGTACTGGTACATTTCTTTTCACTTTGTCCTTCTCTTTTCTTAGAACACTCTTTTGTTTGTTATTTGTTTTCTCTCTCCGAAATACTTGTAGTCTTCCACTCTTCTCTCCCGTTTCCATTTTTAGAGGTTTATTTATGCCCTTTCCAATGAGGCCGATGCTATCTGAATTTGTTGATCTATCTTCTCACTTCTAATATTCCCAGGCTGTCTTTTATGATATAATCTTCTGAGCCTTCTGAATTTGGAGTCAGCAGGGCGGTATTCCGCATGTCGCTAACTTGTATGGCAGGTGATGCATGCTAAAGTGTGTTTCTAAAGTTCTCAACAGATGTGGCTATTACAGACTGCTGGTCGAGGGCGTTTCATGCTCGTCCAGTTCTTGGGAAAAAGGAGTATTTATAATTTTATATACATCCTTTCTGACAAAGGAGGTTTCTATTGAGCGTTGGTGGTTTCTTCTTAACCTTGACCCTGTTGATACTTGTATGTAGTCCTCTTGCTTTAGGCCCACCTTTCCCTTGTTGATTATGTACAGCATAACTAAACAACTTTTTCCCCTCCTGCGTTCAAGTGTTTCCCATTCAAGGCAGGTCTGCATTTGTGTGACACTGCTGTCCCTTTGGTAGTTTCCTGTTACAAAGCGTGCTGCCCTCCTTTGAACTGCGTCCAGTTTATTAATTTACCCTAATCTGTATGGATCCCAGGCACAGCTTGCATATTCTAATACTGGTCTCACTAGGGTCTTGTATGCGAGGGCTTTCACATTCCTTGGGCAAAACCATAGATTTCTCCTGAGGAATCCTAACATGCGGTTGGCTTTCATGGCTGTGTTGTCAACATGGTTCGCCCACGTCAGTTTACTGTCTATTTCTACTCCCAAGTAAGGATGAGAGCTTGTCTGTTGTAAGTCTTGTCCACAGAAGATATAATCCCTTGTCAGAGGTTTTTTCTTATTTGAGATGATCATCACTGAACACTTGGAAGCGTTGAACTGAGTGATTTCATTCCCCAAAATTATTGAAGTAGCCTCCAAAGCCTGTCTGTAGGCACTAGGCCTACCAATGGCTACCACCACCTAACAAAAATTAGAAGAAAGGAGATATTTTATGAGGCCTTCAATCATATAAATTATATTTGGTAAGAGTTACATATGTGGAATTGAAATGCCAAACTGTTTCCCATAAATTTGCAACCCACTTTGATAAAATTGTTAAAAGGTTTTACTTTAAAAAAAAAAAGTATAAAGATGAGGAATATATGTCTTGAATAAATGGTGGTTAAAAAAAATAGTTCTGCAGCAGTGAGGTCTCAGTGAGGTCTCAGAAGTTTTTCATGTTGTAATCGAAATGTCTATACTGAATTTGTTCCCATGTTATCACCCATGCAGATCATAATAACAGAGAACCATGGATGAAAACACAGATCAACCTGGAAGCCAGACAGAAGAACCTGTGGCACCAGCAGACCAGGGGGAAGCTGAGGGAACTGATGCGGCTTCCATGAACGTCCTGGAGACCTATCTTCAAAATTTCAATGAGGAGCTTTCATCAGGTCCTGCCACTGCTGCTGGTGCAGTTCAGCAAGCAGGTCAGTTGTATGAATGAAAGAATTGCTCTTCTTCCTCCTCTACATTGATTGT
The DNA here is from genome assembly GCF_000002235.5 of Strongylocentrotus purpuratus. Lineage (NCBI taxonomy): Eukaryota > Metazoa > Echinodermata > Echinoidea > Camarodonta > Strongylocentrotidae > Strongylocentrotus > Strongylocentrotus purpuratus. Next base: position 9,066,986 of record NW_022145614.1, read on the forward strand.
ATCACCTTTTGGCTTTAAATGATAGGTAAAGGGTACACAAGTCCACAAATTATTTCAATTTTCATGCAAGCCTCTACTACGATGGATATAAATGAGGACCTCATAACATGAGGTTTGTTTGCCTGGCATTACAACAACTAATGACTGCAACCAGTATTCATTCTATGTGAAGGAAAAAAATGACTGAAGTAGTTAATTGAAATGATGTAAACAATATCAAGTGTGCTGACAAGAGAGGTAACACAGTAATTATTTTTTGCCTGCCCAATAGGGGCTTACCAATACCCAGGCTAGATTAAAAGAAATCTTTGCAGATCTGGAAACTATACAAACAAAACTTTCTTGATTTTTTGTTCTGCTTCTGCTTAAAACGAATGATGATCAGTAATTTTAAGCTTGCTCAATAATGTGTTATCCTTATTTTTCGTGTTCCCTGTTTACAGCTGCGTCAACTGTTGCAGCTACAGAAGAGGATGACACTGAATCCCCACTGGCTGTACATGTAGAAGAGGTGGCTGATGCAGAAGAGGATGTGCAGCTTGAAGAAGGAGCTGAAGGAGATAATGTTGCAGGTGAGTTGAATAACAATAAAACTTGATGTGATAGTACTGAATGAACTTTGCATTAAGTATCAACGCATAGAATACCTTATACTTGAGACAAATGTTATTTGAGCTTCTAAACAGGAGTAAGATAATAAGAGAACACAAACCCTGCTTAATGTATAAGATCTATTTTAACACAATGTAATGATTGTGGCCTAGTGCTAAAAGGGTTGTTTTGTGTAAGACAGGTAGACAACCAGTTCTGAAAATGACTGTATTTCATAAAGTTCTGTGAACAATAGTTTTCTTTCAGAACAACAAACACCTTAAGACCCTGCTGTAAATTACAAACTTTGCACTTGAAATCCCAAATTCATTTTGAGAATAGTTTTGTACACCATTCAACCACCGAAATATAAAAATGCATGTATTGAATAATAGTTTCTGTAGAATGTAATATTGTTTGCAAATTAAAACAACACTCGGCTAGTATCGTCACTTGGCCTCAAAATAGAATATTTGACATACAAGTAGGAAACAGAGGCAGCTAGATGAATAGGGATGAACAGCACTGTTGCTACATCATTATCATCATTATTATTATTTTATGTCAACTTTGACAGTGGTAAAGCAGGAGATAGGTGAAGAGGAGGAGATGGAGGAGGAAGTGGGCGAGGCCAGCCAACCCGCACCCGACCAAGCCACCATTGACATCACTCACACATTACAGCTACTAGCCAATGCCTCTGCAAACATCAGCAATCCTAATGCCTTACAGGAAAACCAAGAGGTTAGTGTCATGACGAAGATCATCAAATACTTTGCTTATTCATTTACTACACATATAAATAACTAAAAATTAAGTAGATGCATTGTTTGCAACAAACATATATGTTACAGGGATGGTTGAGTTCTTGCTTAAGACCGCACATGCCTTCGAAGTGCATAGTTATTGCTCTTATTCTTATTTATGACATTTCCAGTGCCCTTTTAGGATCTAAAATTGCTATAAAGATAATTATAGGCCCCAAAATGTGTGAAATTTAAATCAAATACAATCATACCAATTCAGCTCCTCTTTCAAAAAAATATGGTGCTAGATTATGAACTCCCAAAATCATGAAAGAGATTAGACAGAATTAAGGGCATCGTGTGAGATGTGAAAATATAAGTGCATATTATATTCATTCCCAAGTTGTAGTGTTGATTTCTCAAGATTTATGGTGAAATTTTCTGGCTTATGTATGAATTCTGAATATTTTGTTGTCTTTTCCTTTTCAGGGAGAGATGGGGACAGAGAACACTTTCATGCAGCAGCTTGATACCTCTAACCTAGTTGATGAGAATGGAGCCAAAGTGGACCCGAGCAGTAAGTCTTTCAATCGTCTCTTCATGCTCTCAAAGATATTTGTTGTACACAGGCACATTAAGAGAAATAGAAATTGTTATTTATAAATTTCCCTCGATTGTCATTCTTCAAACTAATGAGAGCAGCAACAATATTTTATTGATGCAAAGGCTACCATGAAGACAGTGGGAGCTGTGTAGTTAAAAAATTGCAAGTATAGTTTGCACATTCTCAAACAATACACATCACGAATGCGGACAAGCACTTAAAGGAACTTGCTAAATGTACAATTAAAGATAATCTGAAAGTTTGAGTAAAAACAGACTATTATTAATGATCAACATTTGGAAAAACTGATCTGATCGATTCCTGAATTCTCCCAACTATATTAGTATAGTTTGATTAAATTTTAGGGGAATGTAAATCATCACAAAGCAATAAATTGGCTCTACATACCATTCCAAACATTTAAGTGTTGAAAGATTTTTTAAAGCCGGTTTTATGTCATATATTCATGGAAAAATGGTTGGAAAATTAAAAAATTACAGTTTTTTCATCAACCTTCAACAATGTTACCGGTTCTCTTTAATATTTGTTTCTGTCTTAGAGAAGGAGATTCTATAAATTGAATATTAAATATTATATGATTACTGCTTACAATTCTATTTTGGTTGGTTAAAATGGGCTACTGATTCAATATGGAACTTGCTTGAACATGAGTCATGTTAGCCCTCATACTTTCAATATATTACAATCCTTTTCTTATCCGACCAAGATCTGTTAAATTTGATGCTGTCAGCACGTCATGGTCTCCTCTTTGTAAATAACCAAGTCATTGTCTTGGACATGCCTGATAATCCTCTCCTCTTTGTTTGTTTTTGATCAGGAATAGCAGGTATACAGACAGTGAATGGAGAGCAGGTGGTGATGGTACATAACATGGAGGACGGCACATCAGGAATAGGACAACAACAGGTGAGTTGTGGTAGGAGTTTTTAAAGGCATCGTTTAAAGAGAAGGTTGAGTACTGGGAAGAGGTGACAAATAATTTGTGAGCGTTATCATTGTATTATGCAAGTGTGAAAGAACAGATAAAAACATGTTCCTTGAAAAGCATGGCTCTTCAAATGCCTTAATATTCTAAATATAGCATGTAACATCATAAAAATCGGGACGGATTTTTTCGCCACGTGTTCGTTTAGTCCCATATACATCTTTCTGTGTACAGTGCTTGCAACTTTACCAAGACTAGGCCAAATTTCTTAGCATTTTGATGATTCCAGAACCTTTCAATACACATAAATACGTATATAGATAATCAATCTTTTCTGATCGATTCCACAACGTTTCTTTCACAATGCAATCGCTTGACCAGAACTCAACCTTCTGTTTAACAATGTTAAATCTGAGATGCACGGCCCTACGTGTTATCAGTGTCTGTGATATGAAGTAATATTGAAGCTCTAAAAAAATTGCGCTTCAAAATGATTAAGAAGTCCCTCAAAAAGTAAAATTCTTTGAGTGACCGGTTTTACCATACTCGTTTTCCCCAGTAGACTGTAGTGTTATGAAAACCGTTAGGTAAACGCAAAATTTGATTTTGGTTTCCAATCATAAATATCTTGATAATCAGACAGGCGATCAGCTTGTAAACGTAATGGGGTTCCTGACTGACCTAAAGGTTAATAATTATCATTGCAGCATGAGTTATATCCATGATTTTGTTTCAGAATCTAAAACAAAGTTACCCAAATCCCTTTAAAGGTCTCTCGGTCTCTCTCGGTTGTTCTGGCAAAGGCAGGTCCACACACCAGAGCCTTCTTTAGTTCTTTCTCCATGCCTTTCCCTATTTAGCCTTCTTCTTCATTATGCCATATAATCTGTCACCTTCCAAAACTGACACCATCCCAAATCTAGGTCTTCCTCTTTCCATGTTTACCATCCATCTTCCCTTCCAAGATGTCCCTGAGCATGTAATTCCCCTGTAGGATGTTTCCTATCCAGTTTTACTTCCGTCTCCAAATTCTTTTTCTCAAGTTACAAGAATGTAGAAAGTGTTTAGAAACGATAAAAATGTTGAACAATTAGGCATATATGTATAGACCTTTGCTTCATGAAAGGAATGTTGTGTTTACACCTGAATTTGAACTCCCAGTGCTGAATCTCTACATATATTCATGTATAATTGTGATATCTATCTTACCATTAAAATACAGGAATGTAATGGGTGTAAATCATAAAATTAAGTCCTGGAAAAAATGGCAGTTGCAGGTTCTGAAATTTATCTTTGTCTTAGATATGAAGATATTTATGTTCAAATAGCCATAAAATAACGAAGAACTCTAAAAAATGATTACCCGTACTCAGCTTGATTTGTTGAAATACATTATGAAAGATCCCAAATGACAGTTTTGTCACTGGAGATGTGTATTGATTATAAAGTTCAAAATATTACCTAACCTTTTATTTTCCCTTCTCCCCCCCCCCCCCCTCTCTCCCTCTCTCTCTCTCTCTCTCTCTAGGTGCTAATGGTAGCCATGCAAGACAATGGTCAGTTATCGTCTATGGATCAAGGTGTGGCCCAGATTGCTTTCTCAGGAGCACCAGTCAATATGGTGGGTGATAACATCGTCTACCAAACCACGCAGAACACGCAGTATGTTCCAGTTTCACATAATGGCACTACACAACTAGCTATGACACAAGTAAGAGACAATTTAATTTTTTTTTAAACCAGTGTGTAATAACTTTTAGTGTAGTGTTATACAGGGTTCGTACGGGCCCTGGAAACCTGGAAATTCATGGAATTTGGCTTAGTCTTTTTTCAGGCCTTGAAAGTCATGGAAAATCTATATTTTTATATAAGGGATCACAGAAAGTCATGGAATTACAAAATCCATAAAAATTCATTTGTTTTTATCGTCAGATGTATAAATGATAAAATTTTTTAGAAGCGAAGCAGTGCTGCGCGCTGATGAGCTCTCCCTTTTGTACACCGTTTATCATGGCGGTCAGTGCGCTGCTCATACACGCAAAATGTTTACTTTATGTGCCACATTTGCCCCTGGGAAAGTCAAGGAAAGTCATGGTATTCTTACTTCAAAGTCATGGAAAGTCATGGAATTTTATTTGGCAAAAAGTGTACGAACCCTGTTATATGAACTTACAAGGATTTTATTGGATCAAGAGTGCATGTACATGAGCATCAAGGGTATTACCCTATGCAGTTCGTGAATAAGTTTAACTTCATTTTTTTTTAGAGGAAAGAAAGTATTAACATCTTGATATTGGCAACATGTATAAGACTTGCCTTTTTTCATGTTTTTATGTAAAAATATGCAGTAAGACTCCTCTTATAAAATAAAGATATCATTTTTGGTAATTTGTATTTCATATGTTATCATTTACAGTCTGGAGGTGAGCCTGGTACTGAGGTGTACACCATCCTTCAAACAGTAGATGGTGCAGAGACAACCACTATTACCACGCCCACAACGATGGTCGTCTCATCAGGTGGCGTCCACCATCTTGGTGATGAGCAGACCCACGTGATCGCAACGACGTCGGGCGATCATCCTTCCTATGCAGAGCTACAACCCGTCTCAGAGGATGCCGCACAGCAGGAAGAGGGTGCCCTGCAGATGGCAGCAGCAGAACACGAAGAGGTGGCCTTGATTGTGCAGAAGCCTGTTAAAAGGAAACGAGGACGACCACGCAAGGATGAAGCAGCCAAGATGCAGACCCAGATCGTCATTGTCAGGGAGGTTGTAGAAGGAGAGGATGGCCAAGATCCGTCCGTCTATGACTTCTACGCAGGAGAGGACGACACAGCACCGGTTGCTGGAGGTGATGAGAAAAGTGGCATAGAAGTTGGTGGAGCCAAAAAGAAGACCAGGTATGTGGTGCCCAAGTTTGATGATGGCCGTCTACTTGATCAAGTTCTTAATAGAGCCAAGAAAGGGGGTCCTGGAAGGAGACCCAAGGTGCATGAATGCCATCTTTGCGGTCGCATATTCCGCACATCCACCTTGCTTCGCAACCATGAGAACACTCATTCTGGAACCAAGCCCTATAAATGTGAGCTGTGTCCAAAAGCCTTTGGCACATCTGGTGAGCTTGGGCGCCACATGAAGTACATGCACACCCATGAAAAGCCCCACAAATGTCCATTGTGTGACTACCTGAGTGTCGAGGCGTCCAAGATCAAACGTCACATGCGTTCCCACACCGGAGAGAAGCCATATAAATGTACTCTGTGTGAGTATGCCAGCACGGACAACTACAAGCTCAAGCGTCATATGAGAGTTCACACTGGCGAACGTCCTTTCAACTGTTCTCAATGTGACCAATCCTTTTCCCAGAAGAGCAGTCTCAAGGAGCACGAGTGGAAACACGTTGGAAATAGGCCATCTCACAAGTGCGATCACTGTGACACCACCTTTGGGAGATATGCCGACATGAAGACCCATGTCCGTAAGATGCACACAGCTGGTGAACCCATGATTTGTAAAATCTGCGAAAACGCATTCACTGACCGATTTACGTATATGCAGCATGTGAGGGGGCACAGGGGCGAGAAGATTTACAAGTGCGGGGAGTGTGGGTATTCTGCACCTCAGAAACGTCATCTTGTGATCCACATGAGAGTCCATACAGGGGAGAGGCCTTATGAATGTGAAGAGTGCCACGAGACCTTCAAGCACAAACAAACCCTCATCAACCATCAACGTAGCAAGCACAACCTGATCCAGGAAGCAGATGGTACCAAGAAACGTAAAGCCACAGATGAGATCACAAGTCCCAGCAAGAGGATAACAAGGCGTCAACGGATGCAGATCCAGGAGGAGGAGGAAACGGAAGAAATGGTAGAACCTCATACCTTGACCACAGCTGACGGCAACACAATCCAAGTATCCATGGCACAAGGTGGCGAGGGCACTGTTCAACTTGTGCAGACCAGTGATGGCACCATGCCTGTTATCCTGACGGTAGGAGGGGACGGCCAGAACGTGGACGAAGCACTCCAGATGATGAATGGAAGTCTGGCTGCGGTCCAGGGCCACCAGGATGGGGAAGGACAGCTCATGATGGCTGTACCTCAGGGAGACGGAGATAACCTGCACCTTGAAGGTCAGCAGGCTTCCCAGCAGCTTCAGACCTCGGACGACATCGTGGACGACTCCCAGCCTCCGGAACTGCAGCAGGAAGGCCAAGTTCAAGAGGTCTCTGCTCCACGGGAGAGCTCATCCATCACGCAGGAGCAAGCTGCCGCTCTACAGCAGCAGATGGTCAGCCAGGGCATCATCTCGGAGGGCTCCGTCATCGCAGCAATGGAAGAGGATGAAGATGGCACCGGAGATGGCACAATATATCTATTCGTTGAAGAACAGTAGCGAGAAATCACCCACCCCTGGTGTAATTATTTTTAAATTATTCTATTATCTCTCAATTTTCAATTAATTTAAGAAAAGATAACATAGACCTGAAATGAGATGCCATAATCGTTTGTTTTGAATGTGTCCTCACATGTTTCTTTTATTGGTGTTAATGTCTTTGTTTTACACAATCCCTATATTTTTCATGTATCTTTGGGAAAGAGATAGATGGGGACGGTTTGTTGTCACTGGAGTGTATTATGAGACAAAATATATCCGTAACATACATGATTGTGTATATTTGTTTAGCCTTGCACTTCATCTTCCAGATGTGAAAGTATTTAAATCCACATCGCTCCTGTATTTTTAGAACATTTCTGTTCACCGTTGTCAGTGCTCCTATGATTTATTATGGTATTTCTTAATTTGTCTATGTGAACTAGTAGCACTGCATGTATTAGGATCTGTAATGTAGGCCAACTGTAATGCAATGCACACCTGATAGGGGCAAAGTATTGTCCATTTCTAATGGTCTAAAATCAATGATTTTCATACATGCCTTTTTCTATGTCAATCTCACAAAAAAAAATTCTCCAGACATATTGAATGGGTAATAGTATCAACAGCATATTGCTTTAGACAGAAGAAATTTGTCAATTTGATAGAATGGCTGAGTTCATTAAGTTCAGTGAGAAGGTATGTGAAGTCATATTTCTCTTACATGCAGATGATAATTTTTTTGTTAATACATAATGAATGAAACTGGTAGGATCTATTACAGAGTTTCATCATATATTTTTTGTACCTCACTTATTTTGTAGTTTCTTAGTCTGTTCTCTTTGTAGCATGCACCAATGGAATACTCTTGTTTATTTCTGGTTTATGTAGAAGTACATTACATTTCTTTCTTGGGAACTTGGGAAGACAATCAATTTTGTAGAACTCCAATGAAACTTTGATTAAAATTTAATCTTTGTTATGCATTTTATGTTCCAGACTAGCTTTTAAAGCAAAATACTTTTTGTATAGAAATTTAAAAGTTTAAGAGCTGAATCTACCTGAATAGTATCAATTATCAATCAGTATTTACCATATTATCTGTACATGTACACTGGTAGTAATGCATGAATGCAAGCAAGATAAATTGGTATGCACTCAAAAACTTCTGGAAAATATTTCAAAACATAATTAAAGGGAGCCATGTACAGTATGTATTTCTAGACAAATGTTTCGATATTGGTGACAAAATTGGCAGGCAGCTTTAGGTTTTACATTAACTTTATTCTTTACTTAATCTTATTACATGTAGTGGCTCCACTTTATATTGTAAATATTATGGATCTTTGACTTGAATGGCACTTTGTATGAATACTGTGTATAATAACAAAAAGAATTAAATTGTGTATATTTTCTAACTACTGAGAGCAAGAAATTTGAGGAAGCTCACTGATGCCCATATGTAAGTTTTGTCATTCCTATATGTTGATTTCCAGATCTGCTTTGTGTATTATAACCACAGATAGTTGCAAATTTGGCATATATTTTTAGTGTTTTGGTAGACGGTGTGTACCATTAACCTCACAGTTTGTATGATGTTTCACAAATACGATGATCATGCTTGTTCAGTCTGCCGAGACTCAGAGGGGCGTCGACCCATATTCTGCTTATAAATGTACATGAAGTTAACGCCCTTCTGTCTCTCGGCAGACAATAATAGGGACTTTTAGACAATGTGACGCCCTTTTAAGGCACCGGCAGTGCCTTAAAATGATGTCACACGTAGCAGTCCACTATGTCGGCGTTCAAATCTAAAAGTCCCTAAAGTCATTTTGTAAACTGTATCCGTCAGGGCAGTATTTTACTTGAAGGATTACTCTGTATAGCTTCGATTTCTTTTTAACTCGGTAGGTTATTTGTTTTGAAATGAAATGCCACTTGGGAATCTGATTTGGAGTTTACCTGATCAGCTCAAATATTGTGATTAAGACAAAGGTTTGGTAGGTACTAATCACACGTGCGCGATGGATGAATACTGAACGCAGCTGTGAATGGAAAACTAACGTATAAGCTTTGCTGTGTAAACTTCTTTCAGACATAATAAACTTCAAATCCTTCAAACCTGTAACCCTAACATGTCTTTTGTCTTCAACTTCTGCAACTGTGTATAACTTTATCTTAAGACATCATAATGTATGTAGGCAAATTTATCACTTGGTTATTGGTCGATTTGGTTAGAAGCCAGGGCTTGTCACCTTATTTAATAATTGATATTGTTGGGCAGCCGGATAGAATTTGTCCAATTCAGGTTTAGGGGGTTGCTCAAAATTCTTCTGGGTTCCCACCATAAGGATGATAATCTTGTATCCCGCCAATTATTCTATCGTCATCTTCATCACTATATCATAATCATGCAAATTTTATAATCTTCATCATATTGTCTGATATTCCCAATGGGACAATGAATTTCCTTCGCTATCTTCAATTTGGTTGTATCTTTAGCATCCACATACTTTGAACAAGTTTTGGCAATGTGAGAATATGCGAGGGTGTCGTTCATCCACGGTGTTTGTGGGATTAATTTGAATGTGTGCATGCATGCGAGTGTGTCGAGATATTACATTCTAGAATAGCCTCACTCTTCATATACCTTGTGTAATTATACTCTACTTCACCCTTCAACTTATTTCTGTTGACGGCATTCCTCTCATTTTTCATCCCTTCCCTCCCTTCCTTTCTCTGGGTGACAGCTAGAAAGCAAATAATTACCGTTGGTGAAGGTGATGGGACAAACTATCACTTCCGAGGCGATCTGGATGTAGCTATCTTTCCGAAGCGAAGCTGAGGAAAGATAGCGTATATATTCTGATCGACGAGGAAGTGATAGTTTGCCATCGCCTGAAAACCAAAAGGTGATTATTTGCTTTATATTCCACATCTAAAACAATTTAATTACAAAAAGAAGAGTACGTGTATGCATCTACATAAAAGACACCTAGGCCCAAAATTCACACCAAAAAAGTTTAAGTTTAACCCAACCCCTTGAGGGTAAGGTGCGCGCATGTGTTTTCTTTAATTGCGCTCATTGGTAATGCGCGCTTAATTACGCCTTTTTTAGTGCGCGTTTGGATAATCTTCAGTGAAAGTACGTTGCCCTTTGTAGATAGTACCTCTATCTTCAATGAAAGTGTGTTGCACTGTGTAGATAGTATTTACACAGTGTAACAAACTTTTTGCTTCTCCCATCAACAATGGGCGAACTACCTTTCCTCACGTCATTTACTTTTCACCAATCGTAGAGCAAGATTCTTAGTATGTGGGATATAAATTCTTTTAATCATTCTTAACAATTTCTCATCACTGCTCTATCTGAAAACGTACATCAAATTCAACGCAACACACGTCCAGACTAAAAATCTATTATATCTATTATCTACATCGTTTTTCACAAATAAAAAAAAATCAGATCCAAGGTATTAGTCTGAAAGTTGCTATAATCTTTTTAATCAATTCTGAAACTGTTGCCACAAATATTTCTTCAAAATTAATGTCTCTTAAGTGTGACAAATATATTGCTACAACTAGCTAAATCAGTCACAGTGGTTCATACATGGGGATTATTTTGGTTCGTAAGTGTTAAAGGAGTTCAATATACTTCAAACAAACTCCTTGCGCATCTAGGGCTCTTGTGGCCGGGGAGGGTGGAATGCCACAGAAGGCCTCAAAAGATGAAGAACCACTGGTCTAAATTATGACGAATAGAATTGTACGATACATGCTTGTTCTTTAATTTGCCATTTTTATTGTCGTATGCACTCCCCTATGCAGTGGCCAACTATAAATACATTGAGAATTACAAGTACATGTATATCATTTTAATAATTTTCAGCATTGAAAAAAAATAAATTAGTTCCAATCACACACAATGTCTTCTTTCAGATATAGGTCAATACCGTAAGCCATTGTAACACTGCAAAATGCCAAATGTAGCAACATAAAATTCACAAAAATGATCATATTTGAAAGATTTGTAATATAACTTGTTGTAACTGGCTCATTTGCACGCTAATACTACATATTATTAAGATTTACATCCATTCTCAACACCCTTTTCATTTATATTTAAAAACATTTTTGTTTCATATCTGTATGTTAAATAGCTAGACTAAAAGTCATAAGTACATGTATAGCGAAATTTACTATTATAAAATGGTGGCCAACACTTCATAAAAATAACTTTCTTATTTTCTTGGTAAATATATTAAAAATTATGAATAATTCTAGTGGCTATAAAAGTCAAATTGAAATAATCTTACTGTTGAAATCATAGGCACAAACAACCTTTTGCCTGTTCTAATGTTGCATAGGAGTTAGAATAACAATCGAAAGACTACTTTTTGTCAGCATAATACTTTTATCAAGAAAGTAAGTTGAATATAATGACATCAAAATCAAAGACCCAGGCAAACATTTTCAATTTTCCATGCAAAACAAGCACCCTCTGTCAATTGCAAAATTGCAAAGTATCTGAATTATTTTGGAAGACAATAATCGCTACACTTCATAGCCATAATTTATAAACATTGCACCTCTGTATGACCTGATGAAGCATTGAACACATATTTACGATAATGATCATATATAATAATTTTCATATATTATCTACTTTTTGATACACGCTTTACTCTATATCTACTGATTTTACTGTTTTTTATAGTTACAATATCAAAGCATAACAATTTATAATGTTAATATATTATCTACCTTTTGATACACGCATATATTATAACTCTATATCTACATTTTAAAAATATCTATGGCATATTGTAACACTATATTTCAATGCTTACACTGCCTTCTCTATATACTTGTAGGTTTTGGTGGTAACATTAATTTCAAATAAATGTACATTTAAATTTATTATAACAAAAAAATCATGACTGATTTTGTATGCACAATACATGGGAGTTGTTTCTTAATACTTCATTTTTTCTAAAATCTTAATCGCAATCTGTCTATGGCACAGCTAGAGTATTAACAAAATTAACAGATGTCCAAACAACATGAATCACTGCTAAATACATGCATTGCATACCATAATTCTTATAAAAAGAGGCATGCAAAGAGAAAAAACATATTAAACAATTTTGAAGAAAAAAAATTATTTTCTCAAAAGAATTGGCCAAAATTAAGGCACCATGGCAAAATAGAATAATTTCTGTCACTGTCTAAATATCGAATATGAAAGAAGTAAACAAGGCAATAGAGAAAATGCAAATCTCTTCAATACTATTAATTCTTATACTGTACTGATACTTGCTTTGGCATACATGCATACAACACAATATTCTAACCTGATCAGTCATTTGGACGAAATGAAATTAAAATTGCTCACTGAAGATACTAATCAACATGGGTAAATCTAAATATTTGTGAGAAAAGGAAAATAATGAACGAGAAAATCTGTAAAATATAGGTTTGTTCCTTGATTAGATTGAAAAAACATTTACCCTGGTATTCCAGGATTCATTAAAATAGACCATTTTTGTAATGTTATCAAATCTATTAAATGCATAAATATTTGTTAAGTGCCTCGTTACAAATCATTTCATTCAAAAAATTGTATTTCAATAGTCAGAATGCAAATTGCATACATTATGTGTTGTTAGGTAGGGCAAGCCATAATGTCTGTCCTACCCTAGCTACCTAGCAATAACTAATGTATGCAATTTGCATTCTGACTGTTGAAATACAATTATTTAAATGAAATAATTTGTAACCGAAGGTATACTGTTACCAAGTGTTCTTAATAGGTACCCCTGTGATTCAAATACAAAGGTAGCAAAAAACAAAGAATACCAGTAAAAACTTAATAACACTTTCATCCTCAGAAATTTTGCAGCAGCATAAAATTACTTTTTTATTCACTGACTTTGTTTACAATCAAGGTCAACTCATTATAAATATATAGTATTTTCTTCTGATTCTAATTTAATAAACTGCTTCTTAACATAATACGAATCATCCATGTTCCATCCAAAATCTACACAGATAAAATATATTTTGTGAATGGTTGTTGCTGAGTAGGGCATGCCTCAGACAAGCTCTCATGACATTTGGTTAAAGAAGAACATTGAACTGAATAAATGGTTAACAGTGCACAACTAATCAGAAGAATTATTTTTATCTTGACTTTAAGACCCCGTTCTCATTCACTTCGTTGGAGCGGTCTAACTAAGACCCGTTCCTCAGGAGCAGTTCTTAGGTGAGTGAGAACGGTCAAAGTGGTCCAGGAAGTGGACTTCTGGACTGTTCCAGAAGACCACCTCGGGAGGTGGTCTTGAGGAACGGGTCTTATTAAGAGCGGTTTGGACCGCTCTAACGTGCAATGTGAACGGAAGCGTACTTTGACCGTAGAGCTAGTGACGTTCCGTGCGAAACATGTAGTACGGTACATACGTTTTGTATTTCGCGCGCGAAAAAATTGACCTGCTGACCCGAGCTGCCATAGCAACAAGACCACTTTGACTCGTGGAGCGATTTGAGCCATAAAAAACTGCTCGGAGTGTGAACGCTCGCAAACCGTTCCTCAAGACCCGTTCCTCTGGAGTGGTCTAACTAAGACCACTTTCAAAGTGAGTGAGAACGGGGTCTTAGAGAAGGGATTTTAATTGTCATAACAAATGTAAGTTGTGCCTTTTCATTTTATTTTTTATTGGATGCAAAGCTTGAACTGAAATAAATTCATTGTTGCTGGCCTGTAGAAATATCAGTGTGGGCACACTATCCGCCAGGTACCTTATTCAATGATCAATCACCCATTATAATTGCATTTGTTCATTTTGTTGTAACAATTAAATATCTCTCCCTAAAATAAAAGATAAGATTCTATTTAGAATGCCACCTTTGGTCTACTGGCTGAAAAAAAAAAATGAATAACCATGATTACACTCAAGTGGCTTCATAAAACATCTGCCGAAGATGTTGCATCCTGCTTCGCTTCTAAGGCTAGACATGATGTAAGTGTAGTAATTTCTACCCTCCAGTCCAGAAGCTCTTCCTCTCACCACAGACTCCTCCAATCATCTGTTCAAATAGAAAAATACAAGTTTTGAAAATGGGATCAGCATGAATAATGGGACGGAGAGAGGGTGAAGTATTTCAACCATCATGATAATATGGATCTCAGGAACCAATATTACTTTATAATATCAATGAAATTTACAAGAAATAGAAAAATTCAAATTTAAGAAGCTTGTTATTTCCCTTTGGAAGAAGAGAATATGTTTCATTAAAAATTATTTACATCAGATTTTTAGATACACATAGATATTTCATTAATGAGTATTTTCAAGTTGATATGTAGTGCATATCAGACATTTAATGAAGTTTAGGTTTAATATAGCTACATATAAATCTAATTAAGTTCTGTTGTTTCCTTGATGAAATAATGAGGCAAATGAAATATTTGATTATATCAAAACTTAATTGTTGTTCAGAGGGATAATGTTAATCATAAATTTAGGGTGGAATTACAGAAAATCTCATATGGTTAACCACATAACATAAATGGTCCTATATTAAGTATATGGAGTAAAAGGAAAAATATATGATATCAATCAATAAATCATCATTATTGTTTATATGGAAAAGGGAATATGATAAATACTTCATGTTAATGAACCCTTTTTACCGGCCAGACATGACAGTATTCCGTGCAGCCCTACCAACGAAAACCCTCGACATCTCATTGAAGTCATCTTCTGTTTTCAAGGTAGACTCCTCCAGGTTTGGACAGAGCTCTTTGATCCTGGCTATGGTGCCTTCGTCCAAGCCACAGAAGCAATGCAGGACTCGTAGATGAGGAGCCGCTGACACCAACCTCATCAGCTCAGTCTTGAAGGACTCGGAACCCTTGGTCACCACTATGAAGACCTCCAGAGTGCGAGGGTAGAAGGTGGCCACGATTCCCACTTCATGATGGAGCTCCGACATAGTCCGCATGGCAAGCTCTGTCAGCGGAATCTGAGGATGCAAGATGTGTCTGATCTGATGCCGCTCAATCGTGTGATCAAAGAGTAAACTAACACGGAGTTTGGGTGAAGAAGCAATAAGTATGTCCCAGGCTTCTGCCGACAGGGGCTTGTGGTACTTCTCCTCACGTCGACAAGCAAGCGACAGGTACTCCAGAGGTGTGTGGTCAGCCTCTGCAAAAGCCTTGAAGGCATCGTCGGATACAGATTTGTAGAAAGTACTGAGTTCACGCAGCTTCCTACATTTGCGTACAAGATTCAGCATGTGCTCTGTACTGATGTGACTGGTGAGTGATTGATTCTGGATGTTGAGGACTTCAAGGTTTGGGTGATTATCTGCAATCAAAGCAAGTGTGCTATCACTAATTGATATCGCCAATTGGCTCAGATCGATCTTACGTAGCTGGTGGTGCATAGTCACCGAAGGGGCAGGGGGTCCAAACAGCAGTGCAAGACTGTTCATGAATTCCATTCCTTTGAAGAAGAGGGGGTTGTCCGTTGTGAACTGTATGGTGATGTCCTGGAGCCTGCGTTCAGGGCTCTCGGCCAGACGATTTATCACCTCACAAGCGTTCCTGCGATTGTCCTCTCCTTTTTGATTCAGTACCACACAGACATTTCTGAGCTGGCTCCCGTAGAGGTCGAGGCACTTTAGCTGGCAGGAGTCAGACTCGCTGAAGAAATGAAACTTGAATCTCCGCCACAGAGACGGAGTGTCAAATGTTTCACTCCATGCTTTACATGCACAGGCAGCCTGAGAACGGTCACTCAGGTTTAGGAAAGAAAAGATGTTAACCAAGACGTGGTCCGGAAGATTAATCCATGGACCCTCCTCTTCCTCTTCCTCTCCAATCTCAGATTCCACATCCACATTGTCCATTTTGAGTCTGATTTATGGGCAAGTCTGATATCTATTTATAAAAAAACAGTAAAATTAAACATAGTCTATATTATGTAAAGGATCATAGTCTACATAAGTTTCAGGTAAACATGAATTCAAAGGTGAAAATAAATGTTATCTCTGCATTTTAATGTCAAAAAATATGTCAAACACATTTTAATTTTAGAAGAAGAAGAGGAGGAGGAGGAGGAGGAGGAGGAGGAGGAGGAGGAGGAAGAGGAAGAAGAAGAAGAGGAAGCGAGAGAAGAAGAAGAAAAGGAGAAGAAGAAAACACATGAACCCTCTCAATTATTAGTCAATTGTAACCTAATATAACGCAAATAAAAGTGAGCACTTCGACTTTTTAATTTCTTTTTTTACTCAATTCCCCCCCCCCCCCTCCCTTCCCTGTTGAGCCACAAATTTTCATACCATCTCCCTCGAAGCAGTTCCCAAAAGTTGATCGTTGACAGCCCGGATTACAGAATGACCCATACCAGACAGTTATTTCTACATAGATACAAGATTAAATTGCCAGTCATTGCCAGTTATTTTGTGACGGTCTCTTTGTCTTTGACTCTGAGTCTCTGACACTTCTGATTATTCATTTGTTCATGTTCAGATAACATACAATCAATATGCATTAGCTACGTGTTGCTGCTGCCGGTGTGATAACGATCAACATGAATAATCTCCTCACTGACACTAGCTGTTCCATCTCACATTCTTAATCTCAGCTCTTCTCACCCAGGCAGTATACTTTGTAAATTAGAGACTAGATCTAGATAAAACATACACAAAAACTTACCAAACTAGGTGGGTAGAGAATAAGGAGGACACGTTCGCACTACACACCATTTTGCAACTGCTCGCCAATGCAGATCAAGAGGCGATGAAGTAATGGGTTAAATATGGAATGGCATATACCGGTACGGTATACGTATGTACATACCGGCTCTCTATACGGTATTTTACTGTGCTAGTCGAAAGTCGACAATGTTTACGGAAGTGGTTGAAAGTTCACACCGTAACGCGCGATACGTGGCGCGCGCGCGCGCGTAGCTCATTCGATCGAGCTAGCATTACACACATGCATGGCGCGCGCGGAACAAAGTACCTGGGCAAATATGAGCTGCCAAACCTATTTCAAAGTTAACTCAAGAAGAACACATCATACATCACGTCCAAGTACCAAGTGCACTGTTGCGAGGTATGTTCGACCACTTTTAAACATATCAAGACCCTATTAATTTGTTGTTGTTTCTTAATTTGGATGATTTAGATCTAAGTTAGACCTAAAAATGACGATGCATGATCATGATGATGTCTGCCAAAGGTGCCAGGATTTGATTTGATGAGTGGGATGCATCGCATCGATGGGCCGGGGTGCGAATTTTTTTTCCGTACTCGAGAGGGCAAATACCCCATGTGCGCATGCGCGTGGACTTGTGATTTCTCTGCTACTTCCCATACGAAATGTACATGTATTCGCATCTACTGTGCACGATTCGCGTTCTACGAGTAAACGATGGCATAGTAGTCTTCAAACACAGACTCTGATTTGCCAGTTTGACAAAACAATTACGCATATATCGTGCGTAGCAATAGTACTAGCCTTTAAACAAGGCCACTTGTCTGATAGACGCCGAGCGACTAAAACGAGACTAATCGCGAAAACCCAAGTGAACGCGAGAGCGAGGAGCCCATCCTAGTGGCCTTTATCAATCTGATTTGGATTTCTTATGTTAACCATTGTTTCCGACTGGAATTCGCTCCAGAAAATAGAGCGTCCAATCAGCGAACGTATCCTCGCACGACGTCAGCATATAGTATCCATCACACACACACACACACACACACAGTAAACTCTACGTAGTGCGAACATGGACCTACATGCTATGAACTATTACGTACGTGCTAAGACCACTGACCTCTACATGGAACGAATCACGAACGAAGCCAACTGGGAGATCGCCGTTCTGATTGGTCAATAAATCCAAAGTAGGCGTATTGGCATGCTAATATGTATCTATGAATAATTCATGCGGAGCAGTGAAACCCACTTCTCAAAAGGCCTCGTGACGTTCCGTCACTCGGTCGCGCGTTCACTCCGGGTATCTAGACTCATCTCAGCCGCTTAGAGTCACGAGGCCTTGTCAAAAGGCTACAATAGTACTAGTATTCAAGTCTGAGTAGTTGTATGATTCAGACATTTTAGTGCTTACAGAAATGCATCCCAAATTGAATAGCATGGTATAGTAGTCTGCAAGCACAGACGCTAATCGGACAGTTTGACAACATAGTGTCTTGAGTAGTGCTTTATATTCAAATATGTGTAGTTTTATGATTCAGACCCTACTGGTGCGTGTATTGGAAAGGCATCTCAACTTGCAGAGTGGCATAGTAGTCTGCAAGCACAGACGCTAATCTGACAGTTTGACAAAATAGTGTTATTCAAGTCTGAGTAGTTTTATGATTCAGACCCTACTGGTGCGTGTATTGGAAATGCACCTCAACTTATAGAGTGGCATAGTAGTATGCAAGCACAGACTCTCCTTTGACAGTTTGACAGAATAATATAGGCCTATTGTGTATTGAGTAGTGCTTTTATTCAAGTTTTCGTAGTTTTCTGTGTTGTGCCACTGCTCTCTCACTCTCTCTCTCTCTCTCTCTCTTTCTCTCTCTCTAGCTCTCCCTCCAGTATGCTCGCACTCTCTGTATTACTTTTATTTATAATCATGGTCTGCTGAGAGCCAGAAGGATGTTAACTCTTAACACAACGAATGCCCTTCTGGCTCTCAGCAGACCATGATTATAAATAAAAGTAATACAGAGAGTGCGAGCATACTGGAGGGAGGGCTAGAGAGAGAGAGAGAGAGAGAGAAAGAGAGAGAGAGAGAGAGAGATATGGAGAGAGAGAGAGAGAGAGAGAAAGAGTGTGAGAGAGCAGTGGCACAATACATAGGCCTACCATGGGGTCTGGAATCATTAAACTACACAAACTTGCATAAAATCACTACTCATCAATACACAATATATTATTATGTCCTTGCAGACTACTATACTACACTCTACACATTGAGATGCATTTCTAACGCACGCACCAGTAGGGTCTGAATCATACATCTACGCAGACTTGAATAAAGTACTTCTCAGCACACTACTAGTATGTTGTCAAACTGTCAGATTAGCGTCTGTGCTTGCAGACTACTATACCATTCTATACAAGTTGGCGACTTGAATAAAGTACTTCTCAGCACACTACTAGTATGTTGTCAAACTGTCAGATTAGCGTCTGTGCTTGCAGACTACTATACCATTCTATACAAGTTGCAATGTATTTCCATATGCACTACTGGGTCTGAATCATACAACTACACAGACTTGAATAAGCACATCGCGACACGTACGCATATTGATTTGTCAAACTGGCAAATCAGAGTCTGTGTTTGAAGACTACTATGCCATCGTTTACTCGTAGAACGCGAATCGTGCACAGTACATGCAAATACATGTACATTTCGTATGGGAAGTAGCAGAGAAATCATAAGTCCACGCGCATGCGCACATGGGATTTTTGCTCTCTCGAGTACGGAAAAAAAATTCGCGGCCGGGGTGGATGCGAATGAAGCTGGAGCAGGCAGGCAAGGATGCCTTAGCTCATTTCGCTTCGTGACTGTTCGGCAGTCAAGTGAATATAAATTGTGGTCTGTCGATTAAAAAGATTTTTTTTTAAACCTACATACATTAACAAAAATGAAAGAATGTTTAGGTTTATGATAGGACAGTAATTGGTATAGATTCTACCTTGATGATGGGCATAATATTAATAATAGATCTAGATAGATCTAGAGAAAATATCCAAAATGTAGAGACTGTACAAAGTCTGTAGTAGAGTAGAGTCTAGATCTAGAGTCGAGGCTAGAGGTCTATAGAGTCTAGATCATCACCATCTACTCGTGTAGACCTATTCATTTTTTATTCAATAACATCATGAGCACGAGTTTCTGATTACAATGCAATGGATGATGTGATGATGATTTGTATTATGGATGAAGAGTTGTTAGTTGTAATTTGTATAGTGGTGATGATGAATATAGTCTAGACCTATTCTTTCAGATTTCTCAGTTTAAGGGTTGTGATGATTCATCATTCATGGATCAATCTAAATGAACATAATTCATCTCTAATTTACTGAACACATAAATCTCTGCTAACATTTTTGATGAGTTTTTTAATAAATTATATTAAACTCATTATACTTGTACACATTTACACAAACAAAGTTATTTAGCATAGTGTCATGTGAGGTTTGTAGGCTTTGGAATTTTGAGCTCTATATTTCCAAATAAATAATTGCCAAAACATTTTAATGGAATGGTTTTAAAAAAGATTTTTGACATTTTTATGTGACACCTTCAGTCAGATAAGATACATTTAAGATGGATTTAGTCAAAATATATAGGTGAGTCACAAATCTATTTCTGTCATTATAACTAACTTTTTCCCCAATGTTTGTGAATTGTGATTAACTTCCTGTACTGTACATTTTTTTCCTCTTTTCATATATTTGTATTAAAAAGCGCTATGGTACTTACCGTATTGTTTTTAGCGCTCCTAAATATTTGATATTATTGTTATTATTAAAATGAAATATTATGAAACTTTCTATATAGAGAAATATTGGAGAGGAGCTCGCATGATACCTCACAGTGTTGCCAATTTGTGTTTCACCGATTTTAACTTTAAAACTTCATAACCTTAGAACTGACTTTTAATCAGTTTTTGCTCAAACTTTCACTGACCTAGCTGTTTCTCTCATTTTACTGCCTTTATTAAAACCAACTTGATATCAGGGTGGACTTCCTTGTTAAAGGCATCGTTTAACACTGTTAAATCTGAGATGCATGGCCCGACATGTCATCAATGTCTGTGATATGGTGTAATATTGAAGCCCTAAAAAATGCACTTCAAAATGATCGTGAAGTGCCTCAAAAAAGTAAAAATCTTTGAGTGACCGGTTTTACCATACTCATTTCCCCAATAGACTGTAGTGTTATAAAAACCGTTAGAAAAACAGAAAATTTGATTTTTATTTCTACTCAGGAATATCCTGATAATCAGACAGGCGATCAGCTTGTAAAAGTCATGGGGTTCCTGACGGACCTACAGGATTATACTTATTATTGCAGCATGAGCTAAATCCAGGATTTTGTTTCAGAATCTGAGACAATGTTACAGAGTCACTTTAAGTATTATAATAAACATGATAGAGCATTGTTTGCTGTTTAAGAACAATGCTCTCTTGTTTTATACAGAATATTATACGAGTGAATGAATAGGGAAGTTGATTGAGCCATATGGCAATGCTGTTTATGGCATCATGACAAATTAGAATAGTTGGATCCCAGGCTTCCCAGCCAAAGCTCTTTTCTCCTTTCTTCATTATGGGATATTAAAATAAATGTGATGGGCTTAATTCACTTAATGGACTCAATGCAAATTATGAAAGTGATAATGACTGTTTAGAACTTCAGATGATTATTTAATTACCGGTATTATTTAATCAATCAATTCAATCACTTATTATGATGTAATTTATAACCTCTTTTTCCTCCATACTGTCACACTCCTGCCTCTATATAATTGTTTCTTGTTCTCTACTTTCTGTCTCATCTCTCCCTTTCTCTCTCTATTTTTGTGAGTCAATTATTGTTGATGGTCATTTTACTTTGTAAACTCCATGTAATTCAGCCCTTTGGCTGCCATGTAATTCAGCTCTCTAAATACCAATACCAGACTGATGATATGTGACTAACGTGATTTTGGTAGAAATTGGAAAAAAAAGATAAAGGAGTCATAGTCATACTTGTAGGTGCACAACTCTTTGGGACTTTATATGTGTACGATGTAAAACAAAAGGTGCTGCTCTCTGTACTAATGTTAAAAACACACCACAGTCAATGTCAGCAGGGTCAGACTGACAGTTATCAAGTAATTTGTTTCAGGGTCTTCTGCAAATATGGAGTTTTCAAGATGTGAAAGAAGTATTTAATGCTCATATAGTCTCTTTCCTATGATCTACTCTAGACTAGTCCACACAACACCTACATAAATTCAGAAGTCGTTCTCACAGGAAAACACGTGTTGGAGTACAATGTTATCTTAGAATGATATCCTTGATTTTATCCTTAATAAGGAAATAGATGGGGAAATCAGACTGATAGTCCTGTCATGTGGTAGTCATGGCCCAAATCTACTGCCTGATATCAGTATGGTCTCTGTGTGACAGTTGTATCGCAGAATGTGGTTTTAAGCATTTAAACAAAAAAAAAACTTATTTTGGTGATGCAAACAAACCATCTACTGCATGTTACTCTATACAGAATCAATTTTATAAGCCAATATTTCTAAAAAAAAATGTGGCTCCTAAATCAAAACTCAATATCATCTTTATAAAATTTTAACAGCTAGGCTATTCTGCTTGAAAGTATGAGGTAGACCTTAAATATTCACAGTAATGTACTTTCTGTAATTGTGTCACATGATCATGGACCTTAGTGTGTAATGTGCCTAGAGTTTTATACATTGTATGTTTAATGCTTGACCTTGTGAAGTGCCTCAATGCAAATTAATGCCTCAATGCAAATTAATGCATTCACCTGTTACAAATAATTGTCAATACTATAGTATAGTCAGAATGGTAATTACAGTATTGCTATTGCTATTGTATGCAGTTGCTAGGTAGGACAAACATTATGGCTTAATTAGTGGCTTACCCTGCCTAACAACACTGCAGTTTGTATTCTGACTATTGAAATACAATTATTCTTAACAATGAGGTGTATGAAATAATTTGTATTGAGGCACAGCCTATTGGCCTAGTGTGCACCCACTTTTGAAACCCATTGTCATAGCTTAAATGCAAAACAAAAATTGTCCTCTCAATTGTGTCTTATTTTTTAATAGAGTACCTGCCCCCTTTACAAGAAACTCCTAGAACTACATGTAGCTGCCCCTACTTCATGATACATGCAATGTGATTAAAGGTACTATGTCCCATTTGCAGGTTATAAAAGGTTATATTCCAACGGCATTTGAAAGACAATACTAATTTAGAACTTCCCTCAAAGCGAAGGGGCTTGAAAATGTCTTTTGTGGGAAAATAACGACTGTAGTTGTTGAATCGAATTTAGCAATTGCAGTCTTTTTATTAAATAGCCTGATTTTCAGACCCTTGTACCGAATGGTAGTACATTTTTTTTCAACGATTCAATCAATTTAATTGTGGCCATAACAAGAAGTGTGTTACTGATGTAGACAAATGCTCATCATGCTCATGTACCCTTTACAGCTATTTTATGTATGTTATTTCCAAAGAAAAAAGGCAGTCAGTCACTAAATAGTGTCTGAGAGTGAAGTCTAGAAAGTAAACAGGTTTCCTTGCATAATTTCAATTCTAAGACACTGCTAACGTTTAAATTTCATTTTGCGTGACATAGTCATAATTCCTGCAAAGTTATATAGAACTTGATATTGGCCGCAAAAAAACAAGAGGGAGTCTGCACAATATATATACTGATAGGCCACCGTGTGAAAAGTGAATTGATTGGTCTAGCGTTATTGACTCAGAAGTCAAAACACATATATGAGTTTGATTGACCCCCACTGATCAACTATTTATTTTTATGTTTATTTAAGATAGTAGGCCCTATCTCTATGGATGAAATCCACCTTGCAAACAGTGATTGTTGCTATGTCAGACAAGCTTACAAAAGCTTCCAGGGCACAAAAAATATGACTTGTCATGACTTGTCATATTACTTTTCGATCATATCATTGATTTCTGGACACCAAATCGGGGAATGGAGACAATATTAAAACATTCATTTACAAAGCATGACTATGGCAGTGCCCTTTGACCCTCTTTCATATTTTCAAGTGTTTTTCTTGAACTAACATCATTGCCCATTGAATTGTAGTAGTTTCATTTTCACCCACAACTAACAAGCTTAAGCCATCCGGTAATTATAGGCTTACAGGCGGGTTAATAATTGTTATAATGTGTATGATGTGCAGTACTGGTGATGTGTGTTCATGTAAATTTTTGTTAAATATGTTTTCAATGTCATTTTCTTTTTTTTTCTTTATAGATGTGGATCTCCTCTCAGCGTAAAGTATGACTTGGACATGGATCTTATGGCCGTGCTGTGATTGAAAGCAATATTCATCATAACTGATTTGGAATGTCAGATGATGGAGATCTCATCTTTTAAGTGTAGTGTCTACAGTTTATGCTGAGGGGAGCACTTTGCACCAGATTACCCAAAGGGGAATCTTGAACGAGTGGTGAATAAAATGATGAGATTAAATATTGATGAGTCACTTCACCCAAACATTAAAAAATGCAGCTCTTTAGCTGCACAGCTGAGCATGAAATCTATAATATTGGAGGTGTATTGACATTTGCAGTTACAACGTTGCATTGAGTCTGCATGAACACACCAGCATATGCCCTATGTGGCATTTGTGTCAGTTAATGTAAACATTTCCTGATTGTTTTAAGCTTTAAGATAACAATCCAGATAACGCTATCGCTTTTCAGGAGATCGCTCTATAATCTATATTGTCCGGCAGAAGAACATTGTGGCGTTGACATGTGACCTACAAGGAGGGGTGGTGATATTTCTTGATAACATTGGTTTAATAGAAGTCACTGTAGTAGCTAGCAGCTAGAAATAGACTAGCTGCATTGTCAAACAGTACGGCACCAATTAGTAGCTGCAACATGGTTCTGAAGTGTCTCTGTCTAGGGGCGATGTCGTCGTCAAACGTCCAATCCTTGAGTTGCTGCCACAGCTGTGTGTCCGCAGGGGGAGGGGTGTCTGCGGCGGCCACCACTTCTACAACCTCTGGACATATATGCCACTTCGGGGGCTTGCATGCCTGCTGCTCAAGGCTGCAGCCATGCTGTTCTAAAGAGCTGGTCGTGAGTGCAGGGACGTCGGGTCAAGGGTCTTGTCTGTCGTCTGCGGTGGGGAAGCTCCCCTGTGTCAAGGTGTGTCCTAGGTTGACGGCTTACTCCGCTATCTCACTGATAGGACTCTCAACGTTTCTTCTTTTCCAGCAAGAGGTAACATTAAATCTCAGGGTTTTATTTTATTCATTTTTTACTGCTTCTTCCTGAAAATCTAAGAATATTAACGTATGTTTTTTTTCAAAACTTGGAATAATGATTGATAACCCTGTAAGTTGGGGCTCTGATCGGATCGGAAGATCGGAGCGACACCCTCGCACCTTTGATCGGTATCGGATCGGAAGAGCGACAAAAAAAATCGGCCAATTTTTTTTTTTTTTTTTTTTTTTTTTAAATGACGAAATTTTCAAGTTTTTGGCTATCAAATGCTCCAAAAAAGTTCATGGCTGGGATTATTTTGTCATTTGGAGTAGTTGTAGACCATGTTTGTTGATATTTAGTGCCTTTTCATGACTTTGAAATTAATAATATTGGTCTAAGAGCAGAGGCAAAACATGCGGGCCGCCATCTTGAATTATAATGTAGGTATGCATTATAATCCAAGATGGTGGCCCGCATGTTTTGCCTCTGCTCTTAGACCAATATTATTAATTTCAAAGTTATGAAAAGGCACTAAATATCAACAATCATGGTCTACAACAACTCCAAATGACAAAATAATCCCAGCCATGAACTTTTTTTGAGCATTTGATAGCCAAAAACTTGAAAATTTTTGTCATTAAAAAAAAAAAAAAAAAAAAAAAATTGCTGATTTTTTTCCCGATCATTTTAATTGATCGGCGATCGGAAATTATTCCCCGATCACCCCTGATCGGATCGGTATCGGCGGCCGATCCGATGATCATTTACAGGGTTAATGATTGATTGATTGAATTTCCCAGTACTGCTTTAATAGTGGCAGGAATAACCTCTCACGATTGATTGTGCAAATAATTATGCTAACAATTGTTACATTTGGAAACAAATTTTACTTTTTATTATACAATGTATTTAACCAAATAGGCCCTTTACTATAAATGAGCTTTATATATTTTTATTTCTGTAGTTACTATTTTAGTCTGTTTTAATGTTTTAAGCCAATTAATGCAGTACTGGGAACAAATATCTAACTACCTCAACCTTCTATTACAGGATGTGTAGAACGAGATCTAACATTAATAACCCTAAAAATCTGAAGCAAATATTTGAACATCTGGTGTGCATACTTTAATCCATAATTACTAACACAACATGTGCGTCTCTTCTCAGAACTACATGTATGAATAGTATAGAGATATCGACTGCTCTGAGTCAGCCAGACCTCGAATATTAAAGCAGTTGATATGTCTTTTATATGCCGAATTGAAACAAAATTCTACCAAGAATTCTTACCTTATCCTTTTATTGAGTAAGGATTGGTTAATTAACGTCACAGAAAATCTGAAAAACTGTCTTGTTTATCTTTGCTGGAAAAATGACTGAAAGTTGCAATCATTTGGGAATCGCAGACAAAAAGCACTGTATGGTGTCCGCGCTGGCACAAAGAAAATTTTAACACGTAAACCAATGGGGATCTGAGCACAATTGATCTGTGCGGCCTGTTACCCGGGGCAACGGGCATCTTTAAAAAGACTATTGACTAGTAGGCGGATATGAGGGCACTTTTCAAAAGACTATTAACTGGTTAGGGGTATGAGAGGAATGGCTAAAATCACAACTGCAGTTTCAACCGATCAGATCGCTAGATTTCTAAAGAGAGGTATACATGTATAATAGATATTATTAATACAAATCGGATTCCATTTCTTGTTTTGATAATGTGAGGTATAACTTGGTGTTCATTACATATCTAAAGGAAATAGAGACCCTTCTTAATTGAGTTAGCCTGGTTTAAGTATGTGGAAAAGGTAAATTTTAGGTTCTCATGTTTTACAGTTCCCTTTTTCTTTGTTTTCACTGTTCATTTAAGTATTTGTATCATGAGAAAGGGTATTGTTTTTAATAATTTTTGTATGTACTATGTACAGTGTGGTTATCTCTGTTTGCCCAAATTAAGCCATTTAGTAAAGAAATGTACTCCCCTTTTTACTTGATAATAAATTCTTGTTTTTTATCATTATTAAAGATTTTAAATGCTGTCCATAATTTTCTGCTCAGACCCAATTTTCACATTTCTTTTGAAATGCTCTTTTCAAACTTTTATTATGCTTTTTCTGCTTCTCATTACCCACATTGTCTTTCTTTCTCTTGTGGTATTTCTCTCTTTTTGTATATTTCTCCTGTCTTTAAATCTTATCTCTATTGTATGCATATTTTTCTTCTCTATACAGTATCATTCTCTTTTATGTTTTCTGTCTTTTGTAATATCTTTTGTATATTTATCTCTTTTCTGTTTGTACATTTCTTTCTCTATTCTAAAAATATTTTGTTCACTCATACACAACTTCAAGTGACAATTAAAGTCTACTTCATATGAATTATAATTTTTGTCTTTCTTTTAGAGAAATTCACATTTACCTTTATGTTCCTTTCTGTTATTCTCAGGTTGAGCTTATATTATCATGGCTTCTTGACTCCGGTGATGCGGAGAGTTTCCTCTTCTTCCTTGTCCTCTTCATCTTCCTCTCCTTCCCCATGACCTGGGGCTACATCCTGGTCAACGTCATCGCGGGTTACCGCTTTGGCCCCGCTTTTGGAACATTTGTTGTCATAGTGACGGTAGCCATTGGATCCTCGTGTGCGTTGCTTGTGTGTAGGACGTTGCTCAGCTCCCTGATCAGACGGAACCTGATGAATGAGAAGCTGGAGATGATTGTTAGGGTGGTGGAAGGGGATCATGGATTTCAGGTCATCGCTCTGACTAGGCTGACCCCTATACCTTTCGGGATACAGAATGGAGTCTTTGCAGTAAGTACTGTTTGGAAACTGAACCACTGTTTTATACATTTAATTAAGTCTGCTCTGTTCAAATATATCATCTAGTTATTAACACCTGAAATAAAATTTTCATACACATACATTTAAAGTTTCAACCATTCGTTTTATGACTTTCCAATTTTGTGTCCGGATGTAAAATTTTGATGTTCACATATCCTTTTTTAGTCCAGACTACATGTATATCCAATCTGTGCCCATATAGTGACGGATGACTTAAAGTGACTCGGTAACCCCCATTACCTCAGATTCTGAAACAAAATCCTGGGTTTAGCTCATGCTGCAATCATAATTATAAACCTTTTGGTCAGTCAGGAATCCCATGACTTTTACAAGCCTATCGATCAGCTGTCTGATTATCAAGGTATTTATGATTGGAAATCAAAATTTCATTTTTTGTTTTCTGAATGGTTTTTATTACACTACAGTCAATTGGGGAAAGTGAGTATGGTAAAACCGGTCACTCAAAGATTTTTATTTTTTAAAGGCACTTCATGATCATTTTGAAGAGCAATTCTTTTAGGGCTTTACACCATATTACAGACACTGATAACACGTAGGGCCATTCATCTCAGATTTAATAAACGATGCCATTAATTAATGACACAGGCATGGTGTGTATTCAACCGTGTTGATTCGTATTGATCAATCTGATAAAATTAGAGTGTGTTATACCTGTACAAATATCTGTTCATTGATGTATATTCTGCAAGGTCAGCTGTAATTATTAACATCCATTTATGCCAATATTGAATATTCTCTTGAGTTTTACTAAATAGGCAAACGACTATATGTATGCTAATGCGTGGGACATTTTCCACACTTGAGATTAAAATGTATGTCATCTTTTATCATCAACAGCTGTCCAATGTGCGTGTATCGACGTTTATGTTGGCATCGTTCCTTGGCCTTCTTCCTACTCAGTTCCTCAATTCCTACATGGGATCATCCCTACGCTCCGTCCAAGACATCAAGAACCAACAATCATCTTCCTTGCTGCTGATGGCTCAGGTAGGTAAAACATTAGCAATCACTCAAGCAATTACTTATACAGAGCTCTGTCCGTCTAAAAACGGTCAAGACATCAAGGCATGGACAATCATCTTCCTTGCTCTTCATGGTTCACTTAGGACAATCTACATCACTGTGAAAAATACCTAATATCAAGCACTAACATTGTCCAAGACATCAATAATCAAAAGAAATGTTATTTTTTCATTGTCAAAATTAGTAAATAAGAAATTCATGTTTGTACTAGTGTATGAATAATTATTAAACCAAAGATATCATAGCTCAAGGGTCTAATTCAAAGGAGTCCCAGACTTTTGTCATCAGCTGTGGACTCTAACTTCCATGCAGGAACCCTTCAGATCGATATTTTACCATGTACTTTCAAAAGCTATATACATGTACCGGTATCACCAATTAATATGTGGTAGCTGACACATGAATTTTTCCATACTGAATTAAAGGTAAAGACCAGTATTGGAAACGCCCCAATTTCAAAAAATGAAATGGAAGCTCTAATTACCAATCATGTGAAAGAATATGTTTTGACTAATACATGATGATAAAAAATTTGCCGGGAAACCGCCTACTAATTCATATATTTGGTAAATGTGTTTCTCTCATGGTCTGTGAGAAATATAGGGTAGTCCTATATACACCTTTCTGTGTATAGTGCTTGTAACTTTACGAAGAATGGGCCTAATTTCTTATCATTTTGATGATTCCAGAACCTTGCAGATGCTAGATGCTAGATGATCAACCTTTTCTGATCGATTCCACAACGTTTCTTTCACAATTCAATCGCATGACCATAACTGGTCTTTACCTTTAAGAGCTATTTTGAATTTCTGTTTCTTCACAGGTACTTTTCAGTTTTGCTCTGTCAGTTTATGTGTTGAGAATGGCACAGAGAGAGCTCCACAGAAAGCTAGACAACCATCATAAAACCATGTCAAATACACTGCCCTTTAAAGCACATGGATCATCTCAGGAACAGGTCAAAGGTCAACCTTCGGAAAATGGACCAAAGTTGACAAGCGACGCCGGCCATACTGATCCCATCATGTATTCACATAACTCTCATTGCAATGACTCTCAAGCAATCTTTATGGTATAACACAGAATTCCAAAACTGCCATTGTCTGCAATGTATTTAGTTTATTTCTACTAATGCGTCATATGTACTCGGATTCTATATTTTACAAAGATTTGGGGAATAGTATTTTTGTATAAGTAATATTTCAAATTTTGTACTTAATCCCTTACAGCATTTAGTGTGTGTGTGAGAGTTTATCATGTCATCTTGAACTCATAGTATTATATTCAGACAACTTTCACATCACCATTTTGGAAAGTGCAAAAAGCTCAAGGCTCGATCCTTCAAATAGTGTACTTAATCCCATACAACATTCAGTGTACGGTATGTTAGAGTTTATCATGTCATATTGAACTCAGGTAGTATTATATTTAAACTACTTTCACGTCACCATTTTAAAAAGTTGCAAACGCTCAAGGCTCCTTATTATATGAGTGCTTTAGGTGGACTCTTAAAGCTGAACAGAGTTTAGATTTCTTTACTGACTTATGGAGCGCCAAGTCAAGCGTTATGCTTTTCATCATAATTATGCAACATAATGAGAAAATTAAATTAATACAGTCTTGAAATGAAAGAGGGAATTGGATTTCATGGTAACACAATTTTTATTTGTTCATTTTTCTGGCTACTAAATCACTTGGTAATTAAGAAATAAAGGAATGAAGAGGATGACACTTGGCACTCACCGGACTAAATCTGGTGTAAGCCCTGGACTAAAGTTAGTGCGCTTAATCAAAACCTACCTTGGATATCATAGTTAAAAATGTCATTGTCTGAAACATGGACGGTCTATTCTGAAGTTACATTAGGAAGATTACAATTGATATATTAATTAAAGAGTATATTTTTAGAGAGATACTATTTTCCTTTGTTTTGTACTTTTGTAATGAAAGAAAATCAATGTGGAGATAAAGTAGTAAAAATATAAATTGTCAAAGCAAACGATAGTCTTCTCTGAAGTAACTTTAGGTCGATTACAAGTGATATATTGAAGAGTCTATTTTTTAGAGAGATATATTTTTCCTTTGTTTTGTACTTTTGTAATCAAAGAAAATCAATGTTGAGATGATCAGTAAAAATATATATTATCCCAACAAAGCATAGTCTTGTCTGAAATCAAACAATTAGATTCCAAGTGATCTGTGAAAAAGAAGGAAAACAATATTTTTAGAGAGAAGATATATATTTTGTTTTTGGGCAAAATCAATTTTGAAAAAGAATTACAGAGTAGGTGATTAAGAAAAACCTTCATTGTACAACGCAATGCAGCTGTTGAATACTATCTTAAATATTGGACATTCTTTTTCACATTTTATTTCCTTTTTTATAATAAGCTTATATATTCTTTTCAAGAGAAAATAGTCTATTGCAATTGTCAAGTATTAAAGTTTTAGCATGAAATGCATATAAATGTTTGATAAACTATTGAGTCATTGTAAGTAAGAATAAGACTTTCTGTGTTTTGTTATATTACTGCTATGTTTGGTTTGTCAATTTAATTAGTATTATATTCCACATACTAAGAATCTTGCTCTACGATTGGTCAAAAGTAAATCACGTAATGAAAGATAGTTCGCCCATTATTGATGGGAGAAGCAAAAAGTTTGTTACACTGTGTAGATAGTACTACTATCAACACAGTGCAACGCACTTTCACTGAAGATAGAGGTACTATCTACACAGGGCAATGCACTTTCACCGAAGATTATCCAAAAGCGCACTAAAACGGGCGTAATTAAGCGCGCATTACCATTGAACGCAATTAAAGAAAACACATGCGCGCACCGTACCCTCAAGGGGTCGGGTTAAACTTAAACTTTTTTGGTGTGAATTTGGGCCTAGGTGTCTTTATGTAAATGCATACACGTCCTTTTCTTTTTGTAGTTAAATTGTTTTAGATGTGGAATATAAAGCAAATAATCACCTTTTGGTTTTGGGCGATGGCAAGCTATCACTTCCTCGTCGATCAGAATGTATACGCTATCTTTCCTCAGCTTCGCTTCGGAAAGATAGCTACATCCAGATCGCCTCGGAAGTGATAGTTTGTCCCATCTTCTTCACCAACGGTGATTATTTGCTTACTATATCAGGATAGATAGTTATGAATACTCATGATATAAAATGAAAAATACTGTGTGATTAGTTTTTGTTTAACTCCGAGTCAGCGGAAACCAACCAAATATGATAATTCATGTTAATTCGATTAACATTTATGACTCTTCTGTAAATGCTGCCTTTATTTTTAGTGTGCTTGACTTGTTAATGTTTACAATTCTCAATCATTACAAAAAGTCTGAAAGTGCTATACAGAAGATGATTTATATGAAAGGCCATCTTGATTTTGAGGAAGGTGTTTAGACAAAAAAGAAGTGTAAGTGTTCTTCATTAACTTATTTTTCTTGGGAGGAACAGAAGGTACTCTCTACAAGGCCTATAAAAAAAAAAAATGTATTGCCCTTTGTGACCGACCCCAAAATCTTGAAATCTATGGTCGGCTGTTTTAAAAAAAAAAAAATTGTAAACCATTTTTGAGGAAAAAATATTAAAGCATTCAAATATCAGCCCAAAGAGGGAAAAAAAAAAGAAGAAAAAAAGTTTATAAAAAAAAAGATTTCCGACCGACCAACCCACGTTTTGGCACCTAAAGGGCAATACAACATCTTTTTTTTTTAGGCCTAACAGGTTGACCTTCTTCAGAACATTTTTTTCTTCTTCAAATGAAGTGGCAGTATTAATCAGGTTGTATGATGTTGAATACATTCCACATTTTGAAAAGAGATGATTCCACCAATTTCATATTTATTATAAATTATTTGATGTTATACAACACCTACGTGGATCCTTGTCATTTGATTGGACGATTGTTGGTCACATGATATTCAATAGATGGTATATTGCACGGTCGTGCATTTTTGGTTATATGCGCCGTGCATTTTTGGTTATATGCAGACTGCGTACCTCTCTGCTGCATGTGCGCGCGCGTATCCCTGCGTGTATCTGACGCGAAGGCAATCTGCATGTAATCGAGAAGGCTTGACTCGAACTTTAATTTAAGGAGTAAAGCATAATTTGCTGATTAACGTTCTATTAGGTCTTCTTCGATGTTGTATAAAACAAATAATGAATGTTTTTCATTCGTTTAATAGTGCAAATATTTTCATTCGTTGAAAGATTAACGTTAATTCTATTCAACTCGGCTGACGCCTCGTTGAATAGAATGTTAATCTTTCAACTCATGAACATATTCGCACTATTGAACTCATAACCATTCATTATTTGTATATTATCTAATGTAGTGCAACTTGTTTAGAGTGTGTAGGAATGTGTTTCTTTATTAACTATGATCTATAAAGTCTTGATTTGAGATATTGTATTGTATTGGTGAAAGAGTACTAATCTCTCAATTTTTCCCTTTCCTGTCTGTTACTAGTTCCATGTCTTAATTCTATGTTCAAACTATGAGCTCCAAATGTTGCTTCTGTGAAGAGATTTTGCAAGTTTACATACACTCTCTTTTAACATAAAATCAACTTGTGAGTGAACTACTCGATGCACCCATACGGGCCCGCTTAAATTTAGAGCCCTAATGGAACTTACGTCTGACTCGGATTCTGTGCCATGCGATTTTTCATTTTCTGCATACTCTATTATCAGTTGGCCCATAGAATGCCGGGTGAAAAATCTAGCTGTACACAAATTATTTTTGTAAGAGATTGGTACACCAAGATATCATAGGTCTAGTAAAAATGAATCAAGAATGACATTCCAAGAAAAAAAATTGTTGCCAGTATTTAGCACCATACACTGTACCTCGTGAATGATGATGATTTGTATGTGTTTCAAGATTGTTTTCTTATAAAGAAAGCTTTAATTTTTTTTTTGTCTTCCAATTCCATGTTAATTCAAAGAAATGGTGTGGAAGATGGTTGGTTATTCTTGAATTTTATTGTTTTTTCCTTTTACTTGCCATGAGGTATATTATATTAATTTTCTGATATCTTTGCAGTCATACTGTAAAATTATTTCTGATTTATTACTGCAAAAGCATAAATGCTCATATAATGTAATGTTAATTTAAAACCAAAGAACTTGTATATTGTGCAAATGTCATCTTCTTGCAACATTTTCACAGAACATATTTTCTTAAAAATGAATTGTTTTAATAAGAAATCTTAATCACTGCCATAATTAAAAGCTTTGCATGTCTTCTATGGATCCACGAGTTTCTTACATTGATTATTTTGGTTTGATTTTCTAGTTGCTGTTGTAAGCTATTTTTATTTCAAAAACATTAGTTTTTCATCAGACAAGCACAAAACAATATGGATTATGTACTTACCTTCATAAGGGGAAATTAGAATCATATTTTATGTTTTTGTTGGCAGATTGTAATCAACTCGTGTTCCTTCTCCAACCGCTTTTTAATGCACTGATGAGTGAGTTGTCTTCTTTGGTGAAATCCTTGTTTTCTTTTAATACTTAATTGCAGTTTTCTGCTTGAAGTTTTTTTGAAGGGTGTTTTGGCTTCATTATCTGGAGATGATGAATAAAGAGATTTCTAGTTTGAATCTGATGTGTTCCGTCTTAATTTGTTCTGTAAACCTTTCCAAAGAGTGAATGCATGTTTTATGTGCGACGTTAGGCAAGTTTCTCAAAACCTCACAAGTCTCCATGTAAGTTTGTGGCTATCCTATCAAATGTGGGTTTTTAAAAATGCATGCAGGCAAACTTGGTTTCAAGAACCTTGCCCCTGGAGGCACACCATGCACACCAAATATTGCTAAAATGAGAGGAACAGGTCAGTAAAAATTAATGGGCTAGGTACCTTAAATTTCATAAACGTATCATTTTAATGTTACAGATGACAGAATAGATTTGTCCATACAGGGGTTGTATAGAAAGATATTTGCATTTAGGGTGCATGTACGATTTAAATACAGAGCAAGATACGTCACAGAGTTGCCAATTTGTGTTCAATTGATTGCAACTTCAAAAATGTGTAAACTTTCTTATTTTCAATTGGAATTTGCTCAAACTATAAGTGACCTGTTCCTCTCAATTTTCTTCTTCTATTTTCAATTTTTATACTTTTAAAGATATTTATAATTCCAGTTTTTTTCAACAAACTCGATTCTCATGCCTAATCCTTACAGTCGGCATTCCACTACACACACAACTCAAAATTATTCACTGAAAAGAAAACAAAAATCCGGCAGGATTGAATGAAATATTGAACATTTAATCATATACATATATATATCCTCTATTTCAATATCACATATTGCTTGTTTTCTATAATATTTTTCAATCTCTCTCTAAGTGCATACAGACATACTCATTTTGCATCTTCGTGACAATTTTATATCTCAATAACTTTACAATCAACCACATAATGCGAGTCACATTTTTCATCCCATTATAAGGTATGGATATCAAACAATGGTGATTAAAATGTCATTACAGATTTCTTAAATTACAGGTTCATTATTTGCAGGTATGGTATGTATTTGACAGTTTCTACAATGACATATTTCATGGAAACTAGGTTATCTTGCTCAAACTTGTTCTGATAAAAGGATGGAATTTCCAATCAGCACAAAGTCTACTAATAATCACTAAAGGTGTCAGAGATGGGAATTGATTGTTTTCATAACCTGTGAAATCTACCGCCATGTACACGCTACAGTCTCTAATGTACATACACAGATACATTTATGATTATGCTGCCTACAGTTCATCATATAAATGCATAAATCTTTTTTGTGAGGAAAATATCTTTTTATAGAATTTACACCAGACAATCCTGTTTGCATCACAAATATGCATGCCTCTCCATGCAATGGGCCATTCAGTATACATCATGATGGTCATGTAAATACACAGCTCAAAGGTCATATGGGGGTACACTACATAGTAAATATATCTCCTTTTGTACAAGTCATACAAGCACTCAAATGTTTAATACAAATATAATGATCCTGCTTTGAATTTTATAATACACGATATGTAGGCATATCCACAATTTCATTTCAAACTGATACATATACAGATGATTGTTCTACTAAATACTAAATCCATTGTTCTGCTTTTGTTTTTTGAAATAGATTGATAACCGCCATTAAAATTCACCAAGTCCAAATATTTGAAACACACTTATACAGACTGCTACTCAAGGGGCAAATTAGTAGTACAGTGCACTCGCAGTAATGGTAAGGGATGCATGATGGCTACAAGGGAAAGGAGAAGTAAATTACTACAATTACATTTTATATTAACTTGAACCAGTTCAGGACATGACTATTCATACTTGAATACTTCATGTATATATCCTACTTGTTTGAGTACGAGAGCAGTCATAGGTAAGGTATATTTGTATACATGTATGCACGCACTTCACTTAATAGCACTACGTTTCTGACGTGATTAGGTAGAATACAAAATTTTATGTGAGAATGGTGATATAAATAGAGCTATATATTGTGTGCACACAAGGTACATTGCGCAATTCAAGCTGTGCAATGTGAGCTTGAATAGCAGTATATGAATACAATGTCTGCCAATTTGAGTATAATTGCAAAGAGAAAGTACACACAACTTTCATGGGGGAAAATATGAAAAAGAAGACAACAATATGAAAAAAGGATAAGAAAAAAAAAGGATAAATCATTAAATCATCACATCCGGATTATCAAGTAAAGAAAGCTGTATATAAACCATACCATAATCAATATATACAAATAATCATACTGGCAATCAGATTGAAAATGTGGTTATTTACAGATTTCATAATGGATTTAATTACATTTAATTACATGTTCAACTTGTTTAAGCACACACAGGGGAAGCTCTTCTTTAAAACCTTTTTTTTAACACATTAAAGAAACAAGTGTCAGAATCGCAACAAAACTTGAGCAGAGATCACATATCATATCAGCTTTGGTTTCAAATTCTGCTTCTTCCATTTGCTTAACTACATTCGGGTAAACATGAATTCTTTCACACTCCCCTGTGACTCGCATATATTTAATTTTTTGTAAACCTTTCCAGTGCACCCTAAACGCACAAACACAAAAAAATGTTAACAAATACACTTCTATTTATTTGAACAGCACAATAGATCATAAGGTTTTGAAGAAAAAAAACAAAACAATGCCGAGTTTCATTTCCATTAATTTTACAAAACACAAACTTCATACAAACATTACATAACTACATGTATTTGGTACATACAACAAGTAGAAGGAGAAAAGATTGTTTTTAATTTACACAAACAACTTCCACTTCTGAATCATGTCAGACAACTTATAGTATAAATGTTCAAATTAACAGAATATGATGAGAGCTGCAATAATTACACAAGTTTTGACAATTATTGAATTTTACATTAGTAAATTTATCTAATTTTGCAATTTATTTTATGTCCAAACTGTGTAGACATTCAGAAAGATAATGAAATGAAAAAGCAAAAGGAATAAAAAGGAATACAAAGGAAAGACAGAATGATATAAACAGGGCACTATTTAGGTTTACACATTAGTTTTACTCTGAATACTGGTTTAGAAATTTAAAGTCATTAGCCTGCTTTATCCTAATCAATCCTAGAATAGGTTCAAATTGTATTTTACCTAATTGACAAGAACTACCGGTATGTGAAAAATGTTTCAGGCTACTTACCGGTACTATTTTCAAAAGCTTGATGGTAAAGGTCATTTATATGTTTCGTAAATAAGCATTATAGAGAATAATTCTATTAAGTCAGATTGTCTTTTCTCCATTTCATCACTAATGTATCATTCATGATTCCATATTTATATTAAAACAAAATGCTTTCACCGAGGTAATAATTTATTTGCACTGTAAAATTATATTTGTCAATTTCCAAGCATTTGTGTTTCATCATGCATAATGCCATTAACCTAGATAAATGCACACTGTCAAGTTGATATATTTTTTCTTTCTTCCTTTTTTCGGAAGGGTGACTTCATATTAAATGATACCTAGATGACTAAAATATTCAATGATTAACTTTCACTTTAAGCATCATTGAATAATTCAGCTCATCATAGCAGTCTGTGAAGTACATGTACACAAGACCAGATTCTTACCAAAAGCATATGTCAGTTCATTGTCTATCCACGCTATTTTATCACCTTCAACATCAGCGCATGATGAAAACGAGCGCTCGTCAGGAAATTGATAACATTATTGTAAAATACGTCCTCGCTGTTTCCAAGGAGCATCTGATGTCAAGTATATGACAGTGACCAAAGACCCCAGGTTTTACAATTTATCATCAACAGATTGGCAACGAATACCCCATCCCTTTCTGTTCCATCACTTATACACACAAAAATGTAAGATTAATATTCTACTGTACGCCCTGTAGCAACTGTATTTTGGCAAAATAAAAAAGAGGGTTCTTTCACAACACCCTATCTGTAATACACACTTTCTACCGGTAATGCCCAGTAGCCAATAAGACCAGGGGAGTGGTTCACAAATACTAAGATCGAATTTAAGTTGGACTTATCTATGGCACGAATCATGCCACTGTTTGCTCTATAACCATTATGATCTTATAATATAATATTTTTTCCTTTGATAATGAATTATCAAAAAAGGAAATTCTGTATATTTGTGACCATGATTTGTATGTCTCTTGAGAGACCAACACCAGTAAATGGTGAGACCATATTTAAGTTCAACTTAAAGTCGATCTTAGTCTTTGTGAAACACTCCCCAGGCATGATATTGTGTGTTCGGAGCCAGAAGGACGTTAACCCTGTGTTAAAGTTTAGGATTTAATGACCTTCTGTCTCCAAGCAAATAATTTATCAATGGATGAGAGCTAAAAGGGCATCAATCCATTGCAGCAGAAACCATATGTAGAGTCAGTGGCATAATGGGCTTGCAGTAAAGTTACACCCATAGACTCTTGAATCATGTTAATGTAAAATCAGAAGCCTACAAGTAAGCGTCCTTAAAATGTTCGCAGATTTCATGAGTGTTTCAGATTTACGAAACTTTCATGCCGTGAAATAACTGAATCCCAATCGATGTAACACTAATTTTTTGCAATTTGCAACAGTTTCTTGCGGTGAAAATAGCCAAATTAACCCTTCGCAAAGGTTTCATGTCACAAAGTTTCTGGGTTCACAGAAAACGATCAGTAATATGATTAAAAATACACGATGAGTCAATCTTGATACAACTGTCCGTATCTTTTGGTACCCGAAGTGTCGAATGGACCCTGCTTCTAGACGACCACTGTTACACCATCACTGGTTCTGGGGCGCCTGTCTTGCTTGTGGGTGCTGGGGGTTCCATAGACCGTGCTGGGCGGTTGAGTCGCACCTTTAACACTGCAGGAGGAAATGAAGAGATCCATTAAATATAATACATATCTAAAAAAAAAAAATTGTTTAAATGAACTTTTAAATGCTTTTTATATTGTGCTAGTCATCAGATTTGGCTTAACATACCAGCAAATACCCATTATTTTTTTTTTCCTTCTTCAATTCTGTTTATGTGATCATTATTTCTATACGTTATTGTTAATGATTAGTCAATATTTTCAATACCATTAGTGACACTATTACTGCGATATAATCTAGATTAAAATTTAATTATTTGTTTTACCATTATGTTAGATTTAATAAAAAGGGCAATTAACTTTATCGCCATCACTTTTATCAATATTCCCAATATTTCTGTTATCACTCGCTTTTACCTTTTTAGTAATCAGTTTTCATAAACCTTAAAATAATAATAATGATAATAATAATAGTGGGTTCTTGTATAGCGCTCATGTCTGTCAGATTTGACCTGTAATTTATGTGGACGGTTGTAGGACACAAGCTCCTGCTACAGTCAATTTCCTGCACTAACCAAATTCTTAATTACAACACTAGACCCAACAATATACCTTACCCTAACCCTAAACCTAACCTAAAACACTATTGCAACTCTCACCCCAACTTCATATATACATGTATATACCATTTGACAAAATAAAGCTTGGAGCATATGTCGGGTCCCCTATATATATATTTATATTTAAATGTAACTACCGGTACATGAAATATGGCATTTATTATATAAATACAATTAATATAATTATCAAAGTCACAAATCATCTGCAAAATCCAATGTTATCCATTCAAACTAGAATTATCATGCAAATAAATAAGTAACATTCAGTATACATAAATGCCAGACAATATGCAGCAAGAATATGCATGTTAAAAAAAAAAAAATTAATACAAACGAAACATTAATAATGCAATAATAATATACATATATACATATAAAAGTATAAGTTCATATTGCTTTAGAGTTTGAGCTCCATAATATATGGAAAGGTATTCATAACATCTTGACAAGTATAAATGCAAATAACTCTTTAGAAAGACACATTTTAGGTGCAACTACACAATAGGGTTGAGAATGTGCATAGTTTCTATGAATGCTGTGTATTGAAAAGCATAATTATTGGTTTTAAGGTTACTGGTATTATGATTTTGTTATAAATAATGGTTGCCTAAATGCCATTAGTTTAACACAGATATAGGGAGGAGGGATTTAAATCATTTATTAAAAAAAAAAAACACTCTAGGTAGGATGGGATTAAACAAAGCTCTAAAATATTATTTGCCTTCAATATTCAAAAGGAAACAATGCTATTCATACAAATTTAACAGGGGATACATAAAAAAAAAAAAAAAAAAATCAAATTCACACATCAATGGTAGTATTCCATTCTATTCCATAATGAATAGCTTCAAGAAATCAATTTCAAGTACAGGTGCTGTATGTAATACTGCAACAGCACAATTTAGGAACTCTTAAAAAGAAACACCCAAAACTAAACATTTGTATAGAAATGAACACTTTCTAACTGATTGGATAGTTCAAAATGAGATGTATCTACGTTACATCGTTTATGTAACTTACCGGTAGGTTCATATTATGCAAAAAGAAAATGTATCCTAATCATAAATAATATTCAAAAGTTAGCTAGCTGCCAGTTTATGCTTTTTCCTTCCTTATGTGTCAGATGTCAGGCTATTAAAGCAACCACTTCTTTCAGAGTTTGGGCTCTTTCTAGTTAGTAGTTATTGAAAATTTTGATCTCTTTTCTTTGAAGGTATCGCATACCGCTTATCCTAGATTACAGCACCCACTATGTTTCCTTCGCATTGCAGATCACCCCCCCCCCCCCCCCCCAATCCCGACGTCCCCCTCTGGGGAAAAAAGGTCTGACTGAAAAAGTTGAAATGATGCTGGAATTTAAATTACTAAAAAATGAAATTGAATGATGCAAACATTGAATATCCATAACAGTCATGCATGAACAAAATACAAAAGCCTTCAAAGCAATTCATAATCAATCAAAACTTGATGCAACAAGAAACTGACAGACATTTCCACAATGCTACAATCTCCTATTAAAACCAAGCAAACATAAACAAAAGGTATCAGGCAGGTCAGGTGTTAGGCAGTCAAATAGGCAAGGGCCTTATTTCATTGTCTACTTCACACTTACGATCAACTATCATCACATAATCGAGAACAACCATCAAAAGTGGAGAGAGAGAGAGAGAGAGAGACAGGAGAGAATGAGAAATGGGCCAAAATTACATCATTAAAATCTACAGACATGAGGAGAAAAGACAAGGTTTTGATATGTATGATTTTTTTTCTCTCTCTCTTTTAGTCACCATGCTTCTTCATGAGCATGCAAAAAGGTTGAAAGACTATTCTTATTTTACACTACCGGTATACATCAGGAAAATCTAGGATAGGCCTGGACAAAATCAACAATCTTAAAGTGTTCATACTTTGATTGGTTTGTTTACCTGACTGCTAAGAATATGCTCGTAAGTAAGCAATCAGGGGACCGATGAGGGGGCTTGGTAATGATTAATGCCTTCACACCAAAGGGCACTAGCGTATAGACTTAGGTTATAACCCAGGACCTCCCGGTTACGAGACCAATACTCTACCAATGAGCCATCCTCACCAGATGAACACAGTATTAACATCTTATATCATTTCATACATTTAAAAGTCTGAACATTGTTCAGGCCGATGAAAAACAACGTCAGATCATGTCCAGCCCTAGTGGTTTTCTAGTGGGTTATTTTCTCACTTCTAAAGCTAACCACGTTGGGAGTATAGTTTCAATCTGAGACAAACTGCTACAAATGGGGGTAATCTTTTCACACAGAGTTGATGAACTACATACATTAACTTATACAAATAGAGTTCACACAAGTTCCTCTCTCAAATATGGAAAATTTGTTCTGTTTTGGTAAACAGAATTCTCAGGGATTATCAAACCAAAGAGCAGCAAAAAAGTTATTTTTTT
The DNA here is from genome assembly GCF_000002235.5 of Strongylocentrotus purpuratus. Taxonomy (NCBI): domain Eukaryota; kingdom Metazoa; phylum Echinodermata; class Echinoidea; order Camarodonta; family Strongylocentrotidae; genus Strongylocentrotus; species Strongylocentrotus purpuratus. Next base: position 9,109,588 of record NW_022145614.1, read on the forward strand.
CTTCTCTGCTTGCAACAAACACTCGCACAATGGCAGGACGGACAGACAGACACGTGTCAGATTGCAGGACACAACATAAAGTGAGAGAAAGGCTACATGGTGGGTAAGCTGGCAAGTAGAGTTGGGATTAAACTGCAGGATGGATATTTTTGTTCATAAATGCTTCTTTGTTTCAGAGTGTGCAAGCATGGAAAGGTGTCAAGGGGTATGATATAGAATATATATAAATACAGTATATATATATATGGATTTTTCGGTTTTATCATTTTGGGTTTGCATGTTCAACTAACAAAATTTGTTCCAATAGTTGGAGGTTTAGGGGAAGAATATGAAAACTGACTGATCAAATAAGGGGACCTCTATGATTCTGAAAGCTATGTACCTACGAAAGTCACTACCTACGAAAGTCGAACAGGTAAAAATGTTTATATATTCCTAATATCTACTCGTTGTAAAGGTATCACATGGTTCTAAGTTCACCCCCAATTGGCCTGATGTGAAGAGTCTTTTAATACTACACTTGACTATGCTACTGTCACTGAAAGTAGGCATTCTCGACCGCAAATAAAAGAAGAACAATAAAAACAGAATAAAAAGATAAAATTGAAATGATTTCATTCAGTCTGGCTAAACCATGCATTTCGAGTCTGGACTCTATGTATAGAGAGAGAACATCGAAAGTATTTACGATTTCACCCAAGGTACTGCTTAATGGTTCCATGCATTCCAAGAAATGATGTAGTGAGGGGTAAAGAAACAAGTTGTTATTTCAAAAAAATGAAAGACGAGGTTAGAACATGGACAAGCAACAAAGATGGGTTTCAGAGAAGAGGATGTGAGAAATGAAGAGCATTTTTTTTTTTTTTTTATGAATGGAGGGTGAAAGATGGCTAAAAATGCAACATAAGAAAAAACAGCTAAGAATCATCTGCAATACATTATAGTGTCTTTTTCAAAGAAAAGAAAAAAAAATGACAGTTAAAGTATGATAAATGACAAGTTTACCCTCTCTTGATTGCTTCTCAAACACAAATTGAAAAAAAAAAAAAATATATATATATATATAGAATATCTCCAAAAAAGTGCTACTCATGACTTCTTGTGTCATCTTAACAACTTTTTATAATATGACTATTAAAAAACAAGAGGAGTGATATGGTAGGAAAACCTAGTTTCCTCTTTGGAAGTGCCTGTACGTTACAATGACTTGATTACAATTGAATGCTTATAAAAATTAATTAGCTATACACTGATTTAAAGATGTGTGTAATATAACTCACATGACTATGAGCATATGGAATATGAACTCAAAATCATTCTACTTTAGGTATTCAAAAACTCTAGGAATAATGCAGGGTACTACTCGGGCACTTGCCAAATAACATGGGGCAAGCAGATTTCTGAAAAGGCAGGCAAGCATTCTAGCATTTCCTTAGTTGATTTCAAAACAATAATGATAGAAGTAATTTAAAAGACATTGACAATTATATTGATGATAATGATGAGGCATGTCTCCAGTACCTATTCTTAATGACACAAGGATCATAACCATTGATTGTACATAAGTATGATGTATTTGATATTGAAATACTATTACATCAGGGGGTGTTTCACAAAGATCCTAAGTTGAACTTTTCTCTAAGTTGGACTTAGAATTTATGGAAAGCCGTTAGCATCTATGAAAATACTTTGTAAAAGTTTTTTTTTAAAGGCATAAAATGTTGAATCAAATCATTCATATTTTCTATCATCAAGGAGATTTCATGTTCTTGATGGGGAATTTATAAAAAGTCCAAAATACTTTAATTTTTGCTTTTGAATATATTTTATTTTAAGACTACAAATAGCTCTCCATAATTTTAAGTCCAACTTAAATTTAAGTGCAACTTAGGATTTTTGCGAAACACCCTCCTGGTAAACAAAAATTATAGTATATGCTCCTTAACCTGAATATGGCCTTGAGCAATGCATTTTATCTGCACTGTTCCTCTCCACCCAGGTGTTTAAATGGGTTCACATATGATGATGTGAACATCAGTGTGATTGCAATCGCATGTTCCCACCTGTAAAAAGGTGACTAGCTTGCATGGAGGCTCCCCAAGGAGTGGAGAGTGTGCACTGTTAAAGTTCAGCATCATGTTTAAATCCGATGACAGGGGTAATAGTATCGAGTTTCTTTGGACAGTTACTTGTTAACTGGTAAATCACTAGATGAAAACAATTATTATTTTATGACAGTGGTGAATAAATTCAATTCGAATTAATTTCAATTATTCTTAGAAATGTGTGTGTGTAAATGAAGATTTTCACAAACATGTATCAATCAGATATGATAATTGATCCCTGGGGATTGACCTAAACATCAATATGCGAAAGATGCGACTCAGTTTTGGTCCATAGTCTATCCGAGTCAGTTTGTAGGCAATGACAGAGAGCTGAACATACCAATGATGGTACTGCTGGGACCCGTTTCACAAAACCTTTTTTCAATGACAAATAACTAAAATCAGTGACTAATCTGCTGATGACCAATCAGAACCAATCAGTAGCTTATAACAAAAACTGTCATTTGTCACTGATGACAAGTTTTGTGAAACACCCCCTGGACTGACTCACATCTTTCATTGTGTGTTTTGATTCTACTCACCGTATCCCTGGCCTTGTAAGAAGAGCCTGATGGCCTCGGCTAGCTTGGCAGGTTGCTCTTCTAAGATCATACCGCCACAGTCTGACATCTTCATCCACTGGCTGCGAGCCGGGTCCATACGGGCGTTCATCTCCACCTGCCATCCAATCAGAGCAAAGCAAATCATACCATGTGACCAACAACTTACAGGACTACAGGAGTCTGACTTACCTGTAAGGTTAAAGGCATTGTTTGACAATGTTTCCGGTTTTACAAATCTGAGATGCATGGCTTTACGTGTTATCAGTGTCTGTGATATGGTGTAATATTGAAGCCCTAATAAAATGGGGCTTCAAAATGATCATGAAGTGCTTAAAAAAAGTAAAAATCTTTGAGCGACCGGTTTTACCATACTCATTTTCTCCAATAGACCGTAGTGTTATAAAAAGCTGTTTAAAACTGTTTGGCAAACAGACATTTCTAATTCTAATCATAAATGTCTTGATAATCAGACAGGCGATCGGCTAAAAGTCATGGGATTCCTGACTGACCTAAAGGTTTATAATTATGATTACAGCATGAGCTAAATCCATGATTTTGTTTAGAATCTGAGGCAAAGATACCCAGTCCCTTTAACCTTTAGACACCCTCCAGCCATTGGTAAAAGACATGGATGACAAACTAAATACTGTAAGACCAGAAAATCTTCAAGACCTGAAACTTTCGCAAATTGTTAACTACTGCTATTTTCATACTACAGCTGTTTTCATAGCGAGAACCTCTCAGGAATAGCAAAATTCAATATTGTCATTCAAATCATTTCATAGCATGAATTCAGAACACTTGCAAAATTTGCAAAGTTTCAGGCATGATTAAATGTTAAATTAAGATGCTAGTTTGTATTTTAAAAGAACATAAGTGGGTTTAGCCCAAAAAATTTCACCAAGAAAAATACATTCAAATACATTGACCCGCATTGATGCCACATTTAACTGTCTACCACTAAAGCAGCATTCGGTTGACAATGAGCAAACACTTACCGAATCGTTGACATGGGGTGAATTTGCACCTACGATGAGCATACTGTGAGCCTTCACGCCGCGAAGATTCTTCTGTTTGAACGGATCCAGCTCACGTCGGATGTTCAGGTCTGTTCGTCTGTGTGGTGGGACAAGAGGTGAGACATAGAGGCAATATAATCCTTTTTCACTAGGGGTATTGTGGTCTAGTGGATAAGCCACCAGACTATTGATCGCAAGGTACAGGGTTCAAGTCTTGGTCACGGTACTTTGGCAACACATCAATCTAAATTTGCCACACTTGTGTGGTAGACAAAAATTCTTGAATGCATCAATGCATTATCAAAACAGCTACATGTAGGCTACAGCTAGATTAAGAATTCAAAGTTAATGTTCTTTGGAATGCATAAAGACATTGCTAAATAGGTGATATGCGCTATACAAGAACAGTATACAGACGACGCATGGGAATGAGTTCATTATACGATCTATCCGCGCTCCAGTTAAGGCTGTATGCATCTATCATACAAATACATCATGATTCATACGATAGCGGCCTACAAAATTCAAACTTGTGTGAAACTCCTGCTTATTACACCGAATTGGAAACAATGAAGTACTACTAGGAGATATTTCTATAATAAATGTACCTATTAAACAGCTCTTCACAATGAACATAAAGAAATGCCTAGCAAACAATAAAAGATAGAGAAGTAGTTCTTACCTGATGTATGAGTTGACAAATAGTGAGAGATTGAAAGCGTTCACATTCTTAGCAAGGTTCTCCCTGAAGAGTGCCACCAGCTCATGATGTGTTTCCATTGTACTCTGTGTGTGGATAACAGGGATAAGGCAGTTTATACAAATTAAATAAAATAAATATCATATATAATATATCTCATCCTCGATAGCATAGATTCACAAAAGGAAACTGGAAATGCCAGTTGAGAAAATAAAAGAGAACAAAAAGAGGAAAACAAACAAACATACACAAAAACTGATTCAGTTATACAGTTGAGACACACAACTATAATAATTAAAAGAATGCTATGAATGTCAGTTGAAATGAGTAGTTCAATGTGATACATACCTTGCCAAAGTAGTGCCACAGAAGGTATTCTTGTGTGTAGTTTGTCATGCCATTCTTTCTTAGGTAGTATGCTGACAGCTGCAATAGTAAAACGAGAAGTTTATAAATAATTCACAACTTCACATGTACATCAATATAGGGACTTGTATGTGCTCTTTCCCAAGGCCCTGAAAATCCTTCTGAAAAAGCTGGAAAGCAGTTACATCACATTAAGCTAAGTGCACTTGGCATGGTTTACCTAAAATAACACGTTTGCTAAGCAGGGAAGTTTCATTATCTAAATATATTGAAGAATCTGCATAAAGTGAAGATCATTCTTCAGACATCAGATAATAATCATTACAGAAATTACGGAGTGAGTAGGCTTTAATAATTGCCTTTTAAAAAAATTCACACGTTCAACTTGAGCTGGAGCTGAGAACTGCAGCCAAATTTGTTTTGATTGTGCATTTCTCCTGCTCCCAGTATTTATCAAGAAAACAGCGGAGAAATACCTCTGGGTAAGAAACCAGATGGAGGTCCTCTGTATACCTGTCCCACTCTATGAGCAAAGCTCAGGGTCAAGGTGAAAACATTCAATTTTCATCTCCCATATGGACTACAGGGAAGAAATTATTCTTCCCACCCTCACATGTATTACAAAATGTTTGCTTATTTCATGACTAAATTCAATCCCCCCCCCCCCCCCTGACAGGCATAGAAAATTCTTGAATAATTACTAATAATCATAATCATTTGTAATAGCAGATCAGTTGAAGTAATAAAAAATAATCTTATAACATATCTGTTTGATTCGGCATATAAATAAATTGTTCTCTTTCATTTCTGTAAGTTTTATCTAATACTCCAGTTGTTCTTTTGATTATAATGCAGATGCTCTTATGTAATTTCATTTCTTGCACAACTGTACCTCGAGCATTTGATTTTCAACGGATTCGACGCCTTACAAATCACATATATAATTATTATTATTATCGTAAACCATGTCATGAATATCATTCTTCTCCTTCTTCAATTCCATCGTATATCATTGTACAGTGAAACCTGTCTATAAAGACCACCCGAGGGAGATAAGAAAAGTGGTCTTTATGTACAGGTTCCTTTAGTACATGTTTCAATGAGACACCATTTTCAAAGAAAACAAAAATTGTGGTCCTTGTAGACAGGTGGTCTTTCTATACAGGTGGTCACTAAATCAGGTTTGACTGTAATACCTTTTGTTGCATCCATTCTGTCCAAGTTGACTGTGTTGATACGCAGTTGACCAGTATGAGAGCCTCTATGTACTCTGGGTGAGCGAGCTGAACATACGAGATAAGAATATAATCCATTAATCAATCAATTATCAAGCAGTCCACTTTCACTTTCATACTTCGATACTTTGTTAAGTTGAGTTCACTGAAGTCCAGGTCCAAGCACAATGTAATGGTCATCTTGCTCAAGTTGGGTCCTTGCTCTGTGATGAACCACATTTCAAAATCCAGCATCATACAATATGGCAATGGGACATGCATCCCTGTTTTATTTTCATTCCATTTGATTTCCCTTCTTTTTTTCGAAAAAACAAATATCAACTTTGAATTATGCATCAATGATTAAAGAATATCACAGAATCAGCTTTGTTTTCTTTTTTATTTGGAAGTTTACTGAGCATATTACACAGTGAATCACGGTTGACTCCTTTTCCTTCTGAAGAAAGAAAAGTGGAAAAACAATTTCAGCTTACCTCAAACCTTGTCAAGATATTTGCACCAGATCCTACTCCAAAGCCAATGAATTTCTTAAGTCTGTAAAAGAGAGAGAGAGAGAGAGAGAGAAATCAAGAAACAAGTCCAACTGATAGCGTTATTGAAGAATAACATTAATCAAAGTCTCATTGATTCGTTCATTTTTTTTGGGGGGGGGGAGATGCCTGCATGTAGGCTTGTCTTTTAATTTACCGGAAATCTCCGTGTATAAGGCGCACTTTTTTGCCGCCGAAAAAATTTGAAAGTCGGGGGTGCGCCTTATACACAGGTACAGAAAAAAAAAGTTTTAAGTTTCGATTTATGGCGCTATGCCTGGCAATGTCTCCCAGCTCAGTAATCAGTGTGTTGACTCACCACTCGGAAACTACAACAACACTCAAATTTGTCTGTCATCTTGGTTTGAAAGTAATCTTTCTGATAGATCTCAATATGTAGTTTATAATAATAATTCCTCAAATATTTTTTTCTATAACAAATGGTGTACCACAATGTGCACCATTGGTACCATATGTACTCTTTTGTTTTTAATTTACATTCATGATCTTACACATTCTTCTAAAAACGACATTGGTACTATTAGTTGTGACAAGTTAACAAGCACAAATCAGCGCCTTTAACTGCACCTCGATGTAAAATGAAGGTCCTTCCCCGCGTGGGTTTTCGGCAACAAAACAACAACAACATCAACCAAAAACGTTTTTTTTTTTTTTGTTTTTTGTTTTCTTTTTTTTTCTTTTCTTTTTTTTCCTTCCCTTAAATTGGGGTGCGCCTTATACACGGAGATTTACGGTAGAGGTGAAAATTTCATAGTTCTACCACTAAAAAGTTCTTTATTCTTCTTTATTCTACTTTATTTTTTAAGAAGGTTAAAACGAATGAAACTTTGAGTTTTTCAAAAACAAAATGATAATTCCTCACAAGTTTGAGTGCTCTATTAAAAAGGGTTCAAATTGAATGACAATCAGAGCTAAGAATATTTACACTTAAATAGATATTAAATCCACAACAGAGTACAAAACTTATTATTCCTCCTATGATATTATTTCCTCACTAGGTTAAAACAATGTCAGGAAACCTCAGGCTGACTGATATACTGAACAGTTTACGTTTATAAAAAAATTAAATGAAAAGAAACTTACCTGAAGTGATTAAGTACACTGATAAGAGTCTCTGCTAAGTGATCCATGTCTGGGTACTCAAAGCTGAAAAGATGAATAAAAATAGATATGACATGTTGACAAAAGATGTGTAATGACGCAAGCACGTGGTAGCAATACAAAATAAAATGAAGAATAATGACAATAATCATAACCACAAACAAAAACTGTGAGGCCTAAAATTTTCCATCAGAATCATATGAATTCATTGAAACGCATGACAGGTATCTAACCAACTGTGAAATGTTCTCAGGGCCGTATCTTTTTCAAATTTGTCCACTTCCATATGAGTAATAGAATATATATTCTGTGTTATTGTTTTTAAATAAACAAAAAGTGAGCTAAATAACTCTAATGACTAAGCCCTTTATGCAAAAGCTATGTACCAAGTATACCAATCTCTACACATAACACATCATATTTATAAAGTGCTTTTAACAAAGGTTTCAAACAGCTGACAGTAATAGAAACTTCTCCAGAAATCCATTAACAATTTATTACAAAATAAAGCTTAAAGATTTTAAATTCCCTGTCTTTTTCTATTTCCTTTTCATTATTTTTGTGCAATATTATTCTTATTTTGTATATTACTGTATTTTGTCAAAGTAATGTTCAATCCATTGTATTTTAGCATATTTTAACAATATTTTATGAATTCAATCTGTTTCACCCTTTGGCTGCTATTTTGAATGCATGTTTTTGAATCAATCAACCAGTTCCATCAATCAATTTTTTTTTTAAATAGAAGAGTTGTGATGTTGAACATACTTCTCTGGTAGCTGAGCTGCCCCCTGTTCTTGCCCTGGTGCATTGATATGATAAACACAGAAGTGCTTCAGGATGGGCTGCATGTCAGGAAAGTTGAAGAAACCTTGGAAACACGATACATCTAATGTGAGGAAGATTTGGAAGGGAAGAGAAAGAATATAAGAATAATATGACTTGTGTATAGCTGAAAAATTTATTTATTGCAGGAGAATCGTCACTCAGAAAAACAGAATACATGTAAATGTTTTTTTAAATAAATTTGATAGCGTTCAGTGTTCACATGAACATTCCAATAAGAAGATTCCCTTACATGTACAGGTTTAGCGTAATTGACTTAAATTCCTAATCAAAGACATAATTATTCAAAAGTAACATTCCATGAAGTAAAAGTGCCATTTTGTATGACAATTTTTGTATTCATTTATATATTCATTTAGTGCAACTGTAAGTATACCAGTATTAGTAAAGTACTTTTCTGATTTTGGAACAACAAAGCAAACCGTTATATGAAAATTTTCACAAATTGTATCCAGTATCAACATATAAATGCAGAATCTGTGACATGTGTGCCAAATTTGGGCTTCTAGCCATGTGTATTGTAAATGTCCTAAGCATAATATATTTCCAAATTGTAGTTCACTGCAAAAGGATGTCTAGTATGAGAACTGTTTGGCGAGACATGAAAATATCACTGAGTGATTATCCTTATCTTTCCTCCCATCCTATAATCATGCTTTCCTGTCCAATTAGTTGTTTTAATGGAGAATGTTGGTAACATCAGGAAACAGCCATTATAAATCTTTTTACTATAAGGTGTACAATTACAAACTCTTATTCAAGTGCCAACCACAAGAATGCTCACTTCCCGCCATGCTTTGTAGTATGTGAATAATGTTTGTTTCAAAATGAATTCAATACTAGAAGTAACAAACACTGACAAAACATTAATCTGTTATATTTTCTTTACTTTGTTAGAGTTGATAATGATAGATTTGACTCTGTGCAGAAAAAAGCAGAATAAGATGACGTGAAGTAATCTAGAGTTTGAGTGATGAATACATCTGAGTCAAGCTAATATCAGCTTCTATTCACCATAATTTTAGGAATTTGTTACTGTAAAACCAGAAGCTCGCAAATTGCACGAATGGTCACTACTCACAGGCTTTATGCCACATAAAATGATTAACAACAATTGACATTAAATTCCCTCAGTTTTATTTCTATAACGAATTGGCCACCATTTACAATTTTCATGAAAATATCATATCACATAAATGTCTGGTTTTACATAAGAACAGCCTGTATCATGACTTTAAAAACTATGAAGGGTTAATTGAGGCCTGAACTTACGGTTCAAGCCAAGGTCATGATAGGTCAGAATAGCAGGCTTGGTACGATCTCCTTGGATGGCAACTAAGATGTTTCCCCACTCCGTCTCCACAAAGTCAAGCTAAATGACGATAAAAGAAAATTCAAAACATTGTTCAAAACAAGACACTTTATTTTTAGGGATGCTAGAATAATTGTAAAAGGATCCGTGAGTCAAAATGACCTTTTTAAAAAAAAAATGTTATTACACGTATGGCAAAATTAACTGCTTCATTTCAATGGACATCTTTCTCTCTCTCTCTTCTCTATGTAACCATCTTTGTTCTTTAGAGGTGGCAAAATATGTCAAGCTGTTCCATCCACGCTCTTATTCATTCACTGACATTGGCAAGATCTTCTGTGTCAAGGGAGGGGGAGGGCACAAAGATTCATACATTCTTTATCACTCCCTCTCTCCCTCTCCTCCTCCTCCTCCTCCCCTTTCTCTCCCCCTCTCTCTCCCCATCTCTCTCTCTCTCTCTCTCTCTTTTACACTCTCTCTATTGTTTTTTTCTTTCTCTCTTCTTTCTTTCCAATTTTTCTCTATCTATGTCTGTTTGTCTGTCTGTTATTTATCAATGTTTATATCTCTCTCTCTCTCTCTCTCTCTCTCTCTCCTTCACACCCTCCTTCTTCTTGTTTTCTTTCTCTCTCTCTCTCTCTCCTTTCTTTCCATTTTTTTCTCTATCCATTCCTGTCTGTCTGTTATTTAATATTTGTTATCTCTCTCTCTCTCTCTCTCTCTCTCTCCTTCTTTCTCTTCTTTCTCTCGCTCGTTATCTTTCTTTCCCTGTCCTTCCCAAACCCACCTCCTCCTGCTCCTCCACAGGGTGCAGAGTGCAACCCGACAGAGAAAGAAAGTGCTATCATGTTTCTAACTGGATTTGAAATGCAAATATTTCCATTTTCCATTCTAACAAGGGACACATATCTCTTTCTGTCTAGGGATGTAAGCTCGATTAATCCACTGGGACACTTCATGCAGATGAACTTTCGCGTCTGGTTACAAGTGCCAAAATGCCTAGAATCTTTCAAAGGTTACTGCCACTACTGTTTTTTATCAAGGCAAAAAGATATAATGACAGTTTTATGGAACATTATGATAAAATCCAGCAGAAAGACCTGCTTGCTTACAGTAGGCATGTGTAGTACACTGTAGCACGTTTACATTTTTACCGATCCAATTTCTTTCCTTTTTTTTGTTCACTGCTAGCACTTGCCATTTACAGTCTTCGAACAATATAGGTAGACATTTTATGAATGTATATGCGCCATTCATAGAGCCAATATTGCAAGCCTTGCATTTTTCTTTCTTCACTTTTCTGTTGAAGAATACCATTGTGCAAAACCTCCACATTGTGTAGTCAGTGTGTATCAATTCGCCATCGTTATGCATTTCTTTAGAATGCAATCTGAAGTTCAAATTGATGTCAGTTTGCAAATCCATCACTCAGCACAAACATGAAGCCTGGATGCTGTACAATCTGCATGTATTTTGTCTGTTCACAGAGCCAAAATGGTGTTAACTCTGTGATACTGTTAAAGTATATGATCTAACAGCCTTCTGGCTCCAACAGATGATTTGATCTCAATCGCAATCCTAAAATCTCTTTTTTCTCCATCACACATCCATATTTCTCATCACTATCCTATTTTAAGGAATGGACCCTACATATATGTGTACAGTGTGTATATCATAAAGGCAGCCTTTTTCCAACACATGTTTAAGAGTCTGCAAGAGGGGTTACATCCCAGGTCTCTTCCTTGCTAATAAGAAGTCTGGTTTCTTATGCACATTGAAGTACACATGTTTTTTAACTGTATGAAGACTTGTTCACATACCGGCATATACAGTATGTCAATGTGGGCTCTCTTAAAAGCAGATTTAACCTGGAAGTAAGTATACCGCACATCATATTTTTGTATCTTATAATGCGCACACAGATAAATGAGTACACATATGACCACTGCTGCATACAGCCAATTATTTTTCTTCTCCACCTCCCATTCATTTCCAATGTACGCGTAGTACCCCCTCCCCTCAAAAAAGAAATGTGAACGAGTCTAAAAGCTACATGTAGACAACAGATGGTTGATAAGGTTTCTCAATCTACATGCACCAAACACATCTGAAATAGCAATTACGGTACATTACATGCCTACACTCTTCAACAAGAGAACTACTGTACATGAACAGTAGTATGATATATACCAGGGACCTTTTGCATTGAAAGTCGCTATATAAAAAACTCCAGTAATCAAATCTAAGTCCGCATATCACACCATTCTGAACGGAAGTCAAATTATTGTACACTCATGTATGTTCAACCCGACCCTAACAAAGTTGCATTTTGAAAAACAAGGAGTGTTTTTTAAAATCTTAATTCCCCAAGTGATTGCTCTAAGATCTTGAACATACATGTACAAGCCTAACAAGAATAAATTTCACACAATTTTCAACTTTTTTAATCTAGGCTCAAAGACATCACTTAGAAAATCATTTTTTGCTTCAGCATCATACTTTCTGGGCTTACCTCATAGTTGACTGAAGTATTGTTGCCCGAGAGCAGCAGGGGCTGGCTGGGATCCTCAAAGCCATCAAAGCTCTTAGCCCTCAGGGGCTGGCCATTCTTCCCTTCGCCCTTCCCTCCTTCTTCTCCACCATCCTCCAGCTTGGCGTACGACATCTTCTCCGTCATTTCGTTCACCGGGTCCATCTCCCCCTCATCGGCGTCCAGCTTGCTGTACGACATCTTTTCTCGCTCGCGTTCGCTGAAAACAAAAATAAGGGGAAGGGATGAGTTGATGGGTAACAAGGAGGAAGAAAGAAGCGGCTAAAGGGGGTACATTGTACCCTAGGCTTAGATGTGATAATGATGTTACTTATTTTTGACAGAAGACCATGCACCACTGCTTACATGTATATATGATATAAACAGGTTGATATTTGTTTTGTTTTGTTTTTTCAATTTAGAAATTTTCCCTTATCATGGCTCTCATTTTCCTAATGAATTGCATTATAAAATGAGTGAAAATAAAGATCACTACAATATAAATGAAAATGTGTGTACAGTTAGAGTGTACATCTTAGAAAATGTATAAATTACATGTACAAATAAATGTACACATACAATGACAAAAAAGTGGCCTCCGAGACTGAATTTCCAGATTTGTTTCCATGTCAAACTTGTCAGATATTATATCCAAACAAACCAAATGTCTACATGCTGTAGATGCATGTAATGTGTAATGATATCAAAAAAATAACTTCAATGAAAAAAATTCAAACCAACATTTTAAAAAAAATGCAGACATGCAGATATCACAAGAATGCTACAAAAATCAATAATAAATACACATGCTTAAGGCAACACCATGACACATTTAAGAGAAGGATACAATTGTATGAGTACATTTACAATGTACACATGCACAAGGGCACCCATTAAAAATGGTTGTGATGCATTATCGATTAGATACAAATGCAAATGCAAAATGTTAAAAGTTAGCAAGGTAAGAACTAACAACCAACCATTGAACAACCAACAACATCATTCAAATAAAACATATATTCAAAGAACTGTTAGGCTCCAACAGAGAAAAGATATTAAATAATTTTATTAATAATTTGGGAAAAGGGATGCACACATTCAAAATCACCATTATAAAATGCATTTATTCCACCAGCTTGCCAAGTTTGCTTTTGATAAAAGCCCCATTTACTGTACTTATGGCACACTGTTTGAAAAAGCAGCACAGACATAAATCACATTTTCCAAAGAGTATACAGTACAGTTTAATATCATAAAAGAAATTTGAGAAAAGTACCAATACCGGTATACAAGATAATAATAAGACAGAAAGTCACCCCCAAAAACAAAAAGCATAACAACAAAAATACATACATGTATATTATATAAAAAAAATATATCAATACAAGAACATGTCAAGCATAACATTTTGAAGATACAAATACAGTATAAAACAAGATTAAAACCACATACATGTAACACCACAACACCATGCAATTCAAAGTTTATGAACAAGTGAGAAGAAAAAAAACCAGGGAAAAAAAGTACAAAAACAGAAACAAAATTGAGTGATGTCCCAGTTATTGTATTCAAATTCCTAACATGTCCTACATGTAAATGTATTGTATTGTATAAAAGTACTGTCAGGAATTAGAGTAAAGTCTCACAATGAATTTGGCATCTCTTTTAATACAACATACATGTATACAATATCCATTATTCCAAACCTGATGAAAACAAAACCTGATTACCTTTTCCCCAAGGCTACAGTTGTACCTCTATTTCCAGGAGGGTATCCAATGAATTTTAAGCAGAAAATTCAAAATTTCTACCCCAAAAGTTCTACATGTACATGTAACTACAATAAATCCTCTAATGGAATGAACACACTCTTCTTGAGCAGTGGTGGACTACAGTATTAATGACGTAGTCAATGCAGAACGTAACTAAAGTACATGTTTACAATTGGTTTTGTGTGACACATCCCCCACACGATCACCACCACTGTGTGTGTGTGTGGATGAAGGTCTGTTTACATCAGTCCAAGAGTGCAAATAAAGAAATAGCTCCACTGATTATGACCACTGATACTCAGATCGATAGTGGCTGGTGGATTGTGAATACTGCCCCCTGATGACATCACAGAGTTAAAAATGACCCTTGTACATATAGAGATTCATCTATGAGTATACAGTGTGTTGAATATGGATATGGATGAGTAGATTGGTATTTGGCATTAAATGCTGCATCAACTATCCAACAGGATGTATTTGTGTTGACTAATAATTAGTCATCAAAATCTAAACAATTGCAATTATCCTATAAAGTTCTGCTCGTCTAGAACTAAAATATGGTATCCCTCTTTCTCGATCCTAATTGACCAATGTCCAAACTAAGCAAAGTGTCTGTCCATAAAATGCTGCCACAAACCACATGGAAGCATTGAGGTGTTGTCCATGATATTGCTATTCAATCCCATGCATTTTTCCCTATTTTCCCCTGCCCTCCTGTATAAGCCTAACTTAAGGTAATCCACTCTTAGAACTTAGAAGTTATAATATCATTATTATTGTGAGATTGTAGCTTCCCTGATCAATAATATTATCAACAGCCTAATGGACATCTAATGACATTCAGGATTCATCCCCTATCCTTCCCTCCTCCCTTTCGTAAATTCGCTCTTAGAACTCCAGATATCATTCATGATTATGTGAAGTTGTCTATTCCCCACTCTCCTTTAAAATCAGCTTAGTGATCATCAAATTATTGCAGACACTATCCCAACACATGTCACTGTAAAGTACATTAACATGTGCCACCTTCCTGTATCGGCCTTCTCCCTCTCCATCACAATCCCCCAGCATTATGCACCTTCATCCTCATCATCATCATCGCCGTGGTAACCCCTCTATATGCCTTGCATGGTGGTTCCAACAAACATCATACATGCACAAACACATAGACAGACAGCACATGCACCTCTGTCAATAATTTATGAAGAGCATGTTGCAACAGTGTAGCATATGGAGTTCCTCTGGAGACATGAACGGCATCACTTTCTTCATGTTGGCATTTTTGTGAGAGCCCCTAAACACATTTTTCACAATCTATCTATAGACGATAGACACCCCCGCTAATCTATGCCTCAGTCCTTTCTCAACATCAATATTGCAAGCAGAAGGGAGCATAACTTTTTAAAGGTTAGTTCCCAACAAAGGCATCACAAGAAGAGAAGGGGCAGGGGAGAAGGGGGAGAAATGATTGCCCCCATTCAAACTTTGTCTCCCAGTCCAAAATCAGTGGCAGACTTTTCATCCAATGACAAAAAATAAATACAATGTACATGTATATCGAAATCCATTTTTTCCCCTCATATCTTCTTTCTTCAAATGTGACCTTTCTGAGGACCTCATTTTGTTCTTCCTTGCCTGTAAGTTTGACAGTTTTCAGATATTGTGTCTGCAAATTGATTGTCAATTTGTTATCCCTGATGATTCCCCCCCCCCCCCCATTCAAAATGGTCCAGCAATGCTCCGATTTTGTATGCATTCATCAGTAATAAAACAGAGGTAGTAAAACAAAAGAAACAGTGACAAAACAAAACCAACAAGGAAACATTTAAACAAAACAAGGACATGCATTAAGATTCAGATAACAATTCTGACAAGCCTTAACTTAAAATCAATCAAATCCATTAATATTAGTATTGCATGTAACATTTAAGCATCTTGCATTCCAACAAACACATTTAATGGTCATTCAAACATGCTAATAGAGCTCTGGGAAATACAGATTCCTCACTTAACTGATGGAAAACATGTAAAATACCCTAAAACCACAGTTTATAGAAAAAATAGATTATGTTAACAAAACCACAACCCTGCTAATCCTTTTCGATCCATAACAGCTATATTGTTATTCACTCTCCATTCCTACCAATAAGCAATTCAATAATCTCTCAAATTGATTTGCTTCCCATAAAGTGATAAACAAATACTTTTTAAATCAAAATACCAATCAACCAACTCTGAACTCCGGCATGTACATGTAATACCCAAAGATGTTTACATGACAAAAGTACATATATTTTCACGCATACAAAATACACATGTAGGCCTACTGACTGCACTGGATTTAAAGTGCATTTGCTATTAAACAATATGTTTAATCGCTCAATCTGAATTCTGAAAGATTATTAGCTTTCTGCTACTTAATAATAAAGTCCAAATCAAATTCAAAACTTAAATAACCATTTTGTCAAAGCTTTACTCAATATCAGCAATTTTACTTTTTATACTTGTTATTTAGTAATATTCCTGTATTTTAAATGAAAAATAAATAAATCACCATTCACCAATTAAGTTCAAGCTTTTTCACATTTAAAGAAAATAAGAAATACAATCAGCATGGTAACATCAAAACTGCATACCAGGGGTGGGAGGCTTTGAACATGCAGTGTGCAGGGAGCTGGGAGGGAGGTGTTAGTAAATTATTTTTTATTCCTTCTTCTTCTTCATTCATGATATAAGGTACTCACTTCTGAACCTGGAGCTCCATTCTGTATAGTTTGCTTTCTTCATTTGCCAACAAAAATGAGTGCAAAAACAATGATGAATTATCAAATATTTCAATAGAATATAAGGAGATGAATTGCAAAATCATAATATCTTGGGGTAGAAATGTGGACCTACATGTACAGTACATGAATCACATCTGTATTACAAAAAGGTAAGTCTCCTAAATAAATAGTGCCTCACTGTGACCAAATTGTGATGTGTGGAAAAAAAACATACAAATACATGTAAATGTCATATGTCCCCATTATTGTGATAAGTTTTTGTAGACGATACTATCCAAGGAAAAAGTCAGGAGAAAAAATGCTGAACATGAGCTACTATAGTAGACCGACTGGAAAAAAAAAACCATTGAAATATAGTGAATATGCACTTCAATAAGTCAGTCAGAGAAGGGAAAAAAACAATTCCATGGTCAGAGTTACACTAGCAATGAGAATATTACAATAAAATTGAGACAAACAAGTAACACTGTACATCTACATGTGCTGAATATACATGCATTGCACAATCATGATCCACTGAATTGACTGAAACTTACCGTATACTGAATTAAAAGCATAGTGAGGAAAAACATCTTGAAAAAAGATGAATATGATCGTTTCCTGAATATGCTACTATGGTTAACGGTGGTACCAGTCCGTACCACTATCTTTTGCCATAGCATGTCAAAGTTTGCACATTGTACATGTACAGTGCGCCCCAGAAAAAAATGAAACCTGAATACAAATGATTATTGTGGGCATTAAGTAGCATTAACCTACATCATGTGAGCTGATATAATTAATATGATTACTTGCTGTTCATAAAGTAGAGGTACATGTACGGTGCATACATGTACATGTATGCTTTCAAATGATTCTTTGATTGAGTTATCCATACATACTACTTCAAAAACAGTGTTGCTCCATGAAGCATGTATGTATTAATATGATCACTGAACCATTTTAATTTTTAAAGCATGACTAATTTCTAAAAAGCAAGGAACTATATTCTTATAGTAGTTTGTTCACAATAATTGTTTGTTGTTGGTTTTCATGTATTTTGGGACACACTATACAGTATATCTTTCACTGTACATGTACATGAATATTGAAATACATATAAAACTCAGTTTACTCACTATTACTGCAGGGTTTTTTTAAGCATACTTAAAATGCAAACTGAACACACAAGTGAGTATGCCTACTATGTAGGATCGTTTTTTGCGTGCAGCTATTTTTCCATCCTCACTAGCAAAAAGTATCCCTTTACTGGAGATTTTGGGAATGTGAATGTAGTGTACATGCGAGATATAATACATTTTTTTAAGGACTTATGTTAGAAAATGTTATATAAATTATGAGACAAATATTTATTATTGTTGGTGAGATTCGATCCCTGTTTTACGTAAAATACTAGATTATCGAAGGCAAAAGCGACCATTTTATAAACGCATTCTAACAAATAATCTCCATCAAACAGATTTTGGAAGAGTCATGATATTGATAGTTGGGTCTGGACTCTGGACTATACTAATTACTATAAAATATATCCATATTTGCAGGGCTGTCAACTTTGGGAAACTGCTTCAAGGAAGATCACATTCATATGCAATTTTGGGGGGGGGGGGGCTCGACGGGGGGAGGGGGGGGGGGGAGATGTTGAGTAAAAAAAAAATTGAAGTGCTCACTAACCCCCCCCCCCCCCCCCCACCCCCCTATCGAGCAAAAAAAAAATTGCAAACGATACGGTACGCTGGTTCATTTTACATGTTTAGCGGGAGGTTTTTTCATAAGAGATTGCGGGAGAAAGGGCGTGGTGGCGGGAGTCTCCCGCTACCAGTGGATGGGAAGGCAGGAGAATGAGCGTGGAGGCGTGAGACTCCCTCCAAATGCGGGAGGGTTGACAGCCCTGTATTAAGTTCCCTGTATTTGTCCAACGTACCCAACGATGCGCGATGGAACCACCATATCAGTAGAGGCGCTGGTCCAAGAATGAGGATCGTCCACATAAACAAAGATATTCTTGTAAACGCTGACAAATTGCGTCCTAAAAATAAGGATCGTCTGCATTTTTGCGGAGGTTTTTTTCATTGGCGCTCTGCGGGTTTCAGGTTTTTGAACCCATGCTGGTGACGCGATGCAAAAAAACAGATTCTGCGTAAGAAAATAACCCCAGTTTATTGTCTACTTTATGGGTTTACCGTCTTCCCGAGGATTTATCGCTCATAGCATGAGTCTCTGTACAAATTCAATGTAAAATGCATCAAGAAAATCATCGCAAAATCTGTTCTGTATATATACACCTGCACAGCACCTACAATCAGTACGAGAATACACCCGACGGTGGCCTGTACTTATAGCGAAGAAGAAGAAGAATTAGAAGAAGAAGCCGAAAATGCGGCCGATCATTATTTATGCGGACGCATCTAAAATGACGATCCTCGTTCATGACGACGATCCTTATTCTCGGACTAGCACCACTGATTATCAATTCTCATGCCAATTCATTTCAGAGATTAACACAGTCACTAAGACACTACTCGTTTTCAGAATTAAATGCCCTAAATTCTACTAAGATGATCTGAGTATAGTCTGAGACTGAGTATGACTACAGAAATCCCTAGGCCTATAAGTAACAACTGAAAACTTATTTGTTCATTTCGTTGTAAATATTGTAATATTTTAATTTACCATGTCTAGATTTAGACCCTCTAGGAGAATTTCGAATTTTGTTTTTCGGTTTATTGTGTTTTTTCTTTCTTATGTCTGTTAGTGTTACATGTCCTTTTCTCTAAGCGCCATGAGCACCGAAAGGTGGATCTGTGCGCTATACAAGTAGATCTAGCCACTATTATTATTATTAACCTATGTATCAGCAAAGACAGATGATCTTCACTCAGTTCAACACAGTCGAAAAAGACTTGAAATGATTCCATTCATTCATTTACACACATGATTCAGCACGCAGTCACAAATGCAACAACTTACACTCACAGCCACACATAACGAATTTGCACGAACCTCCGTTTCACAAGTTTGTCTCTGTAATTTCTGTTTAAAATCAACCAAAAAACATGCAAAGAGTCTTAAAAACTCACATTATCAGATTTAGCTCAAATAGATGAAATATGGATATTTTTCCTCTTCTTCTTCTTTCGATTAGTAGCTTGAGTCCGTCACAATTTCAAGGCATTCACAGTGCAGTACACACAGGCGTTGTGGCGCAGTCGAGTCTAATCTGCATTTATATTCGCTGCATGCTTAGCGGAAATTCCCATTGATCTTGGCCCAAACTCTAGGGTCAAAATATGACTCATGTAGAGCCATAAGTTATTCAATACGAGGATAGCGCTTCACTGTCGTATGTCGAGGAATTATTTATAGCTTCATAACACAAGAGCAATAGATCCCACTCGGATTATTTACGACCGCACAGTACATATCGTGAATGAATTTCTGAAGGGAGCCATCTGTTGGTGAAAAAGAAGAAAAGAAGAAGAGCTGACTTTTTAGGTGTGAAATTTGTTTTTCTAACAAGGATTGAGTTATGGCTTTGTCAATGAAGAAAGCAACGGGTGGTGGTGTAAGTATATTCACAATTATCTATCACCAATTTAAAAAATGATTTGATATGTCTTGACGGTTGCAGAAATGCAAAATAGGTAGAACTCTAGATCTAATAATGTCAGAACAGTCCCATACGTTTATCATTTTGTTTGTGAAATGTGGTCTTCTTGAATTTATTGGATGGATGAGCTGAGCGGTTTTATTATCTAAGATGGCCTTTCATCAAAATACGGGAAGTAGAAAGAATATAAATTTTAATTAATAAGTGAAATTTCATACAAAAATTAGGCAGTTTTCTTCATGAACCAACCAAGTTCAACAATCGCAATGTTTTTACCATTATTACTTGTTAACATGGTTATTATGTTACTGCTGCGCCTTACCGCAATACTGCTGGTTCACTTTGAATTTTAAAGGTCATATTCTAGAAGTTGTTCTGTAAGATATAAACATATATATTTACTGCATGTACTTACTTTTGATCTTCTCCACCACCATCAATTTATCATCATCATTAGATTTAATCATTCGACAGGGCTAGGGACCAACCTCATGAATTAGATAATAAGGTGTATCTCCATGATCTCTATCTCAAATTTTAGCATGAGGATGTAACTTAGATAAAGCCTATAACAGTTTATACAAATCCTAGCCTGCGTCAGAAAGAAATTACCATGATTTTATTGTTCTCTAGAAGCCTGTAACCCTGTAAGCCCTGTAAGGAATGATATCCGAACCCAAGAAAAATAACTTTAATATATCGTTACCAAGTCGCCTTTGCCCTGATTTCCATAAACCTACATTTAATTCATGTAATATAATTTTTATATTTGCAGGATGATGATGTGAATGTCACACTTGAAGATCAACAGAAGATCAACAAGTTTGCAAGGAAAAGCAATAAACTTGGAGAAATTCAGGATGAAATCACAAACAAAAAGGTAATTGGGAATTGCCATGATACAAACATGTATATCATTAGACCGAAAGCTTCAGTCTCTATACCGTCGGTTGTTCCACTGAGACTACGTCTGGCTCCACTAGACCTCCGGTTATAGAGACAGAACGATCGCCTATGCCAGCCTATGTTGAAGATATCACGGCTAGATTTTAGCCGTTAGGCCCCTCCCACAAACATGAACAAACTTGCCACGGCCGTATTGTTATGCCCCCAAAATCCCCCAAAATGTCATTTTACCTCGTGCATATCCAATTTTACATTAGGCCTAGGCTATAATACATCGGTTCCACTTACTAACTTGATTGAAATAATCCGTTTAATGGTCCCTTTTAAGGAAATTATGGGTCAAAATCGACATCCATGTTGAAAATCTTGCAAGCCGTGTTAAACTCTCGCTGCCGTCAATCTCATCCCTTCTAGTCTACGCCGAAGGCAAAATGATTATGAAGGAAAAACTGTGCGCCATCTACACGTTCGTAATGGCGTTATCACAGTTTTTCCTTCATAATCATTTTTGCCTTCGGCGTAGACTAGAAGGGATGAGATTGACGGCAGCGAGATTTTAACACGGCTTGCAAGATTTTCAACATGGATGTCGATTTTGACCCATAATTTCCTTAAAAGGGACCATTAAACGGATTATTTCAATCAAGTTAGTAAGTGGAACCGATGTATTATAGCCTAGGCCTAATGTAAAATTGGATATGCACGAGGTAAAATGACATTTTGGGGGATTTTGGGGGCATAACAATACGGCCGTGGCAAGTTTGTTCATTTTTGTGGGAGGGGCCTAACAGCTAAAATCTAGCCGTGATATCTTCAACATAGGCTGGCATAGGCGATCGTTCAGTCTCTATAACCGGAGGTCTAGTGGAGCCAGACGTAGTCTCAGTGGAACAACCAACGGTATAGAGACTGAAGCTTTCGGTCTAGTATATCATATGCCTTAAGATCTTTTTTTATTCCAACTAAAGTTTGGATGAAAATTTTTGAACAGGGCATATTATATACATGCCTGGGGCCCGTTCCTAGAAACCGTCATAAGTAACTTCTTGACTAAATCAGCGTTAGTGAGCAACTTGTCCGCTACGTGTTTCACGAAGCCCTCTTTGGTAACATCAAGGACATCTTCCTGACTAAGGAGTTATGACGCCTTCAACACCGTCATATCTCTGTCATAACTATTTAGTCGATAGGCAGCGCCATCACATGTCATTTATTGGGTAGACTATGGCTAGCAAGAAAGGACAATAAATCCTCCAGCTATGATCTTTCTACACATTCACTTAAACAGGAAGTTATCATTTCTTTATATCAGAAAATCTTTTGGAAATATGCCATGACTATATCTCAGGCTTTTTCCACTGTTATAAACTGATTATACACGTTTTTTTCGATATTGTAAAATCCTTGAAGGGAAGGATAATCTGCCACGACAGGCAAGCCATAGTTTGAAGTGTATTCTTTAGTTTTCAGACCCATATTGCTTTCGAGATAAATTCTATCTTCAAATGTGTAAAATGAATAGTTTAAAACATGTGTTTTAACATTTAGAATGTTGAAGTTTTGTCATTTGATTATTCAACTGACACCTAAAACATTGGACACAAATTTCATTACATCATATTTTTCTAAAAATAATATATTGGTGTAGATAAACTATCAAATGTAAATATCCGGGGGGTACCCATCTCAAGAACAAAACTGATTCACCGGTCATGTAATGAAATACTCACAATCAGGCGCGGATCCAGGATTTCTTAGGGGAGGGGGCCCAACTTTTTTTTTTTTTTGCTCCCGAAAATTTGAAAATCGCACCGGCCGAAAAGTCGCTCAGTGGGGGGAGGGGGGGGGGGGGGGTAGTGAGCACATTTTTTTTGGGGGGGTCCTCGAAAATTTTAAAATTTGCACCCCCCCCCTTGAGCGCCAGGGGGGGGGCCCAACCTCCCAAAAAGGTAAAAATCGCGTGATTTTGCATGATTTTTTTCTCAAGGGGGGGGGGGGGGCCGGGCCCCCCGGGCCCCCCCCCCCCCTGGATCCGCCACTGCTCACAATTATACTTTACAAGTACTTCTGTTGTATAATCTACACAAATTTGGAAGTATATTGCATCTCTTATTTCTTGGTATCATTTTCAATCTTTTTTATTACTAATTCATTTAAATAATTGCATTTTCCCTAATATTACTTTTGTAATAATCCGGTGGTATTGCGACTAAGGCTAAGTCGTGGCTCCTCTTCTCGCCGATAGTATCGATCTCACGAGATATCTATCTAGTAAGCTCTTCGTGAAACGGTTTAGGAAGATCAGAGACATGTCCGTAGTTGGTGGATAAAGTTATGACTGTCTTGTCGTTGGTTTCTAGGAACGAGCCCCTGATTATCATGAACAAGGATTGTAAGCCAGAGTGTGTTTTTCTTATAAATGAAGATATTAGGATATTACATTGGGTGCCTTTAAAAAATATTTTTTGCCATAGTTTGTATTCAAAATGTAGCTTCCTACAATCTGTTTCCTTGCTCATAAGTAACAAACATTTCTCTCTTTGCGTATGTATGTCTCAGTCTGTGTTTGTATGCCTGTCAGGCGATCTCTCTCTCTCTCTCTCTCTTTCTTTCTCTCCCTCTCTCTCCCTCTCCCTCCCTCCCTCCCTCCCACCCTCCCTCCCTCCCTCCCTCCCTCCCTCCCTCCCTCCCTCCCTCCCTCCCTCCCTCCCTCTCTCTCTCTCCCTTCCTCTCCCTCTTTCTCTCTCTTTCAAACATGAAGTATCGTGTCTGTTATATTGTTGAATATTATTTTTAATTTTGTTTCCTCTCTTAATTGATTATTTTAGAAAGATCTTCAAAACCTGGAGGATGCAGCCGATGAATTAGTCCTGGGAGACGATGATGACTTCATACCATATCCTTTCAACACTTTTGTCTTACTCTTGTAAAAAGTATTGGTAATTTCAAACGAATTAAGCCTGAAAAATAATGCCGTTTTTTTTTTCTTTCTGATGTAGACAGATGATTTTAGGCATTACTCTTTTAGCTATTTGCAAATAACAGTCATTTTACATTTTCTTTTAAACTATAAATAATAAATGAATATAATATGGAATAACTATATATTTTTTTCTTGGGTGGGGGGGGGGGGGGTTGGGGGTGACCTTTATGACCTTAAGACTTTGCTCTGTGAGAAATTGTGGAAAAATACCAATATAACAGGGATTACATTTTATGAGGAATACTAAAACTTGAACCGTTTTCAGCTGTTTCAAATTTGTTATATTTTAGTTTTTTTAGTTTTTAAATTTTCGGCTAGTTCTCTGTTATGCTTATTTCTAAAGTTAAAACCCTTGACACTTGCGTGCAAATGGTTGGTTTTGGAGAGTCTTGAGCTGTTTTGAATTTATGTTGTTTTCTTCTCCTATTTTTTTGGTTGTTATTGTTGTTGCTAGTTTTCTGTTAAGCTTATTTCTTAAGTTAGTCATTACCACTTGTATTCAAATGGTTAGTTCTCAGACAATGTAAACAAAAAATGGCTCTTGTAAAAAGAATACACAAGACAAGTAATCCAGCTAACAATGGAAGTTACAAACTTATTCAGGTTCGAAACTGACTCACGTCTTTTGGATGGTGACGTTTAAAGGTCGGTCCCCAGACGTAAATAATCATATCTGATTGATACACGTCTGTAAAAACCCAGTACACACACACACACACACACACAATTTCCATGTTTTCACCTTGACTCTCTGCATCACGTATCAGATTGGGGAGGTGTTCTTTCACCAGAGTCTTGAGGATGCCCAGCAGTCGGTGGAGAATGCTAAGACGAGGATGGAGGAGGGGATAGCTGCCCTGGAGGCCCAGGGTGACGGCCTTAAGGGAGAACTAGGAGACCTCAAGGCACAGCTATACGCCAAATTTGGAAAGAATATCAATTTGGAGATGGATGAAGATTGATGAAGGATCGTACAACTTTTGGACAGTTTTGACTTTTGAAGCTGAAATGTGACATATTTGTGTGTTTTTGTATGGTTTGCTGAGCTTGCATGAATCATTCTGAACAGCAAAGTTTAGATGTTTTGCAAGGTACATGTGACATACCGGTAGTAACTTCTTATAAATTAAAACTATAGTGTGAGTGCTTTGATAAATAATTATGGTGTGTCCATATCTGAGGGATGGGGAGGAGTGTTAAACTTGTTAACAAGGAAGAAGATGACGTTAATTAAATTGGTACTTTCAGTCTCAGGTACAGGGTATTAACTTCTGTAAAAGTTCATCTTTTGAAATTCAGACTTGTATCAGTGCTAAATGTTTGTACTGGACTATATCTGCCATATTACATGTACAGGTGCATGGTACTTGGAATAGTGGAATGGCTGTGAATGAGCCAGTGAAAGTAGAGGCTCGTAAAAACCTACATGACCGACATTCCTTGATTGCACATTTGACATTTCCATTACTAAAGTTTGTGAGTAGCAGCTTCTGAGTCACATTTCTCTTTGCTGTGTTTTAGTGAAAGTGCCTGCAACATGGCAACAGTTAATATGCCCCTCTTCTGTTTGGCTGCAACCATGGAAATCTCCTTGCTACCCTTACATGTACAGTATACCTATCTTTTTTTTGTCCATCCAAATTGAGAAGAAAGATGTATATCTGTTCTTTGAACGGGATAATGATGTTGCTTTGAAATATCATAAAAATATTTAAAAGTCCTATCATATTGTGGTAAAACTGCGGGCTAGCTAATGATCAATGCTAAAAGTAGAACTATCTTATGCTATTGTTCAACCACTTTACATTATGGCAATAGCAAAAAATGATGCATTAGTGGATATAAATCATTTTCATTTGAAATGTACAGAATGACATAACAAAGGGGTGTCCAATAGAAGTCTGTCATGCAAGCATGTGACCACTGTTTTGACACATATTTATAGGTCATCTATAATTTTATTGATAGAACATCCAAAAATATGAATTATGGTATCAAAACACATGTTAATAATACTCTCCATTCCCATGACAATATTTTTCACGGTGAATAACGGGAAACACATATCCATTTATAAAATGTGATCTTTAAGGAGTTGGATTTGAAGAAAAATACTTTCTACTTTGAGCATCTACATGTACAGATCCTTTTCAATTTTGATATCTGAACTGGACTATCCATACAGACCGACTCATGGTTGAGGCCAGTTGTTCCCTTCTCACTTTTATAAAAGCAGAGTTTGGTCGGATGGAAAATGAGTCGTTACCAGTAGTAACATTTAGACTGCAATGAATTTCGGTATGCTTTGTTTCTGCAAACGGAGATGGCTTATAACCAAGTACATGAGAAAATCAAATTGTCCAACTTGTGCAAATGCTTTGTACAGTTTTTGTTAATAAATGTGGATAAATTAAAAAAAAAGTCCTGTCTGTATTTCTCTATGATTGCACCAACAGTTTTTATGTCAGTTTTTCACGATTTTAGTCTTTTCTCTCACCTATATCAATTCCCAGTGGTCCGTTTGCATCTCTCTCATTTGTTTGAAATGTATCTCTTCTTTTCCGAACATCCTTCATGTGTCTCTTGTACTGCCTCTGGACATGTATTTCATCTTTTTAATTCATCTCCCTTTCTCCTCTCTCACTGCTCATTTCTATCCCATTCTCTTCCACTCTTTCTGTTTGTTTCTCTCTCTGCCTACTCATTGTAGAAACTTGACACAAAAGGCAAAAGACAAAAAACAAGATATTTACTTGCATAAAACAATTTTTTTCTCCCTTTTTCTTCCTATCACATCAACTACATTAAAATTAACAAAATGTACTTGTGTCGAACAGTCCTCTTTTTACAAGAATGAGTTTTGAACACATACTCGGTGCAATAGTCCATATCTACATATATATATACAGTAAAGAGCTTGACATAAGTGCAATTAAATGACCACATTACTTCTTAATTTTGTTAAATCACAATCTTAAAGAAATTTGCTTTATTTTACCTTTTGTTTTGCTTCAAAGCCATTAAAACTTATTAATAAAATCAATTAGACTATATTCATAATGTAACAAAATTTAATGCATGTCTTTATGAAGTGCCTCAATATTAATATTTCATACAGCTGTGATGAATAATTGTATTTCAATAGACGGAATGCAAAATGCATGATTGTCCTTGTATCGAGGCACTTCACAAAGATGTATGCTTTAGATTTGGTTACATTAGGAAAAGTGGCACTGGTGTCGTGGAATACCGTAAGTAAAATATTCTTTTGACAGGGAAAATTATGTTTGGACATTTGGCAAGAATCCAGAGCAGGTTGCATAAAAAGCTCTGAATGGGGCTGATCCATAATATCCATACTTCACAAGTTTTAATCAATTCTTTAAAAAAAAACTTTCTTCAAAGTTTCTGCATAGTGAATCCACTTCCTAAATCACAATTTCATAAATCAAAACACTGACCAACACATAATGCTCTAATAATAATATATCTAGGGTTGACTTGGTTTGATTGCTTTCTTGACGCATGTACATGTATATCCATGTACCTAAAGTAAATGCATAACAGAGTGTCTAAACTTTGACTGCATACCGGTAGTCTATCACACTCTATAAGCCATGTATGAAAATGTTTTTTAAAGAGCAATCCTACCCTTGTAGTAAATTCATTTCAATGAAAGCAGAAAAATTAGAGAAACAGAATGGGAAAAGTTTGAAATAAATCGGACCGATGATAAGAAATTTATGAATTTTTGGAATATAAGATCATTGCAGCTACCGGTATGCAAATTTCAAATAGACATTTTTTGTTGGTGGATTGTGACGGATAACTTTCAGGTTTGTCGTTTACAAAAATATCCATTATTTCTGTTTTTTGATGCACTACTCAAAATATATTATGAAGAGTACATGTCTATCATGACAGGTCCCCCAAGATGAATGTAATTCTGTGTTGAAATGTTATTTAAAAATAATATATCAGACATTTATACAGCATTTCTATAGAGCTAATCCAAAAAATGCAAACAATGGACAGTTTGAAACCGGTGTTTTAGATGCATCAATGTGTAGACTAACTTTGTCGATCTTAATATATCTCACACAAGCAAAAATGTAATGTTCATCATAGCACCACAGCAACTTAAAGGTTTCCAGCAAAATATGGAAATACATGTAAAGCACATCAAATCCAAATTATGCACATCGGGTACACGAGTGTGCATAAGCAGGCAACCCAATTTTAAAAGCAATAATAAATACAGTCTAATGGTAGAGCAGTCAGTGGTGCAAAATCGCTAAGTTGGTACAAAAATACAAAACAAATCACAATGTGTAAACCACAAGTAGAACAATTATATACAAGCCACATCTACAGTATTAAAAATGACAACAACAGAGGAACACTTTCTGAAATTATGTACAAAACATCCAAATTCTATACATGAACAAAGTATCAAAAGAATAAATATATATCTCTCTATATTCTTGTATTATTTAATCATTTACAATTTCCTGTAACCCAGCAGAATCAGTCTTCATAACTCAAACCTACATTCCTATGTTCCTGAAACATATCAAATCAAATCAGGCATTGATGCCGTCAAATCAAATCAGGCATTGGGTACCGTCAAATCAAATCAGGCATTGACACCATCAAATCATATCAGGCATTGATACCATCAAATCAAATCAAATCAAGCACCGATGCCATCAAATCAAATCAGGCATTGATACCATCAAATCAAATCAGGCACCGATGCCATCAAATCAAATCAGGCATTGATACCATCAAATCAAATCACTGCTGCTGCTGCTGATGAGGTCTTGAACAACACCGGTATCTGCCTTTGCTGGGCTTTCATAGGATGCCACGATCATAAACTTCAAAATTAGAGTGCAGGTTTATTTCAGATGTACTAATGTGCTCATTTAAACAATTCTTTCCACATTGCTAAAAATGTTCAACCAGACACGTAAGAAGCAGACCTTGATTTCAAATCGTAAGAAAGAAAGATTACAGTTTTGGCTTTTGGGCAATATATACCCGCAATGAAGCTATGGCATTGCTACAATAGCATCCAATGTATTTGATATATGCTGTAATCCCTTTTCAGTTATTTATACAAGCGCTATACATGTAGATTGCAAAGCATAAATGAAGCTCAAAGAGAAAGTGCATTGTGCCATGGCTACCATCTCAGGAACATAGAAATATGATAAAGAAAAACCACTTCTCGTAGAATCAACTCCTCAAAACCATTAGCACACTTTCCTATGCTATGATAATCCCTTGAACTATTTCTTTCAATTCTGAAATACACCCAAATAACATAAGCAATTATGGTTAATAAGTGCATTGCTACAATCAACGACACTTCTAGCTTTAGATCTTTGAAGAGCTGTTCACAATCAAATGCAAACCAGTTAACCATTGTTTGAAATTAATATTAGTAGTGCAGGCCTGTAGGGATATAAAGCCTGACAGAGAGGACTGAGATGTTTTTACATTGAAAAGTGGTTGTTGGGTCGAGTAGCTTGATTACTATTTTTTCCGTTAATCCACTTTGGAATGAATACTAGTATACGATGAGAAAAGAAGCCCAAGCCTGGTTAACACTTTGCCGCAGTCCATCAAGTAAAGATACTTCTATCACTGCTGCTCTAGAATACTTCCATCCCTCTGCATAAACAAAAACAAACAATGGGGGAGAAAAACAAAAAAACAGTTAATAAATAACATTCATTTCATTCTTTTCTAGTTTCAACTTGTTACTCATGGCTTGAGTTTGGTCAGACTCCATTTTGAGTTTCAACAGACCCCTGACACATACATCTCAATGGCTTATAATATGTCAGTTACATGTAGACATATGTGATAATTAGATCAAAACAAGATTTAAAACAGACTTATCCACAAGATCTGAATTACCAGACTGTTCAATAACCTATGAAATAGGTTAGGAGCTGCATGACTTTGTACAATCACTGGAAAACTACATTTCCATGATAACTTTTGATCAGGGTTAACTAATTTTTAATTGCATTTCAGTTTGACAGTAAGGAAATAATATGTTACTTTGGGCAGTCAAAGGGCAAGTTATACTGTAGCAGCAAAAAGGGCACGAGAGGGGAACTGTAGTTTGTGAGGAGGGTTCATGTTGAAATGCCCTGGAATCTGATGACTGCACTGAAGTATGATATGTATCTTTCATATTTCTTATGGGTCCATGGATTAAATGCCCGTTATCTCTTAGTAATATCCACTCAACAATTCCCACTCATTCTGAGCACTGAGCAGAAGTAATAATCCAGTGAAACAGAGTACATATTAAAAAAGATGGATCAAGAGAGTCAAGGGAAGTCGTTTTTGTAAACAAGGGGTCTTTAATTACAGGTTTCATTAAATACAGTGAAGCCTGCTTCAGTGACCAATGTTTGTTTCCTGTGAATAGTGTTGTATCAAAGGAACCTGTCCTTAAAGACCACCTGCCTATATAACCACATTTCTTGTCCCCCTTGAGTGGTCTTCACCGTACACATTTTAATGGGCTTTTACCGACTGGTCTTTCAATACAGGCATTTGCTAATACAGACTCGACTGTACTTGGCCCATCTCCTCCATCCTCCCTCATTTACGGGTCACACTCATCCTCATGTTTATCAAATTAGTTCTTGTGCTGACCCAACCCACATGACACAGACAGGATGTCCTTCATTAACACACAGGGTACAGGCCATAGCATTGCTGGCTAATAATAGGTTAACTGGGTCAGGTAAGAACTATGCTGGGTTCACTGTACTACATGATTGAAGTAAATTCAGGCCATACCCTATTTCTGAATTCACTGGACGGTTTCTATTTAAAATCGAAAGAACAATGGGGGTCCATGTTTCATTAAATGAAACATGATTGATAACAACCGACACAATTCTATAAGAAATGTGTGTACAGCAATTCTCAAGCAATGATTTCATTAGTTTATATTTGTTTAAATCCTGTTACATGTTACTGATGGCACGGTCAGTGAAACAGGGTCTATACTGTACTACAAGCTGTGAACAATCTGTTTGTTTGTATGTTTCATTTGTTTTTGTTTACCTTCCACAGTAAAGAGGTTCTCCCTCTGCATAGTAATCTAGATCCTGCTGGCTCTCTCCATCCGATTCCATCATCAGATCATCATCGTCCACGTTCAAGGACAGGTCATGACCGAGGCCAGAATCGTGGCAAAGGTCCCTCCTTCAGTGAAGAAAAGTAGAGAGAGAGAGAGAGAGAGAGGGGGGGGGGGGGATATATGACAAACAGTATTAGAGTACTAGAAAACAGGAAGATTAACACGTTACCAACAGCTACTCACAAAACACCACTCCAAAATCCATCCCTAAAATCTGAATTCACTTTGCAAGTTTATTTCTTCTACATTTGGAATAAGGGACAAAAAGATTGATGTATTTCACACAACTTTTTAAAATATTTTTCTTCATAGTTACTTTGGCCATTCACACAAATCCAAAGCAATCAACATGACAGTAGGAGAGCATGGCTAAATGCAGCATGTTATTACATATGTGACGTGATGTCATGTACAGAAATGGAGTAGCTTTTGAGACTTGGGGGTCATTTCTGCCACCACTTAAGGTACACCAAATTTCCTTTATTTCATTGGCAAATTGTTTTAAAGGGGGAAAGCAGAAGAAACTTTATTTTACAAATAATATCAATAAGTATGTTAACTGGGAATTATTCATTTGGTGAATTCGAACACTGTGAACAAATTCTAAATTTGTCATGATTTCAGCATGATAGTTTAGTTAAATACCTTGTGGCTCGGCAGGTGAAAAAGAGAATCCTTTTCAGTTTCTTGTTGTAGAAGAAGTAGTTGAATGACCACAAGACTCCCTCTTCTCCAAAGGGGTCTGAGGACAGATCTGGACTGTAGCTGTTGAAATCAATAGAAAAAATAAAATGGACATGAAAATATACGTCTTATGTTAAATTCTTCAAAATATTCTTCAACTAAAATACTTTATCATATCTTTTCTCCTTGAATCTTGACCACACACTAATAAAAACTTTTGAGCTTGGCATGTAGATACAGCATCTCACAATAAATGAGCCCATGAATAACTGTTTCAGAGTTATTGCTAATCAATTAATCATAAAATTATGAAATATGTAGAATACAAGGAGGGAAATTCAAATGTCTATTTTGGCCAATTTATCGATTTTCAACACTGCAATGAAACTGATGGTTGAAATTTCAACAGTATACAAGTACAAACAGGCTGGTAACTCATAAAGTTCATTAATATATGGAAATGTATGCAAACAAACACAAGTGGGGCTGGATTCTACTACCCTGCCCCTTTTAGAGTAAACTTGGAAGGTTTTGTACCTGTAGATCTCACATTCTGTAGCATTGATTTCATCATTGATGGCAGCCCAGAGCTTGGGCCTGATCTGAGTAGTGTACAGCTCCCCGCCTGCAGAGAACAGATTGCCATCGACTGCATTCACAGTCCAGTCCAAGCTTGGCTCGCGACTGAACTCATCACTCTTGGCATCACTATTGATGAAAAGACAATGTCATTTATAGATGTATGAAGTCAGATCTGTATTCTCCTTTCACATACATGTATCATTTAATTGTATGCTACAATCAAATTCTGAAGGGGAATATCTCATGCTTCATAAAACCTATTTAGTACACAAAGAGAGACTTTAAAATTCCATCTGCTTTTATGCTTTTCAGACTCGGTTTTCCTGGCCCTGTAAAGTGGCGGATCCAGGAATGTAGGGGGGCAGAGCCCCTGGTTGCTTTTTTCCAAGGTTAAATACTATCGGTGGGGCTATTAAGACCTCCATATCCCATAATCCCAACGTTAAGACAAGTATGGGGCTAAGGGAATTTTGCCAGTGGAAGGGCAGCAAAGGCTACTTTATTGACTATATTTATAAAGAAAAGAAATTGTTAAACATTGTTCCTGAACACAAATAACATGTACCTACTGTACATTGTAAGTATTCATTATTCATTGTTTTTAATCTTTCAATATTAAGCGATTCTCACAAATTTCTTTTGGGAGCATTTACCTAAAATCGTAATCAGGGTGAAATGCGGCATTGAGCGTCGAGATGAGGTAGAAGATCATTTTCCTGCTGCAAGTATGGCACAGGGGTCCACCAGCTTCATCCCCGCTGCTGCGACTGACAATGTTGGGGTGCTGGACCGTCAGTGCGCTCTGTGGAGGTGACAGAGCCTGTAACTCACTTGGAGAATGACCATTCTCCTGGCTCAGGAGCTTGAAGAGACGTTTGTCCTGACCAGCCATCTTGCAGGAGTAGCTTTCCACCCTGAAGTAAAATTACCAAAGTTCAGTGAATGTATGATCATTACATACTGTAGATGTTTAGATCTTTAGATGACCTTTTATAAGATAAAACTTGCAGTTTACTCTATAAAAAAAAAATCTCCAATTTAAGATGTAACAAAGATTTTTTTACAAAAATTGTACAAAAGCAATCCAGGGAAACCTATTTGATTTTCTTTAAAGGGAATCAATCTTTTCACGGAATAATCGAAGGCTCAACAGTACACTAATGTATACCAGTTAGGCCTACATTAATCAGTGAAAAGAAATTCAGAAGATTATTAAAACAAACTAACAAAGAGCAAACTCAGCAAAGTGCTTCATCAAAACAAATGCGAAATAATGCTCTTACGGGGTAGTCTTGCAAAATGCACACAATTGTTTTGCTTGCTTCCTTAGGAAAAGGTTCCACAAACATTATACAGTGCGTCCCAGATAAAACGAAACCGAGAATTATCGATGTTTCATCATTAATCACAATTATAATTGATAAATGACACATACATTTGGAAAGCTTAAATCCTCCTATTTCATTTGATGCAACTCATAATAATGCATATTTCACGCATGAGTGATTAAAATCAATTTGAAGAAAGGAAAACAAAAAGTCATTTGGCGGACGATATCTGAATTCCTAAGAGAAAATCATATTTCTAGAAAGTAGAGTATCTGCCTGTTCATATGACACCAACATCAATAGATTAAAGTATAAAGTAAAGTAAGTAATTAAAAAAAAAAATTCTTTGCTCCTGGGACATTGTACATGGTACATTGTCCAGTCAAGAAGCAACCTCTTGCCCCTCTGCCTCCCTGACTTGTATATAATGAGAATTATTATTAAAGAGTATGAGTACAAGAAGATAGACCAAGAAGATAGACCTGGAAACTCGACTGCTGTCTCAGCATTCTTCCAGTATTTGCGGTAAAGGTAAAAGTAAACATACTTTCCAAGGATTCTGCATTCTCCCATTTCCATGGCAAGGGCTTCACTGATGGCTTCCAATTTGGGATTCTCAAGTAGCTTCATCTTGGCTTCAATTCAGTTTCAACTTTCAAGTGAGCTGAGGAGCGACCGAGCAAGGTGATTTCACTGCGTCAAGAGATTTTGTTTGCACTTTCTCACTGCACTACACAGCCTGTTCTTAGACTTGGCACTGACTCTTGTTGATGTTGATGTAGACTGTAGAAATTGGAGTCACGTCACGCGTCATGAACGATACCCGGTTCAGAACAAGTTGTTGATCCAGCTTAAATTGTATAACTCCCAAATGTGATATTGCTTGATTTAAATTGAATGCTCTCAGCAGAAGTAAATGTTGGTGAGCACACTATTAGATGTTTAAATAGTACTGCTTTACAATTTGTTAAAACTTTTCTCTTACTTCACTGAACACTTTTGCTCAACCAAATAAGTTCTGTGCTGCTGAGCTGAGCTGAGCTGAGCTGTGTTGTGTGGACTGAGCTGAGCAGTGTAAACAATTTCAAGCTAAACTCGGTAAACAGAGATATGAACTAATGTTAAATTTACAGTGCTTTTCACAGTGATGACTCGGTATTTGATGACTCAGTCTAAAAACAACAGCCCTTTGAGCGTTCGATAATGATTTCCAATCGCCTTCACCACAACAAGCCATTGGAATTGGATTACGGAAGGAAACAAACGGTACTTTGTACTTAGACGCGCTAAAACGACGTCGACGATCCCACAACAGAAGAACCATAAAAATCCTGATTTCAGGCTTTCAGCTCAACGAATGACGCTCAAAATGACTCAGTTATATACTTCAGAATATAAGTATTCAATGAATGATATATGAAATGCGAATCGGACGCAAAATCTTGGAAAAATAGAACGTTTCCAAAGGTGAAGTCTCCTGTCTTATTCCAGTTTGAATCCCAATCAACTTCCTTTATTATTAATGCGCAGCTGATAAGCCGTCTACAATGCCCTTACTATGATGACGGACTTGTCAATTATTACCTGAATCGTAAAGAAGTATCCTTCCCATGATTCAGTAGAAAGCAAAATAGTATTGTTGCAATTTGATTTTTTCCATTGAATTTGAGATCTATTTATATTTTAGAACCGCTTATGATCCAAATAAAAGATATTTTTCAATGATGTGTGTTTTTGGATAATTTATATATAAGATATCATATAATTTACATATCTAAAAAGGAATTGTGGGTAATAATATATAGTCTGTATAATGCTTACGGAGGTAAAGTACAATGACGTCAGGGGAAAGGAAAGGTGTCCGATGATCCCATTGGAATGTTATTTACAGGATACTTTATAGTCTTGATGGACTATACACCACAGGCGGGTGGGAGGGAGTGGGAAGGGGAGGGGGGGGGGGGGGGGGAGAGGCGCGAGAAGGAGTAATGTGTTGGGTCAGTAGCAGAGGCGGGAAGGGGGGGGGGGGCAAGGGGCACATCCCCACTTTTTCAAGTACCCTAATTAAAAATGCCCTCTTTTATACGTATAGGAAAAGTTTGCATGCTTCAGATCGAGAAGTGCCCCATTTTCTTTAAAATAGATGCCCCTCTCCATTCTAATGAATACCCCCATTCACGTCTGATAAGTGCCCCATTTCCTTTGAAAAACATGTAAGTGCCCCTTTCCCCTTCTTATAAATGCCCCCAATTTCTCCTCAAGTGCCCCTACTCGAATAGGTGATATATGTTTCCTTTGACAAGTGCCCCATCATACTTTGTAATTATGTGCCCATTTCTCCTTCTCATAAGTGCCCCTTTTTATCTCTGATCAGCGCCCTTTTTCAGATGTGAGAAGTGCCCCTTTCATCATGTATGAGTGCCCCATTTACTTCGACTCGCGCTCCTTTTACTTTTTTAATAATTTTCCACTTCAATAAGTGCCCCCTTTTACCTACTATATCTCCAAATGTCGTTTACAAGGTGAGGCCTTTTTTTAATCTATAGCGAGTTATTTCTAGCTTGAAAGAATCGGAGCAGCTTAGTGTAGTTACAAGTACACAAAATGTGTGGCCCTTTAAACTGCCATGACATATATCTGCTAAAAGAGGCACCTTCCGATCTATCATCTTTTTAAACCACATGCCCTTTCATCTTCATAGAATGCTAAGGTATATTATAATCGATTGAACTTTTGTTCAAGAAGGCAAAGTTTATACAATGAAGGAGTTTTTAGACTTAAAGCAACAGCATTTGGGAAAGACAAGCATACATTCCAAGATATCACACTACACTTTACATCATTATGAAGAGCGTGTATAATTATGTATGCTATAGACCATACAAATACATACGGAGCCCGGGAAGGGACATGGTAAATATATTTTTATCTCGTTAAAACGAGATAGTTATCTCGTTTTAATGAGATAGTATCTCGTTAAAACGACATAGTATCTCGTTTTAATGAGATAGTTATCTCGTTTTAATGAGATAGTATCTGCTCTATTCTCTTAGTAAAATTGACCGTGTCCAAATACGTTGGAAAAGGAAAGCCCTAGGATAGATCTTCAAACTTGTTTACAAATTGCTTCCTACGTCATTATGCGAACACATTTCTTTAAAAGGATGTTCTTACGGGCTCAGAAATTCCGGCCATAAACTATCTTTAGGAAAACTCAAAACAAACAATGGGATTTATCTATACGGGTGTCCAAATATACAACGTGTTGCCTGAAAGAGTATCTTTTCTCAAATCGTAAGCTCTTTGAAGCAGAGGTAGATGCATTGTACCATTAAAGTGTCAGTCTCCCCCCAACCTCCACCTCCCTCTTTCTCTTCCTCTCTCTCTCTGTCTTATGTTCTCCCCTTCTCTTCCTCTTTCTCCTCAGACTTCCCCCTATATGCTCTCGCGTCCTCTTCTTCCCTCATCTTTGTTCTCCTTTTCCCTTCAGTTACTATACAAATGACAGACATCTTACATGTATTGTTAGGTTTTCTTGTTTTTATTATGTTTCTCTCATTGTTATCGTATTCATTTCATTATCATGCTTAATTAATTATGCTTATTATTACTAGGTTGTTTCTCTGTGTAGTTCTATTCAATGTAATTTCTGTATGATTTATGTTTAAGTTTTTTACCGTGGTTAAATAAATTCAATCAATTATTCAATGAAGACTTTTTTTAATTGGTCCCGACAGATGAGCAAGCTCCCATTACATAATAGGTATACTATTATGTTCCCTATGGCTAGCCATCTTTGTAGAGCCACCCAGGTGGAGTAAAACTAAGAGATCAAAATGTCATCTGTCCATAGTGCTTACAAAAATGTGAATAATTTAAAAAAAAAAAAAAATTTGGTGGGTATATTGTTCATGCATGGGGACCCCCATATTTAGCCAAAATCAAAGGTCATGTAAGTATTTTAATATTCCAGCTGTCACTTTAAGGACAATTATACCCATACATCATTAAAATAAATATTTAACTTTTAAGCAGATTAGTGAAAGTTTGAGCAAAATTAGATGATCAATTCAAGAGTTATGATTTCTTGAAATTTGATAAATTCCACGTCGCCCTCTCTTGATAAGAATTTGTGATGTCATAGGCGAACAGCAATAATATACAAAATTTAGGGGGAAAAAAATCACAAAAGGTCATTTTTCTTGGTAATCAAAACAAAACTTGACCTATCTCATTCAGAAAGCATACAAAAGATATTAACCTCTACATATTTCAATAAGATGTTGAGGGATTCCTCACTGATTCCATGTTCTGATTCCTGAAATCAAAGGACTGTGTTTGTATAAATCAGTCTGTTGTCGAAGTGTTATTTTTGTTTACTTGCAATTAAAGTTATACCTGTCATTCATCTTGCTCGTTTCCCAAATGTCTTATGTGACAACAATAGTGTTGGATGTCCATGTTTTTGCCTTCTGTGTCAATTTTTTCTTCTTCTTGTAACGTTGCTTTTCATGTGTGTGGGTGCCTATTTTCACCTTTACATCTATATCTATTGAAGATGAAGTACCACTGTGGAGCAGAGAAATAACTGTTATGTAACAATTAGATGGAAATTTATAGAAATTCGAAGACAAGTAAAAAAAAACAAATCACAATTTCAGACATGTAATTGTTCAAATTCAATAAAATGTCTTTTCAACAGAAATTTCAAAGCATACAATTGGTAAATCCTTACATTAGCAATAACTGAGTGAAAAATCTTTTCCAGCACAAATTGACAATGCATTGATCAAGAATGTGTTTGTTTTTTTATTCTTAATGTAATGCATCACTTTGTATGTACCTTCATATTAACTTGTTCTTGGCAATTTGATAATAGAATTCCCCCCCCCCCCCCTGAAAATAACATTTTGAGTCTCTGCCACCACAAGGCAATTCAGGTAATTCCCTAAATTGTGGATTGATGTTTATTGTAATTTTAGTTGTCAATATTGTGATGGTGGTTATTACGATGATGAAGATGTAACAAGTCGACTTGCAACCATTGTATCTTAGCTTCCTAACTTTAAGGTATATATATTGTACTTGAAGGGGACTTCCAGACGATTTTAAAGCTTTAGTGTCTGGTTGTACATGTACTGATCTCCTTGACAAAGAATACAAAGTGCACAATTCTTGAGCAAAAAGAAGATGCAGTATTTTGAAAATTTGTAATGATGACACAGGTTCACATTAGAATGCAAATACATCGGCTCCTCGAGGAAGCATGAAGAAGAGAAAGGTACAAGTTCAAAACACACAAATTCAAACGGGTGAATTGGTTCAGAAAGTAGTAATGCAGTAAAAACAAGAGCAACGCTAAGCGTCGCATCCCCTCGCCGAGTACAAATTACCTATACGTTAAAACAAGTTACCTCCAGTAGACTTACTATTATATTACTACGCAAGGAAGTTACTAATACCTGGAGATTGGATGTACAGAAAGTTTACTACTTTATGGAATATCAAATTTCATTAAAATCCGTCAAACATTACTAAAGTTATCGAACGGAAACCATTTTCGCATATTTAAAGAGCTTCATATGAAATTTCATTGCGAGATCTTTTTGCGTTAAAAAATTATCACGAAAAATGTCGAGGGGGGGGGGGGCTAAATTTAGCCCCCCCCCCCCCCCCCCCCCCCCCCCCCCCCGGGCTATTGAGGGTTAAGATATATTTTGCTTCAGGGGTTTCAGCTTAATTTCCTGAATGCATATATTTAAAGCAACACAGTAATCTCCTGCTTCAGATGGATGTACAATTCTAAGGCATCCTGGACTTCCATTGGTTGATCAAGGTTGTCTCTTTTCATAATATACACACACAAGTCATATACATCTTTGTCGCATGGTACGGTAGATCGGAATACAGCATCACTTATGCATGCAGCCAGATCGTCATCATCAACATTGGTGCAAAGCTGATCTTCAGTACCCCAGATTTGTGGAGTATGATACATCATCATTGGATGGCCACTTGGTACATGGAGATTCACAGAGGGTCGGATACGGTGATTGTTCCATATATCAGCCATCTTGTCTAGCTCTGTCTGTAAAATAATTTGTGAAACAATACTACCATGGTGAAATTACTGTGTGCAACGAATCTGATAAATACAACTTTAAGTTATTAGTAATCCAATTACGGCAATATAGAACTACTTGATTAAGAACCTGATATATTATGGCCATATTCTTGGTCTAAGTCCTCTGCAGTTAATTGTATTGTGCACTCACAATATATTGTACGGTACACATATGCTACTGAAATGCCCCAATTTTATGCCCTAAAAATTCTGATGCATGTAACTTTCAGATTAATTACATGGCAAATTTTCATATTTTTGTTCCAGAGCCCACAAATGTTGACAATAAGTGACAATACTTCACCTTTTCAATTCCATTGAATCATGCTTAGTCTTTTATCCCAAACCTTCAAATGTGACACCGGGCTGCCTGAGAGGAGCGGCTGCCATGTGAGGAATGTAATTCACATGGATAAGAGTTCTTTGCATATCCAGCTTTTGTGGCAAGTAAACTGTTCCAAAGCATTACATTATTCAACATGCCTTTACATAGTTAAGTCAGATTTAGATGTAGTTCCAAAGCACATTTTGAGGTCTGAACTCCTTGGATCTTTAGTTCCAGTGAACCCCCATTTTTGGTGAGCCCCCTAATTTTGCCTCTGCTGTACTTGTGGCACATATACCTACATGTACATGTACCAGCATGTGGGGTGAATGCCCCCAACCCTCATAAAATAAAATATATTGTAAATGTAATAAGAAACACAATTATTTCAATGACTAGATTCCAAGTTCTGTCACAAAGATGCATGGTAACCAGTGCTTTTCTAAATCATTAAGAAGAGTGAAATGCCTGGCCAGAAAAATTAATTATCATTTGGGCATCACTAGTAAAGTAAGACATCATTTGGGCATCAAAAAACATCATTTTGGTACGGTAAGCAATAGGCACCATTTGGTCATCAGGAGGCATCAATGATCATCAGAATAGGCACCATCAGAAACTGGCATCACAGTCATCATTCAGGCATCACGGCATTATTTGTTCAGAAGAAGGCATCATTAGTCATCACTGTGAAAGTTTAAAGGACAAGGCTTTATGATGCCTCCAAAAATTTAAGTTTTAGTCACTAAAACAGCCTTAGAGAGGAAGCCTTTTTGATAGCACAACTATGAACAGGTTATGAATGGAAGTTTATCTGACTTGACTCAGGACGTGTACATATACAAACAACATCATGGGGGGGGGGGGGGGGGAGCAACCACGCCCTTTCTGATCTCGGCCGTGGATCGATGCAACATTTTCCACCAATGTACAGTCTGATGCAAACTACAAGACCGTATAATAAATTTTTCAAAAACTCTATTTTTAACTAATTATGCAAATTTATGCAGAAAATCATATTTTGCCATCTAAATCAATTTAAAAAGGTTGAACATTCCTTATGACATGTGTAACAATTTTCTTAACAAAAAAAAATGCAGTAGCAAAATATTTCTTTGTCAAATAATGTATTGTTTAATGAATATCTTATGTATTTCTTTGTTTTTGCAACCTTTTGTTTTATTTGTTTATATTTTGTATAATTCTACTTAAGAAACTTTGATAATTCAGAACAATTTACATGTATTTGTCAGTCAGGGTAAAATGTTACATTGTATGGGTCGGAGCAGGTCAGGAGGAAAAAAAAACCTAAATGATTTACATGTATGACCATTTTCCTGATATCATTTCTCTAATGCCAATTTGATGACTTCTGATGCCAATGATGACTTATGATGCCTGATGCCAAATGATGGCTCCTGATGTCTGTATGATGTCTGATGCCAAATTATGCCTTTTGATAACTGTTTGATGCCTATTTGGCCTATTTGCCATTAAATCTAATGTTATTTAGAACTATTATTTCAAGGGTTTCAAGGGTTCCAATTGCTGCCTTTTTGATGACTCTGATGCCTCCATTGCATCAATGACTTGTAAATCAGTCATCATGATGACTGTTCTTTCTGGTAGGGTGCTCACCTGTAGAATGCTCATGAAACAGAACTGAACAAGATTCTTGTCTAGAAAGTCTCCAGTGAAGTCCCCTCTGTCTGACAGCCTTCTGAAGGTCTCAATCCAAAAATGTGTACATTCCTTCCGCAAAAATGCCCACCAGTATTCAATCCTTTGATTGCTAGTGCTTGATCCTTCGATGTACACTCTTCGTTCTAAGTCATAATTATGATGAAAGAAGTTTTGAAAGGCACAAATGTGTCCATTTTCGGTGCCACGATCAGCACGAACTTTGCAAGGGAAGCCACCACATTCCATAACAGTTTCCAAGAAGTATCCTCCTACTAATTTTGGATCATTGTTTGTATTATACACATTCAACCACATTACTTTTCGTGAATAGCCATCTATGCATCCACTGATGCATAATCCAAACGGCTTTAGTTTATCATATCCATCAACGTGCCACACATGATTTGGTCCTTTAGCAAAGTAAGAACGTCTGGTTAGTCGTCTAGCTGTTCTGGCTGCTACGCCTTCTGGATCCAGATACTTTAAAATGACACGAACATCCTCCTTTCTCACATGCATACCATTCTGTCTGCATTTAGCATGCATCATGCGGTATCCGTGCAACTGACCTGACCCTTGAAGCTCATGCTCAATAAACTGTACCACATCAGCTAAGTTAGTGTAATGTCGGCGACGAAAGTTATTCAGAGCTAATATCCTCTTGAGATGTCTTTCACTAAGTTCTATGCCATGTTCTTGTGCTAAGATATAAATGATTTCCTTATAGGACATTCCCAGGTTAAAGTACAAACTGATCAAATGATCACGGCCAGCCATTGACTGTGTTCAGTGGAATGCTGACGCTGATGCTAATGCTGATCTTGGCTTTGATTAGTTCTAAGCTTTCCCACCAAGTCAACCGACTATTGGAAATCAATCTGATGTCGATGTGCCAGAGCATATCTATGAAGGAACCTAGAAAGATAAAAAATAACAAAATATTATAACAATATAACAATAATGCTATTAGTAAAATAATAACATTTTAGTCATACTCATAATAATCATAATAATAACTAGAAATATCACTGAAGGTGATTAATACCCCCGCCCCGCGCAGTTATTCATTGCGTCACAGTATGTTTTGTTTTTCAGTTTTTGGAATAATATGCCGTTACCATGGCAACACACATTCTGTCACTGTCCCAAAATGTGTCCTACACATCTACACTTCAAAGCAAACATGTGTGCCAAGTTTAATTTGAAAATGCATTTTCCCCTCAATTGTTGGCATAATATGTCGTTACCATGGCAACACATTTTCCCCCATTCTTAAAAAAGTTTCTTGCACATCTACACCTCAAGGCCAACATGTAAAAAAAATGATAAATCTGTTCCCTTTTCCATTTAGCCCCCACCCCTGATCCTAATGAACCCACCCCTGATGAAGGTGACAATAGCTAATCTTGAGCCTTCTGTTCATTGAGCTTCAAATCAATCCCAGAAAGTCATACCTGAATGAGATTAGCTGGGTGGTCAATGCTGTGCTGGAGGCTAGGGTGTGTATGCATGGGTCACAGCTGCAGAAAACACCCTACAAAAATTGTGCCTGAAAAGAGAATTTAAGAAAAAGTCAGTAAGTGACCTGTGCAATTAATACCCATATCAGGGCTGCACAAGAATTAGGTCATAAGTTTCAAGAATAAGGTTATGTGCCAACTAATGCCCAGAAAATTGGATTGTTTAGGTCTATCCTAAAGGTACGCTACAGCTCTAAGAGTCTATCAGTTCAGTACGTACCATCTACAGGTCCTTTGGATTCAAAATTACTGAGTCTGTACTCTAATAAGTAATCAATAGTCTGTCCATCATCAAAGGTGTTCAAGTCTAAGATTGAGAAGAGCCACCTACGAT
This sequence comes from Strongylocentrotus purpuratus, assembly GCF_000002235.5. NCBI lineage: Eukaryota > Metazoa > Echinodermata > Echinoidea > Camarodonta > Strongylocentrotidae > Strongylocentrotus > Strongylocentrotus purpuratus. The sequence continues at coordinate 9,153,724 of NW_022145614.1, forward strand.
TCAACTATCTATTCTTTGCGCCCTCTCTCATCTGCTGCAATCATATACCAACTGGTCCAGCATCGTATACATCCAGATCCAGAAATCGTTACAAGTGTTTTCAAAACTTTTTCCTAGAACTTACATTCCATTACCCCTCATCTTGCTGCCTATTCTTCTATCTAATTTAATTTCTTATTTCAATTCAGTTTCTTTTTTAACACTTACACTGAATAGGATTATAAGAGGAATTATCTTACTTGGAAACTCTGGATAGAACCCTTGTCCTTGTCCTTCAATTGGTGAGCTGAGCCTGAGGGATATTTCTTCTCAAATGCTGCCTCAGTGTTGCCGAAGAACACGCTGAAGACAGAAAACAAAGAAGCAGTGATGATTAGTGAGGCAATTTTTTTGCTACCAAAATCATTAGCTATTCTTTTTTGGAAGATGGGAGATGAGTATGTGGTCCATGCATGGATGGACCATATACATACATGTATGATATAGGGTCTAGAGTCTACTCCCAACTAACTTATATAGATGTAGATCCTACACATGTATTAACACTTATGTATGACATTAGTTTAAGTTTGTCGATGTTTTAGCCAGGCATTAAGTTACTGAAGAAATACAATGAATACAAAATTAAAATATTGAAAACACAATCAATAATAATAATAATCCGCTTTTTTATAGTGCTTAAGAGTAAGACATTAATAATGTATCTAAGCAGTTTACAGATTATTATTACCCCGTCCCCGGTCATCGGATTCAATCAGGATTGCCCGCACACAATGTATGCACATTCTCCACTCCCTGGGGGAGTATTCCAGCCATGCATGCAGTCTAGGTCTAGTCCTTATTTATAATATTTCAAAACTTATTGATTTTCTACACTCGTAGTTACTAGTACAATAAACCACCCCTGCAGGCATGGGGCTCACTACGTTAGCCCCATGGTGTATACCTATCTAAAACGCACAGGCAACAGTGTTTTTCCCCCCAAAGAACTGGTTAAATAAACTTTTCATGCACACTGGTTATTGTTTATTAATCTTACTTTGCATTTGTCAAGTAACTATTTCAGCAACATTTAAACATTAAAATATTGTAAATTTACTGAGAAAAAAAAAATAAAAAAATAATTTTATCAAATAGCTCAACATGTTAGCAATGAAAGTTAATATGAAGACAGTAAATTTATTAAATAAATAAATCCTCTATTTTTAGTGCTTCAACATACTCAACAGTGTTGCACTGATGTTTTTTTATTAGCCTCTAGATACGTAAATGTAAACATTTTGACAAAATCCCAGTTACTGTTAATGTTATTACATGGCTAGAAGTGTAAAGACTAAGGGTGACAATAAACCTACTAGTAAACTGGTACCTAGCAAATAATTTGAACAACATAGTCATAGAATCTATACTGTGGCGGAATCAAGGGAGGGGGGGGGGGAATCGGCCATGGCCCTCCCCTTCTCCTTTTTGTTTGCTTGTCAAGGAATATTTTGGGTAGATCTAGACTCTAGACTAGATCTAAACAGACACTTGAAAAAGCTAAGGATCATTTTTTCCACTTTTTTCGCTGGTCAGCGAATTTTTCTGGTGCCTGATGAGGCCCTGAGGCTGAGCAGACTTCGGCCTAGACAGGAATAACCATCTTTCTGGGGGCATTCTTTTGACAAAATGACAGAGCTCAGAGGCATTTAGAGAAGCCAGATATGCAATCTCAGCGGATCCAACCGTCAACGCCAAATAGAGGCTGATATTTCGGTCCAACTTCGGCCCTCCCTTTTGAAAAATCCTGGATCCGCCGCGCCGCTGAAATAGATCTAGATCTATACTAAGACTAAGTTGCGGTGTATTGCATATTGCATAGTTGAATCTAGATCTAGACTCTACACACTAGACATCAATAGCCGTGGAATATGAGGTTGTTTTTTTTTTTTTACAATTCTGACATTTGCTTGCTTTTTCCTCGTACCGGTATATCTAGACTAGTCTAGATCTATACATACGAAAATTCCACACTTCTACTGCAATGCGAGCACGTAAACAAGTAACGTCTAGATCTAGTTTACTTTGTCTCTAGCTTGCAAAATGACCACAGCCTTCCCAGCAGGCCAAGCCCAAGGCCAGGTCCGGTCCCAGACCCAGACCGCGGAGAGCCTGAAGCGTCGGGCCCCAGAACAGGGCGCTTCCGAAGGGGACTGCAGTCTGCTAATTGAGCAGTCTTAAAATTAACGTTACACAGATCTAGAACTGATCGCGAAAAAGAGCAAATCTGTTAAATTAGCTGTTTGTTCACTTTTACATTGAATGACCCGGCCATAAATAAGTAAAAGAAGTGAACTAGATCTAACCTTCAATCCTCGCGATTGCAACCGGCAACTTCTGGTTGAATTCAGTCGATCTACCGTAGACGTAACTTTGTAGTACATACGTACAAGGCCTGGCATGTTGGCCGCCTGGCCGGCTATATACGCTATTACTGCATTAAGCAGCGAGCGCGAGCGCGCTAGCGCCAGCGCGCGCAGTCTAGTCTAGCCTCGCGGGTATCATGTTGTTAACCCGTGGACTACTGAATTCTCTCACTCCCATAGGCTTAATACAGGGACCACCCGGTTCCAGTATGCAATGGACTTATACGAGATACTATCTCATTAAAACGAGATAACTATCTCATTAAAACGAGATACTATGTCGTTTTAAACGAGATACTATCTCATTAAAACGAGATAACTATCTCGTTTTAACGAGATACTATGTCGTTTTAACGAGATACTATGTCGTTTTAAACGAGATACTATCTCATTAAAACGAGATACTATCTCATTAAAACGAGATAACTATCTCGTTTTAACGAGATACTATGTCGTTTTAACGAGATACTATCTCGTTTTAACGAGATACTATCTCGTTTAAACGAGATACTATCTCATTAAAACGAGATAACTATCTCGTTTTAACGAGATAAAAATATTTTTACCATGTCCCTTCCCGGGCTCCGTAAATACATACATCTTATACAAATTATATTTAAACTTAAAAATTTGAGTTAAAAAAGAAAGAGATGAAAAGATTCAGAGAGATGGGAAAACAGGAGAGAGAGAGAGAGAAAGAGAGAGAGAGAGAGAGAGTACATACTGATAAAATACAAAGATACATGGCAAAACAAATATGAATATTACAAGGTGAGCACGAGAAATATATAAATATATGATATATAAAATAATATAATACAGGCGCGGATCCAGGATTTTCCAATAGGGGGGGGGGGGGGGGGGGGCCGGAAATTCGAAATTCGCGCAGACCGTTATTTAAACTTACCAATACTGACAAGGTCATATTAGAAGCACTGTACTTTAATAGTGTACTGGTACCTACAAGCGGACACAATTATTTTGGAAAGGGGACATGCTCACGTCACATCTCTTGTCCGATATCAACATTCCCCGTTTTCAAGTTATGCTCGCGCGCAATGTTTTTGACATTTCCATCAGTGGGGGCTGAAGCCTCTTGCCCCAATATCTATTTCCTGGTTTAATAATTTGGCGAGTGAGCGGAAATTTGAGCTTATGTATGTTGTGAAAAGTGTTAATTGTTACCAAAATATACGAGATATTGGTAATTTTTAAATTTTCGGGGAAAGAGAGGCTGCAACCCCATCCCGCATTAACTGCAGGTGTTTTGAAATCAAATCAGACTCCCCAAAAAAGTATTAACCAAAACGCACGAATCCTGTTTCAAAAATCCAAAAAATGTCAGCTTCAGAGGGGGGCACATCACCCCTCAGACTCCCTCCAAAAGTATTACCCGAATCGCACGAATCCATGTAAAAAAAATCAGCTTCAGAGCTAGAGAGGAACCCCCCCCCCCACACACACACACACATACACAGACACCCCCTGTGCACGCAAGCGTGAAATATAACGCTGGCGCTAATGCGTAAGCAGGGGCGGCGGAGCTATTTCCAAAGTGGAAAGCACCAACAAAAAAGGGCACCTACAAAGCGAAATCTCATAGCGAAAATATACATTTTTTTAGACATTGGTATATACCCTTTCATTGTGATTCCATTATCAGGGACGATTTCAATATTTGTTTTTCTTTATATATCATACAAGATATTGCTTAAGCATCACACTTTCGGCTGGGTGTGATTGTCTGAATATTCATTTGCGAGCGAGCAAAGCGAGCGAGAAAAAATGTAAGATCTGTGAGGTCGCAGAGTGAAAAATTACATCTTATAAAGAGGAAAAAACCAAATCATGATGGGGTTATAAGCATCACGGAAGACTGAAAAAAAAATTGTTTTAAAGTGACATATTGTATCATCTATAAATGCGAGCGAGCGAGCGACCTTTTTAGGGGAAATTAGTCTTAGTCGCTTTAAATTAGGTGCAAGACTAATGATGAGCAGGTTAGGGGCACGTGCCCCCCCCCCCCCCGTGCCTACGTGCGAAAGGGATAAAGACACTTATTAGAAAAGAACAGGAGCATGTGTCAAGGTACAAAGAGTAATTATCAAAGGTTCAAACGGGGCACTTCTTACACCTGAAAGGAGGCACTCACCAGAAATGAGATAGGGCACTTATGAGTATGGCGGAAAAGGGGTATCCATCAGAAATTGATTTATCAGAGGTGAAAAGGGGCATTTATGAAAAGGGGATAGGTCCCTTATTAGAAAGGAAAAGGGGCACGATTCAAAATAAAAGGGCAGTTAGCAAAGGTGAAAATGGGCACCCATCATAGATGAAAAGAGTACTTATCAGGAGGGGAAGGGGTACTTTTCAAAGTAAAACGAGCATCTCTCAGATTTGAATAGGGGCAATTATCGGAGGTGAAGAGCGCACTGAAGTAAAAAGAATTAACTTCTCATATATGAAAATGGTCATTTACCAGAGATGAAAAGGGACACTTTTTATTTATGAAGGGCCTCATTTTCTAAATAGCCCTTATCAGATAGGAAAGGGGGCACATGTGTTCATGAAATGTGCGCTTATCCGAGTTAAAAAGGGGAAGGGGCACTTATTTACAAAGTAAAAGTGGCCCTTTGGGGGGGGGGTACTTAAAGAGTGGGGCGAACTTTGCCCCCTACCCCTGCCACCCGGCCCATCATCTGAAAATCCAAAATGATGTTGTAGGGGCCGGGCGCGGCTTTATCATGAGTGCTTTTATGTGAACTTCTTTTTTATAAATATATTATGCTGGATTCCGACCCAGATTGCACACTCTAAAATGATAGTATGATCATCCCAATACGCTTCCGTCGTTACCGTCACTGCCATTTACGTATGGCCGGCCGGCGTATTTTTTTATTTACACGCTAGCGAGGGGAATTTCTCGATTAATTCCAATGAAACCGCTTAAAATTCCAATGAAACCGCTCGCGAAGAGTCTAGCCTAGATCGGAGAGCTCGCTAGTGCTATACGCTAGTGTGAATTTACATCCAGGAGAAAGTTTGCTTAACTTTTTCTTGAAACACTTGAACGGTTATGGAAACTGTTTGTGTTTCTAATCTCCAAATATTAATATTATTCTGCAACAAATATAAAACATTGATTTCTACTGTGATATGTAAAGGCACGAACTTACGTTAATACATACCCAACCAAGAAGGTGCACCATGGTAATACATTTTAACAAACACATCAACATGTTACCTAGACAACTCATCACCATAGCCATTGTAAAACCATATATTAATGATACATGTAAAATATGGATTGAAGCAATTCTCGTCAGTTGGCTGTATCCTGAGTGTGATTATAATGGATTTTGAGTAACATTTGCATCTACCTGTAGTTGAAGAATAGATACAGTGTATAACATCAATTAAGTTGGAGTTCAATTGGAAGGAAGTAACGAGGAATATTAAAGCAAGGGAGACTGGGAGATGAGGAATGCAGGAAGTTAGAAATTGAGAGATTACTCGCGAGATAGCCTTGCATTAATGAATCCTTTATATAATGTTGTCTTGAGAGAAAGTAGACGATTTTTTTTTAAATTGGAGATTAGTGCAAGTATTAGATATATTGGAAATAGAATTAATGAGAAAGTTATTTTTTATCAAGATCAATACATGGGGGGGGGGCACCATCAAAATAGGGCACTTTCTGGAATATAAGGTGCACCTACAAAGGGAAACATCAAAATGTATATCTACCATATTAAGACATTGATAGACGTACGCGTAACGCATGTCACACACAGAAAAATGAGAAGAAAAGAAAGAATAATGTTTTTAAAAAAGAAGATAGAGGAAAAGGAGAGAGACAGAGAGAGGGAGAGAAAGAAAGAAAGAAAGAAAAAAGGAAGAACATGAAACTTAACTTTACACTTAGGCCTACATATTACATTTCCGACTGAGTTGGATCGACATGTGCTTAAGTAGTCTGCGGACGAAAGTACAACAATACGTTGTGGCGTGCGCCTGTAATCCAGCTAAAAAGTGGAAGTTACAAACTGATTCAGCCGAGGACGCAGGTTCGAAACTGAGTCACGTCTTTCGGATGGTGACGTTTAAAGGTCGGTCCCAGACGTAAATAATCATATCTGATTGATACACGTCTGTAGAAACCCAATACACACACACATACAACAATACGAAAACAGAAGTTATATGAAATTGTCTATATCTTTAAGAGAGAAAGAGAGGTTAAATTCTAAAATGAAATGAAAGGGGTTATGTGACTCTCAAGGAGGAAATTAAAAATTTCTATCGCTCATGACGACTATTTGGAATTTCCTAATTTTTTTTAAAGTTCAAGAACTTCCTGGGCTCCGCCCCATGCAAGACTCCCGGCAGCAGCAAATTATTTACACAATTTCTTGCTGTCTGCTGCCTCGAGATCACTGGAGCGAAGAAAGGTAACATATAGCAAGAATAAGGATTTATCCCTTTTATTATTAAAGACTCCCGACAAAGGCTCTCCCCTGCAAAATTGGAGAGAGTTTTATGTAGTTTAAGCTTCTAACAACCACGCCCGTGGACCTTTTATTATTTACACAAAGGTAAAAGTGTATAGCAAGAATCCCTATTCAGTGAAGGATTCATCCTTTTTATGCAGATGCTTCTTCTACCATTCTTGACCAGAAGTGCGTTTCAAACTCAATGATGTGGGCATCTTCCCATTGAATGTTGTGTCCAGTGTTACGGGTTTGTTTTGCTACTTGCTGCCTAATCTGAGGGCTCTGTTGTGCTCTTTAAAAAGAGGACACAATAGGGGCAGCGCAATTTAAATATCAAGGAATGTATTAGAATTTATTTCTAAAATGAAATGAAAGGGACATTTGACTTTCAAGAGCAATAAAAACTCTAATCCATCCCTTGAGATTTAAATTGCACTGCCCCCATTCAGTGTGCTATTTTCAAAGAGCACAAAAAGGCTTCAGATTGAAGATTCCATCTCATAAAATTGTCTATAAGAGAGAAAGAGAGCCTTATTTCTGAATTGAAAGGGCTATTTGACTTTCAAGAGCGATAAAAACTCTAATCCATCCCTTGGAATTTAAATTGCACTGCCCCATTCAGTGTGCCATTTTCAAAGAGCACAAAAAGGCTTCAGATTGAAGATTCCATCTCATAAAATTGTCTATAAGAGAGAAAGAGAGTTTATTTCGAGAGAAAAAATGAAATGAAAGGGCTATTTGACAAGAGCCCTTTCATTTCATTTTAGAAATAACCTCTCTTCCTCTCTTATAGACAATTTTTTCTCTTGAAAGTCAATAACCCTTTCATTTCATTTTAGAAATAACCTCTTTTTTTCTCCTAAAGACAATTTCTCTCTTGAAAAGGCTCTGCCAGGCCCCTCAAGCTCTGCCATGTTGTATGGATCCATTAGAAAGTAAAATAAGCCCACTCAATAATTAATATATATTAAAACGCCATAGCGATTCATCAAAATAAGAAATCCACGTAAGAGGCATTTTGAAAATTTTAAGAACATTCCTTCAAATTCCAGGATATTGGATGTTATTTTTCAGGAAACTCTATTTAAACGAGTGGAAGCACTGGCGGTTCTGTTTTTTTAAAACTGTAACAATTCTCCTTGGATCAGATATAGACCAAAAACAAGCCTCATTATCTTCAGTATACAAGTGTTATTTCGGACCTTACAGCTTTCATAGAAATCGCTTCTGGACCGTCAAAGAAAAAGTTTGAGAACCCCTGGTCTACGCATTATACACATCAGGACCAACTTGACAACTTGACAAAAATTTGAGAGGGGTTCGACACCCCCCCCCCCCCCCTGCGTACGCGCCTGCATGTGCATCCCTTCCTCCTTATTCCCTTATCCATCGTTACCGTCACTACCATTTTAGTAGGGCCGGCCCCCTCCTTTTAACGACTCCCGAGCCATCAAGAATGACCCCATAATTTATAGATTACCATTCTGCCGTTCTTTGGAAGGGCCGGGCGCGGCCTTTTCAGAAGTGTTTCTACACTAACCTTTTCATGCACTCCGGCTTAACATAAACAAGCATGCTAAGATTTTTTTGAAAAGAAGCATAATTTCGACTCAGTTTCGCATAACCTAAAAATAAGAATACGGCCAGTCACCCCTCCCCCCTCCCCTCAATGCATCCGCCTTCACGCACCCCCCTTCCCCTTGTCTTTCCCTTATTCGTCGTTACTGTCACTAATTTTTAGTGCCATTTCGTTTTCTTTCTTTCTCCCCGGCTCCTCTCTTCTTTTTCTTTCCTCTTTTTTGAACTCTTTCTCTTTTCTTTACTTTTTTGTTCTCTTTTCTTTTATCTTCTTCTTTTTCCCCCCATTTTTTCCCCCTCTTTCAATTTTTTTGCGCCGCCAATAGGGGGGGCCGCGGCCGTTTCGGCCCACCCCTGGATCCGCCACTGTAATATAATTATGGTTTTATTCATTCTTTCATTATTATTAAGCTAAGAGGCACACTGTCCTACTTGTAGCTACTTGCTCCCTCTATATAGAAAACTTCCCAAATCGGTGCCATGATCCTCTTTTTCTTATGTTAATGAGAGCTGAGTTAATGAGATAGCCACCTGTCACAGTGACCTCGCTGGCTCCCTGGGTGGTCTAAACCCTTCTGGCTCAAGTAGTAAAGCCTCCATTTAAAACCCTAACAGGATTGACTGTTTCCACTAATGGATCTTATCGGTCGTAATGCCAAGTCATAAATCTTTAAATATATTTTGCTCGCTCGCTTCGCTAGCTCATGAATGAATCTTCAGGCCATCGCCCACAACTGCAAAGTATGATGCTCAAGCATCTTTCATCTTGGACCACGTAAAGAGAAAATCTTGAAGATCTTCCCTGCTAAATTATAGGGTATATATCTTTTCCTGAAATTGGTATTGTTTTCTATTTACGGTTACCCTTTGTGTAAAGGTGCCCCCTTTTCCCCCAAATCAAGTTCCTAAAGAAAATATATTTTCGCCCAAAGCAGTGGGGCAGGAATCCCCCCCCCCCCTCCTCCAACTTCCTCTTTCTTCTTCACTTTCTTTTCTTTTTTGAGGTACTGCCGCTGCTGCGCTCGATCGGGGGTTGCTGCAAGGGTTTGAGGTGCTATCATCAGATAATTTTTGAAGAAATGCATTCTTGGTGGTGGTGGTGGTAGTTATTTCACCTGACTGCTAAGAAAGCACAAAATTAATGCTTGTAAGTAAGCAACCAGACGGCCGACGGCTTTAGGTCCTCTCCGAGGGACCTGGTAAATGATTAATGCCTTACCAAAGGACACTATAATCCGCTATATCCAAGGCGATGCTATTGCGCATCGCCTTGGTTTCGAACCCGGGTCACCGGATTACGAGACTACTGCTCTACCGACTGAGCTATAGTTATATCGCGCCTCCATTTCTTTGTTTTTTTTTTAATTGATTTTTTAAGTGAAAAGGGTATACCCTCAACCCCCCCCCCCCCCCAAAAAAAGTGAATTTCTTCCACTCTTTTGTTTTTCATTTTCCTTGCTCATCGTTTTTGTTTCCAGGTTTACTAAAACCGCCTCCCAAGGACGGGACTTTCTATAATTATATTCTCACCATTCATCTCGATCCCAGCAAACTCTCAGACCTGCAGACCTCTCCTAGGCTCGATTGTTTTGTTCCCTCACATAATTTATGTAAGAATGTCTTCATGACATTCGTGGCCCCTCAATCACTGAAATATTGTGCAACTGGTCCAGTCATTAAGGGGGCATTGAATTCATTGAGGAGATAGGGCGGGGGGCCGGGGGGGGGGGGGCAATAACCATATAATTATAATGGTGGCTTCTTATGCAACCGTATATTTCACTGGACTGGTATACTCCAACATTATTACACTAGCTCAAAGACTCGAGCTGCGCGCTCCATCGCACGACGGGGTGCTGGAGAATGGCAAATGGTGGATGAAGTTCGTGCCAAAAGGAAATTGCCGGGTCTGGAGTCGAACCCATTTAAATGAGAATCAACTATACCACGACAACTCCACATTTTTTTCTAATTATAATTTTATTGATATTCCTTTTCCCTTTTCTCTATAAAGCTCTTTTTTTTCTTTCTTAGCTATAATTTTTCTTTTTCATTCCCCCTGGTAATCCGACTTGGAAGCACTAACTCTGTTTCCATACCCCACGTAGCTACTAGTGGTGATATTATGAGCAACAACAAAAAACAAAACAATTCTAGCTAGTCACTTAATGTATGCAAGTTTTTATAGGCACGACGTCATGAGCTCGCTGCAGAGTGCATTATTTAAACCCCCATAGGCAAACTCTCAATACTGAACAATTATAATAATAATAATAATAGTAATGATAACAATATGTATAATAATGATGATGATAAGAAGAATCAAGATAATAATGAGAATGATAATCATCATAATGATGACAATAATGATAATAACAGCATCAATATTAATAAATAAATGAATAAATCTATTGATTAATTAATTAATTGAATCATTCATATTCCTCTTTCTTTTCTTACAGGCCTCAAAGTATAGGTTACAGGTATTATGGTTATCATCATCAAAATCAGTGGCGGATCCAGGGGGGGGCCCGGGGGGCCCGGCCCCCCCCCCCCCTTGAGAAAAAAATCATGTAAAATCACGTGATTTTTACCTTTTTTGGGGGTTGGGCCCCCCCCTGGCGCTCAAGGGGGGGGGGGGTGCAAATTGAAAAAAAAAAGTGCTCACTACCCCCCCCCCCCCCCCCCCCCCCCCCCCCCCCACTGAGCGAATTTTTGACCGGCGCGTTTTTCAAATTTTCGGGAGCAAACAAACAAACAAAAAACAAAAACAAAAATGGTGCTCTGTACCACCCCCCCCCCCCCCCCCCCCCCCCCCCACTGAGCGACTTTTCGGCCGGCGCGATTTTCAAATTTTCGGGAGCAAAAAAAAAAAAGAAGTTGGGCCCCCTCCCCTAAGAAATCCTGGATCCGCGCCTGATCAAAATCACTCATTTCTCGTTTCAACCGGAAGATTCTATTAGACAGCTATCATTAACAAATGTCACAAGCACTTGTGTTTCTTTTTTAATTGTATTCGTTGTTGTTGTATTTTTTTATACATTTTTTAAAGTAAAATTAGTCCCTGTAGGCCCTGCTTGTGTCACTCCGGGAGATATCTCTCCAATTTCCCTGATTGGTTTGTGAAGCTCTTTTCATGAAATGATTGTGAAAATAATGATAGAATAAATCTAATGATCGATCCATTTGACTATGAATATTGATCAATAACGTTTTGAGAACATATCGAATTTATCTATCAAAAGGTATAACCATATTCTCACGATCACTTTAGGAAAACACTCTATTAACTCAATCGCAACAATACCAGATGACCTATGACATTGTCGTCATCGTCTGCGTGCAGGTCGGGGAATTCCCATTTCACGCTTAGGGTCTATGTGAATTAATGACGCATCGAGTATATTTCGCAATTTCCTTTATTTTCGGGTTGTACACACAATTTTTTGGTGCTGCGATGATTCATCATTATTAGGTATCATCATAGATCAAGAAAATATGTAAGTAGACTTCTCTTATTTTGATAGTCAGTTTAGCTAGCACGCACACGACCATGCACCTGGCAAGACAGTGCCCAACCGCCCAGTACAGTGCAGTGGACGTGCGTGGCCACACAGATCATGGACGCTGTACTGGCATAGACCTCTAGTCTATCATGTCATTGTCAATGCATTCACTTACTGATGTAGCCTAACTAGCTGTATGTGGTGGGGTTGAAGTCTATGAAATAATGAAGACTGTCTATGATAAAAGACATTTTTGTTGCCAAGCAGTTGATTGGGACTGTTGAGGGCTACCATTGCATTGACTAGGAAATTGAGGCGCTAGTGTAGTTCCCTGTCCAATTTTTTTAGCAGTCCTACAGGAATTTTAGCCTGATTTTTACTAATTTTAATCATAATCATAGGTCTATATTGCATTTTCCACCTGAATTTGGATCACATCCGACATCAGGAAACCTTCGTGTAGGGCTTTGATGCTGACGTCGTCGCTCCTAAACGGAGGTTTTCTGATGTCGGATGTGATCCAAATTCAGGTTGAAAATGCAATAGATCTATATGATTATGATCAAAATTAGTAAAAAATTGGGCTAAAATTCATTTGCTAAGAATGGATATTAAACTGCTAAAAAAAAATGGATACGGAACTACACTAGCGCCGAAATTGAAAGATGTGGGACTATACTAGACCTATACATATAAATTATGTTATTACAATATTAGCAACACAACTGACTTTATTGGGCTAAAAATGTTTTTAAATGAATTCCAAGTTGCATTCCAGTTCCATGATTCAATGTGCTATTATTTGTGTGTAAATTCTGTGGAGGTGAATAGATTTTAATTAATTATTTGTCATCGTACAAAGGATATTGCACCAACCAGAAAAATCAGTATATATATCCTCTGCAGAAGTCGAGATGATTGTGCAATTTTAAAATAATATTTCATGCCATGGTTTGTGAAAACCACCAGGATGACTGTGCAATAATTGTTTCATTATCTGATGGTTAAGGGTGCGTGAATGTGTAAAACAGGTGAACACGTGTTTAAATACGCTAAGGCTATAAAGACAATAGGTGCATGTACCAACTCATGCAAAATGGTAAGGACAAAAATATGTTTTGCTTTCTGTTTATATTCATTCATAGGATGGTGTTCTCTAGGTCATATAAGTGCATTTAATAAACTACACATGCATACTAGTACTGGATGCATGTGAATCATATGCAGTGTTTGAATCTGTTACTGTTCTGTCAAAGCTAATTGTTAGGAGAGAGAGAGAGAGAGAGAGAGAGAAATGAGAGAGAGAGATAGAGAGATAGAGAGAAATGAGAGAGAGAGAGGGAGAGAGAGAGAAATGAGAGAGAGAGAAATGAGAGAGAGAGAGAGAGAGAGAGAGAGAGAGAGAGAGCTTGTAAATGCTTTCAAGTTTAAGCAAATATGTCATATGTTGCACTTAAGGACACAAAAATACCAATACTGCAGAAGAAATACATGTCTTTATCTGTGCAAGCAATATATGGATATACAGTAGGCTTACGGTTGCACCAAGTGAGAGAAAGGGGGGGGGGGGAATTGGGGAATCCTGAAAAGGACTGTCAGCAATCTTTCTTTCTTGAGTGTTTGTGTAGTAATGAAAAGGACTGTGGAAGTCTTACTAATTCTTCTGAAGTCAGGTGTCAGCCTCTAAATTTATTTCCAAATTCCTTCCTTGCGTGTAAAGTTGGCCGGATCATGAACAGGTGGGTTGGCGTCGAATTTGAACTTGACAAGTTCTCCAATTTTGTGGCCCTTCTTTGTAAATGTTCTCATGCTTGAATATGCTTTTTCGTATAAAATACTCATATGATATATATGTCAAAGATCCATTTCTAATTTATTCTTCTTTGAGAGAGTGTGTTAATCAATCAATCGTATCCTTTGTTTTATTTTGATGCAGGTGAAGAGCATTTGTTGGCAACATAATTATATGAGAAGTCCCTTCTACCAACAACAAGTTACCATCAAACTACCTGTAGGAAATCAGTCTCGACAAATTCCCCTGCCTTCCCTGCCTTCCCTGCCTTCCCTGCCCTTCCCTTGCCTTCCCCTGTCCCTTCAGATTTGAAAAATCCAATTCGCAATACAGATTGGTGTTTAAACTTTCTCTCAATCATCCTTATTACACCTTCTTTATGAACTTACGAATCTAGAGAGACTTGTTGTACCAGGAATATTGACAAACATTTCAAAAATCAGCTAGGCCTGATAAAAACAAGACCCAAGATATTAACGCAAAAAAAGAAACACATTCAGGAGGTTGCCAATTTCTTTACGAAGCGTGATCCATCTGCTATACTGACCGTCGTATAATGCACTCAAGTCTTTCACGAGGCCACACATCTGGGATAACTGTCGTTCTCTCAGGAAGAGGCTTCTTAAGCAGTTACCCGGAGACTAGGAGGCGGGATCCAAACGGTAGCCCACCGGCTAAAAACGGTTATGATGGGGGTCTCCTAAATGCCCCAGTCAAGCTACAGCTTGTTAATCACAAGCATGGGGGCTACTCCATCCGTGTAGTGCACAATGATGATAGAGTAAGTATCCTTAATGAACTTTGTGTCTCTAAAATAAAGAAGTTTTGAAATTTTTATTTGCATCTGTAAGCAACCTCATTGGAAAAAAAAGGAGAAGAGAGCGAACAAGATAAACAGTAGGGAAATAGGAGAGGGAGAGAGAGAGAGGGAGAGAGAGAGAGAGAGAGAGAGAGGGGGGAGGGGGATAGGGGGAGGGAGAGAAGGGAAATGGGGATCAAAGAGAACAAATACACATGTTTGCTGCAAATATATCAAATTCCACTTCTTTAGAAGGTCTTTTATGCCAGAGATAGTAGTTTTTTTCTTCATAATAATGGTAATATTATTACCAATAATAAAGTTTAAAAAAGAGAGTTTCTTTTGAGTAAGTATAAGAGAATAATCATGTTATCAAATTAAGAAAATGTCGTGCAAAAACAGGCAGAAATAAGAAAATTACTACTAGTCAATTACTAGACTTAAATATATACAATTTACATTTCACCACCTCTGCAATACATCATTAAAAAGCAAGTCTTACGTGTAAATTTCTTACATGGAAATGTAAGTGCCAGAGTAATTTTCATTTTCATTTTGATTCTTTTGCATTTCAGCCACGATCTCAACCTATCATCAGCGAAAATTTAGATGACATATCTGTTCTGAATCACACAGCGCAGGAGTTTGAGTTCCTCTTGAACAGAGACGGCAGTCGCCATTTGATGCTTTTCAGCAGCTTGGACGAGGGACAGCAATTCCAATTGATATTCGGTGCCGTCAATGTCCAAGGACGAATCGGGATGTCAAGTCAGTTTTTTTCACACTTTTATCTTATTTTGGTTGCTGAGAGCCAGAAGGGCATTTTCTCTATATGAATTGATACTACTGTGAAGCCTGGCTATAAAGACCACCCAAGGGAGACAAGAAAGGTTGTTTTTATATCCAGGTGGTCTTTATCTACAGGTTCCTTTTCTAGTACATGTTTCAATGAGAAACCATTTTCAAGGAAAACAAAATAAGTACCGGTATGTGGTCTTGGTAGACAGGTGGTCACCAAAGCAGGTTTGACTGCATTTAGTTAATGCTTTTTTGGCTGTTAACAGAAAATTTGAAGGTTATGTTTTTATCACACAATTTGAAACAAGCATGTGAATACAGTCTGAACTGTCACTTTTTGTCCCCACGATACATGGTGTGGGGAAAATGTTCACCTGTAGGATATTACTGTGTGGGGTTACTGCAATAGCGACGCTGTTATGTGCTAGGCGAAAGAACAGGAACACCCAAATAAATGTACAAATATGATTGAATAGTGTACTTATTGCTTGATGACTTGATTCAGAGGCTATTTCCAGATACATTCACATAGTAGATGGCTATATTTCCCTATAAGATGTACCAGTCTATAGAGCCTGTCTATAGAGGCCACCATAGGAAGAAATATGTACCGGTATCGTAGAACATGTCCAGAAAAGCCACCTGTCTATAGTGGTCACTTTTTTTTGTTTCCCTTGGGTAGCCTTAATAGATAGGTTTGACTGTTGTTACAATCATTTGCCTGCTCAGGAAGTGAGAAGGAAAATTGAAATAAAACAGAACACTTGAGGTTTGAATGCTCAAGTAGGTAAGATAAGATGAGCATTTTAAAAGTATTGAATGCCAAAGTCCACTTGAGTTGTTTATGCTATACTGTTTCACGTTGTCATGTACAGTCGTTTATCGAAGCAGCACTTGAACAGAACATTGAACTTATTCCATACATGAACCTCACACATATAATGTCCGTCATATTCTAGTAAACAGCCTAATTTCATTATCATGAATTCTTGTCAAAATATATTATTGAAGGAAAGAAAAACTATCAGTAATGATTTTTGCTAGTGTCAGGTAGTATCTTTTAGTTTATCTTTAATAATTCATCTGAGTATGTGCATATTAAAACGTAATAGTTAATGTTTTGGACAGATTGCTATGCAATTCCAATGTAGTTGCAATTGTTTATATCAGTACGTCTACCACACTTATTAGTGACGTAGATCAATGTCAATTGATAGGCATTGGACCAAATTTGGAAAAAATATATTATTCCATTAAAAGGCTCAAACTTGAATCGTTCTTTCAGATAAGCACAATTTAATGAGGTAGTTCAAACTTGACGTATCATTTTATATTCTGCTTAAAGCCAGAAGGACATTTTGCATTGACTTAATGTCTTTCTGGCTCTCAAAGTCAGGGTATTCTTTTAACTACCGTATGTATTCTTCAATCTATTCAGCAATCCACGTTCTTACAGCACTTTCCAGTGACTCCAACATGATACTGCTTACAGGAGAGTAGCCTACCTCATCTCCAGTACTTCCTGAAATCCATTAAACCTCATTTTGTCTATTCCTCACCCACCCCCCCCCCCCCTCATCCAGGTAAACGAGGAGTAGCTCCAATGGCAGCCAGGTTTCCAGGCCAACAGGGATCCAATGATGTAGGAGGAGGAGGAGGAGGAGCAACGATCAAGAAGAAAGGATCCAAGATGGAGAACGACAGGGTTCCTACGTCAACACCTATGGGCAATGGAGGAGACGACATTGATATCCGTAAGTTCACTCGATACCTTCGTAAACTCTTGCCTACGATAGCCTTTGGTTCCTGTATTAAAGGGGTGTAGCATGGCAAATACTGGTTAACGCCATCTACCACTTCTTTTGGACAACTGCACGTAAACGAAAGGACTTGATTAACAGTCAGCGCGTACTATAGCGTTCGCGAAACAGACCGAAGTTCTCCTCACGCTTTGGTTTTGCGTATGTTGCATGCACGTGAATACTTCGGTCGCGTAGTCTTTTCATACTCGATTGGCCCCGAGTCAAGCCACAGGAAAGATACGTAGACTCATCATGCTACACCTTCTTTCAAGTTAAAGGGAATGAGATAATTCAGAATGTAATGGTTATGATACTTCATTAGAGCAGTTATGGAAGGCCCTGATCTAATGCAAAACTGGGTAATGGGGACACACTTGGGGAACAAATATATATATATATATATATATATATATATATACATACATGTATATCTGCCTCACCCCCCCCCCCCCCTCCCCATTTGATAATTTTTTAACATAATTTTCTCCGCCTAGTAATAAAGGAGACTCTTTTAATGCTTGATTTATCATTAATAAAATAATTACAAGGGCCTGCATCAACCCACAGAACACATATAATTTGTGTTCATATTCACCTTGTTTCATGGTACAAAGTAAGGATTGTTAAATTTGCATACAATTCCAAGGAAATGGGATGAATTGACTTTTGGAAGTGATCGACCCATACTGAACATTGGTTTAATACAAACAACTGCCCTGGCTAGGGATGTGTAGAATGATTACTACTACTGACAGATGCAGTGGAAGCGCTATTAATTTCCTTCGTCAGTTTGCAATGTTCTTATTTGATTTGTTTTGATTTTTGATTTACCAACAGCAATACAGTGTTTCATACAATGTGTTTACATATATAGAAGAGAACTATTGATTGGTAAGAGGGGCCAGATAACAGCACATATGCTAGTCGAGCCTTTAACCTCTTAAACAGCTATTAAACAAAGTATTTTGGTACAAATCAGTTCAAAAAAACGTAACAAATCAAGAATAATGAATTTAGTATCGATACTTTACAAAAATAAGAATACTTAACAATGTCTTACAATATACAAACTGATAATGTACAATATAATTTGTGTATATATGCAGACTATTTAACTAGATATTTCATTCATGATTTTTTTTCAACAAATGACTTGTAACAGAATTCCGAAATATACCGTGTTAATCTGACATTAATAGGTCTATTCCAAAATTCACTGCCCACAAAAGACAATGTAAATTGACCTTGTGCCATTCTAAATTCATGTATCATATTCTTCCATCAACAGAAACAATGGTAGAACTTTTAAAGTCATCAATACAGGCTGGTGATGTGAAGAACGCTGAGATCTGGGCTGGGAACCTCGCTAATCACCAACCAAAGCTCAGTATCTTGGTTGAAACAGCTGGTACTACCGTTTCTTCAAGCAGTGAAATATCGTTAGTGCCCCTACTAGTTTCTTATATCTTTTCTTATCTTTTCTTATCTTCATTTGTTTTCCCCATCTTCGATCTTCTTTGAATGGTCCTCCATATTTCCAATATTTTTCTGATGTTTTTTTAAAGCTTACATTGATGGAGATTCATCGAAATTAAAATTAAGAATGTTGGTGCCATCCAATGTAACGATAGCTGGACTTGAATGTCAAATTTTTCTTCATGGAAATTATCAAGTTTTTAGTGAAAATATCCGTTTGTAGATTAGTTCCCATTATTTGATATTGCAAAAATGATAAATGTTAGAAGATCTAACCCCAATCATTTGGAATACTGTTATAGCTACCTGATAATGAAATTTAATTCTCACATGGTTATTTTACACTAAGCATCTCTTTCAGAGTTGTTATTGTCTTCATAAGATATATATTTTTATTACTGGATAATGTGGATGGTTGTGAATTATGAGTCTATAGACAATGATAAGTTCAAGACATCAATGAATGACTAAGTAAACTGATGTGAATTGATATTTCACTAAAAAATTATCATCAAACTTAAAGGTAAAGACCAGTTATGGTCATGCGATTGCATTGTGAAAGAAACGTTGTGGAATCGATCAGAAAAGGTTGATCATCTAGCATCTAGCATCTGCAAGGTTCTGGAATCATCAAAATGATAAGAAATTTGGCCCATTCTTCGTAAAGTTACAAGCACTATACACAGAAAGATGTATATGGGACTACCCTATATCTCTCACAGACCATGAGAGAAACAAATTTACCAAATATATGAATTAGTAGGCGGTTTCCCGGCAAATTTTTTATCATCATGTATTAGTCAAAACAATTTCTTTCACATGATTGGTAATGAGAGCTTCCATTTCATTTTTTGAAATTGGGGCATTTCCAATACTGGTCTTTACCTTTAAAAGGATTTGAAACAATTTCTATCCTTTGACATATATGTACCTTTGATGAGGCCTCACAAAAAAGATGTTGTATTGCCCTTTAGGTGCCTACCAACACCTGGGTCGGACGGTCGGTCGATTTTTTTCTTCTTTTTTTTTTTTTTTTTGGTGTTGATTTTTTTTCCTCTTTGGGCTGATATTTTTCAGTTTTTAATGCTTTTACACCGTACATATATTTTGATTCATTAAACTTGTTTTCTTTCTTAAAAAATGGTTTTAAAAAAACATTTAGTAAAAAGCCAACCAAGTAGGTCACAAAGGGCAATATAATTCTTTTTAAAGCCTGACAATATTGAGAAATGCTTGCAAACTAATGACATTTTAAATGGTGATTTCATCTTTCATATTACCTTGGAATTCACGTTCATGAAAAAGATGATTTCCCTTCTCATTTGCAGGATCCATGTTCAAGTTGAAGACAAAGATTCATCGAAATTAAAATTAAGAATGTCAGTGCCATCGAATATAACGATAGCTGGTCTGAAGAAAATGGTGAGTGAAATAAAAACAGGGAAGAAAGTAATTACTTCACTGAGTTTACAAGTGTAGCCAGAATTTGTTTTCATGGACATTCAAAACCAACAAGAATAACCCACTTTGGCAAGTTAATATCTTTGGCCATCACCTTTATCAGTTATTTTGTATGTGTGAGAAAAAGATAGTTCCAAGTTGTCACGGTCTGTTTCAAGTTTCTCACTTATGCTTTATATTGTCATGTAATTCAGCTGAAGCTACGATATGATAATAAAACAAACTGAACTGAAAAAACTAATACTATGTGTACATTACATCTATTTTTTTTTCTGCAAAAACTTCTTAAAGTCTCTTTGGTTGAGGGGGGGGGGGTGGGGATGGTTGAGGGTTTGGGAGAACGTAATGTAAGAAGTAGTATTAGAAATAGAAGCATATTTTCATTAGAACATTTTCTTTTCCTATTATTTTGGGGTTTTTATCATAGAAAAATTTAGCTGAAGGTCATACACAATGTTTAAGTTACATATAATATCCTTGAATTTCAATTTGCAGAATTATTTCTACTGATTACTTACAGACTTGTCTCACATACGCTCTTCCAACGCCAGTCCAGAATTGGCTTATTGGGGGCCGCATCGCTAAAGACACCGAGACACTAGCAACCAATGGAATCTCGTCTTCTGGTGCAACCCTTTACCTATATTTGACCTCGGCTTTAAAGGTCAACACTACAAAGCATGCGCTAGAGATTGAGAAGCATGCTATTTCTGAGGAGCGAAAACATCCAAGACATACCGTAGGCCAGAACTAAATAGGACAAAAGGTAATCTACTACTGAATGATACTTTTGCTTAAAAGCTAAATCCACTCCAAAAATAATTTGCTTTTAATAGATGCAGATTTAAGTTGAATTAGCATATATAAGTATACACAAGAATCATTGCCAGAATGTTGGACATTAGGACTTGCATTTAGTATGCTTAGGCCCCCCAAAAAAATTGTTTGGTTGTCCTTGATTGCTATTCTGGAGTAGGGGTGGGCGGGCGGATTTTAAAAAAAAATTTTTAACTTCATTTTTGTTGTGTCTTTTTTTAATAATTTTTTTTCCATAAAAAAAAAAAAAAAATCATTGGGATTGTCAAGCATTTAAACAAACAAAGTCTATAAAACAATTTAATATGGTAAAAGACTAGTTTAATGTAAAATGAATATCAAGACCAACACAGAAAGTATTTTGGGCTTTGAAATACAGCACCTTTTAAATCTCCATTGTACTACTTATAGCTACTTGCGCCCTCTATGTAGCAAACAATGCCTAATCGGTGACCATTGGTCCCCCATTATCCTCTTTAACTTATATTAACTGAGAGTTGATTTGATGAGATAACCACCTGTGCAGTGACCTTGCAGGGTGGTCTAATCTTTCCTGTAAACTAGTACAGATGGGCTTTAAAATGAGTTTAAGAATGCTCAGACCCTGATTTGAATGAACAGCATTTTGACATAGAAAAATAAAAATGGCAGGTTTAATAAATACCTAATTGCGTACTGAAAAGACCAAACTGGCAACGGGACGCATTTTGATCCTTGCAAATGCATAAAATGGTATGTTTGGCATTTAAGATTGCTCCCCCCCCCCCCCCCCAAAAAAAAAAAAAAAATTAAAAAAAAAAAAAAAAAAATACGAGCGGCCCGAAAATGACGAGCGGGCGGTCGAGGACAACCAAACGATTTTTATGCCTCCGCCACCGAAGGTGGTGCCGGAGGCATCATGTTTTCGGGTTGTCCGTACGTCCGTCCGTCCGTCCCGTTTGACCGTTATCACAATATCTCAAGAACCATTTAAGATTTAAACTTAAGACTCGGGAATAGTATTTATCACCATAGGAAGACGATCTGATTAGATTTTGGAGTACGTAGGTCAAAGGTCACAGGTCACAGAGGTCAACTTATGAAATTCCTTGTATTGAGTTTGTTAGCGCGATATCTCAAGAACCATTTGAGATTTAAACTTAAAACTTAAGGATAGTATGTATCACCATAGGAAGACGATCTGATTAGATTTTGGAGCACGTATGTCAAAGGTCAAGGGTCACAGAGGTCAACTTATGAAATTCCATACATTGAGATTGTTATCATGATATCTCAAGAACCACTGGAGATTTAAACTTCAAACTTAGTGATAGTGTGTATCACTATAGGAAAACAATCTGATTACATTTTGGAGCACGTAGGTCAAAGGTCAAAGGTCACAGGGCTCATTATGTATGCAAAAACAGCTTGTGATCGCGTTATCTGAACAACCGATTGATGGATTCCTGCCAAACTTTGGTCATGTATGTATCTTGCAGAGCTGATGAACTGATTAGATTTTGGGGTCACGAGGTCAAAGGTCAAAGGTCACAGGGCTCATTATGTATGCAAAAACAGCTTGTGATCGCGTTATCTGAAGAACCGATTGATGGATTCCTGCCAAACTTTGGTCATGTATGTATCTTGCAAAGCCAATGAACTGATTAGATTTTGGGGTCACGAGGTCAAAGGTCACAGCGCACATTATGTATGCAAAAACAGCTCGTGATCGCATTATCTGAACAACCGATTGATGGATTCCTGCCAAACTTTGGTCATGTATGTTACTTGCAGAGCTGATGAACTGATTAGATTTTGGGGTCATGAGGTAAAGGTCAAGGTCATGCGGCTCATTATGTATGCAAAAATAGCTTGTGATCGTATTATCATTAGAACAGATTGATGGATTCCTGCCAAACTTAGATCATTTATGTATCTTGCAGAGCCAATGAATGGTTCATAAGATCAAAGGTCATGGGCTCATTATGTATGCAAAAATAGCTTGTGGACGCATTCTCATTAGAACTGACAGATGGATTACTATTTAACTCAGGAAATCTTGCAGAGCCAATGAACTGAGTAGATTTTAGGGTCATGAGGTCAAAGATCAAAGGGTCATATATGTTTATGAGAAATTGCTTGTAATCACGATATTCTGAGAACATGTTAATGGATTACAATTGAACTTGAATTTGAAAAATTTCTTCCGTTTCGGTTTGTAAAATTGCTCTATGACGGAGGCATCATTTTCGACTGCGCGCAGTCGAATTCCATCTAGTTTTTTTTTGGCCTTATGAAGCTGTAAACCATCGGTCAAGATAAACCTCTTTAATGAGTGGACCGAACTGTGAACAGGTCGGTGGAAAAAAGTGAGATGTTAAAAGTGACGGCTTGAAAAAGTACCTATAATTATGAACACAGAAGAAAATCAGAAACTTGAATGATAAAATGCCTCTAATGTTTTTTAATAAGAAAGGTTATGTAAGGCAAAAAAAAATTACTGACTTTTTTTTTTGATGAAATGTAATGAAGGAATTTCTTGCGATTTTTTTTTTTTAGAACCCCAAACCCTACAAAGGACCTCCAACAACTTCACAGAAGGTCGCGGTACCTTGCGGACCTCACATAGCAGAGTTACATCTCCCCCACTGCATGAAGTAGACTCGATACAAAGACTTGCACCATCGACAAGCAGTTCCTCGGATAGGTGGTCTTCAGGTCCAAGGTCTCCACAGGTTGAAAGAGTGCCTGAGGTGAAGAAGAAACCAACGGCAATGGAGGTGAGTTGAGTTTGGGAAGTGTCATAGTCACACACAATAGTGGGATACAAATTGCAAGCCTTTACAGTAAGGCCTAAAGGCAAAAGATGTTGTATTGCCCTTTAGGTGCCAAAACATGGGTCGGTCGGAAATCCTTTTTTTTTTTAAATCTCCCTTTTGTGCTGATATTTCTCAGTTTGAATGCTTTCATATTTTTTTTCTCTAAAAAATGGTTAAAAAATATAAACTTTTTTAAAAAGCCAACCGTATATTTCAAGATTTTGGGGTCGGTCGCAAAGGGCAATACAACTTTTTTTTTTTTAAAGCCTAAGGTTAATGCTAAATGAATGGGAACAAGGTGCAGTGTTGAGAGGTTTAGGCGTTATTCCGGCTTCATATCGGATGGGAATTCTCTATAATCTGACAAGCATTACCTATTCACAACAGGGTAAATTATGAGATGAGAAAAAATGGTAAATAAGTGAACAGTCTATGGCTTTATGAATAATTATAAAATGGCTCTAGTATTTTAAGCATCGTGATTGGTCAATACGCGTCACATGACATTGACAAATTTTTGATGCAAGCACGCTTTTGTAGAAATGAGTGCAGAAAAAGCGCAACAAAAAGTTATATTGCACGGCGCGTACGTGACCATGGAGATCCAGAGCGCACGCGTACGCGTAGTACTAGTACGCTCCCTCGAGTGCATTGTAGGCTGTAGCTACGCGTAGCTAATATTGTACGCTCCACCATGATCCCCAGCGCAGCGTACGCGTAGCTAGCTTAGCTCTAGCTAGAAGCGGGATATTATTAGAAAGCAAATTTTTATTTTACTTTTGCCTTGGATTTAGACCCGTTTTGACTTTCGGATTTTATAATGAAGCCAAGAATTTCAGCTGTCTGATGTAGACTCGTCTCTAGACACCCTATGCATTTTATTTTTAATCAAACAATGAATCCCGTGGACTTTTCGGTAAGCCTGCAAGGTTTTACTTTTAGACCCTCATTTTAGTCTAGTAGAATCTACTACTAGATCTAGTAGAACCAACATAACTCTAGATCTAGATCGAACTCTCGTATACTTAAGATATAAACTTTTGTTTGTTGCTGTTTGTGTCGCTATTTTATAAAACAAATAACGCACTTGACCCTGTTGTGCGAAACGTAAATGCAGTGTTCGCTCGGTTTCTTCAGATGGTTCGCACTGTCAACTCGCCGCAAGCGGCTCGTTGCACAGAGCGGCACCAATCTAAAGAAACCTCGCGCGTACTGCATTCACCGCTATTGCACTCTGGGCCGTGCGTTATTTGTATACTGTATCAACTTTTTCAAAATTCATGTAGAGTCAATGGCATGAGGTCAAGGGTTACATGGCCAGAAGAATTATTATCCCCTTGCTGACGAAGTCGGAGGGGATATAAAAACGCTGCCGTCCGTCCTTCCTTCCTTCCGTCCGTCTGTGCGACCGTCCGTCACAAATTTGGTTTCCAACCGATAACTTCAGTAATGTTTGACGGATTTTAATGAAATTTGATATAAACCCATAGGAAAGAAATGAGCCTGCCGCATACTCCTGCGGCAGACTTGCCGCAGATCTGCAGCAGACCTGCCGCAGACAGTCATCTTTTTCACATGCAAATTAGTTTTGCCGCAGACTTGCCGCAGACTTGCCGCATACTCTTTCAGTATGATGAAGAGTCTGCGGCAGGTCTGCCGCAGACTTGCTGCAGACCTGCCGCATACTCTTTCAGTATGATGAAGAGTCTGCGGCAGGTCTGCCGCAGACTTGCTGCAGACTTGCCGCATACTCATTCAGTATGATGAAGAGTCTGTGGCAGGTCTGCCGCAGACTTGCTGCAGACTTGCCGCATACTCTTTCAGTATGATGAAGAGTCTGCGGCAGGTCTGCCGCAGACTTGCTGCAGACCTGCCGCAGACTCTTCGTCATGAATATTCATATCACATATAGACCTGCTGCAGACCTGCCGCATACTCTTTCATATCCAGTACCTGGCAATAAAGTATGCATGTAGAAGAACCAGTGATAAACTGATTGATATTTTGTAATCGATATTGGCAATATCGATATTACCAATTAGGTAATACCAATATATATCGATATTACCAATTAGGTATATTCTATTCTCAATTGTATTAACTTCATCACATTGATCATTTGAAGTGTATTCAAGAGTAACATTTAAAGTGACACAGGCTCGTACACATATATATACTAAATATGTATATTGTTTCTTGGTTAGTAATCAATATATCTATTGCTTAAACGTGAATGTAATTGTAACATGATCAGACAAAATAATCTATTGGTTAATAATGGCAAAAGGAAAATAGAAATCACAAAAATGATGTGCATTGTCTTAATTTGCTTAACAAATCATGATAAATGTATTTTTCTGTCACACGTGTAAAGTAATAATGAATATGCATGAGATGATTGGTTTCAATTGGCCCTATTAGACTTTAATGGGATTTCCTGTGGCAGACTTGCCGCAGACTGTTCCTATGGCGTACTGGTATGCGGCAAGTCTGGAGCAAAGTTTCGCCCTGCCGCAGATCTGCCGCAGACTGTTCCTGTGGCATACTGGTATGCGGCAAGTCTGGAGCAAAGTTTCATCCTGCGGCAGATCTGCCGCAGACTGTTCCTGTGGCATACTAGTATGCGGCAAGTCTGGAGCAAAGTTTCATCCTGCCGCAGATCTGCCGCAGACTGTTCCTGTGGCATACTAGTATGCGGCAAGTCTGCAGCAAAATTTCATCCTGCCGCAGATCTGCCGCAGACTGTTCCTGTGGCATACTGGTATGCGGCAAGTCTGCAGCAAAATTTCCTTCTGCCGCATACTTCGGCATACTCTTTGCCGCAGACTAAAAGTCTGCGGCAGGTCTGCGGCAGATCTGCGGCAGGTCTGCGGCAGGTCTGCGGCATACTTTTCACTTTCCTATGGGAAGGTACATGATATCAAAATACAGGCTAGGTTCGATTTTGGAGTACGTAGGTCAAAGGTTAAAGGTCATAGCTCATTAAATATGCGAATCTGGTTTCCGATCGATAACTTTAGTAATGTTTGACTGATTTTAATAAAATTTTATATGAATGTTCATGGTATCAAAACACAGCGTAATTTCAATTTCGGAGTATGTAGGTCAAAGGTCATAGCTCATTAAATATGCGAATCTGGTTTCCGATCCATAACTTTAGTATTGTTTGACGGATTTTAATGAAATTTGATATGAAGGTTCATGGTATCAAAACACAGCCTAAGTTCAATTTCGGAGTATGTAGGTCAAAGGTCATAGCTCATTAAATATGTGAATCTGGTTTCCGATCCATAACTTTAGCATTATTTTGACGGATTTTAATGAAATTTGATATGAAGGTTCATGGTATCAAAACACAGCCTAAGTTGAATTTCGGAGTATGTAGGTCAAAGGTCATAGCTCATTAAATATGCGAATCTGGTTTCCGGTCCATAACTTTAGTATTGTTTGACGGATTTTAATGAAATTTGATATGAAGGTTCATGGTATCAAAAGACAGCCTAAGTTCAATTTTGGAGTATGTAGGTCAAAGGTCATAGCTCATCAAATATGTGAATCTGGTTTCCGATCCATAACTTTAGTATTGCTTGACGGATTTTAATGAAATTTGATATGAAGGTTCATGGTATCAAAATACAGCTTAAGTTCAATTTTGGAGTATATATGTCAAAGGTCATAGCTCATTAAATATGCGAATCTGGTTTCCGATCCATAACTTTAGTATTGTTTGACGGATTTTAATGAAATTTGATATGAAGGTTCATGGTATCAAAAGACAGCCTAAGTTCACTAATATATATATATACTAATATAATAGTATAGTTCAATGGAGGTAACTTGTTCTGACATATATAGGCCACTTGTACCCTGCGAGGGGATGCTACGCTTTGCGTTGACTTGTTTCTCCTTGAATGATTGGTGATAGGGATTTGAATATTTGAATCTTTATAAGTGTTTCCATGATGATGGTTAGGAGTTACAATTTTTTAAAATCTTGATCAGTTTTATAGGTCAGAAAACACAAAGATTTTAAATACAGAATATGCGTTACATTTTTTTTTGCAGAAAAATAAATAAATAATCATATTGTTTTACACTACAATCACATTACAGTGTAACATTAAAAAAACAAGAGTTACAATTATGTTAATGCTTCAGTCAAAGAATCTTAGACAAATTAAGGGCTAGTCACATATAGCCAATATCCATAACAATGAAATCTGTCTCACAATGGTATTCGTTGTTGTTGTGTCTTCATAGTCCAATTTTATTGTTGTCATTGTCATTATCATTACCAGTGGTATGTGACTAGTATTCAATGCCTTATTTAGGTAAATGACATTTCGTTAGCATTAAAGTATTTCTTCAAACCATCTCCTGTGCTATTTTTTTGCTTAGGTTGGATGGGTGTGTACAGCCTGCACCCTGGTCAACCCCCCTCTCATACCGGGATGCCAGGCTTGCACCACTGCAAGACCCGAAGCATACTCGGTTCCTACAGAGGGCTCCTACTCAATAGACCCGTCGGAGAGGGCCTTTCAGAAAGAATCGGAAGAGAAGGAGCAGGCTTTTTTAGAGGTGAGCAGTCTAACATTTCATTTGATGTAATCTGTGCATCTAGGGTCCAAAAGTCTGAACACATATTTTGGAGTCTTAGAATTGCTTGTTTAAGATTTATAAAGGAGAATTCAAAGTTTGGATATTTTCCACCATGTCTAGAAAGAAAGATCTCAGGTGGAGAGGTCAAGTTATACCAAATTTTGCAAATGATTTTGTTGAAAGAAGAACTATTGTTGGTATTGAGGAGACAAGAGGGAAGGTTTAATGCCAGGTCATATTTGTAAAGAGTCCTTTAATCAAGAAGGTGACAGAGCCAAAAGGTCAAGTGCTTTGTACAGTCAAACCTGATTATAGCGACCGCCCAAGGGGAACACAGCAAGTGGTCTTTGTAGACAGATTCCTTTAGTACATGTTTCAATGAGAAACCATTTTCAAGGGAAACAAGAAGGTCTTTGTAGGGTTCCATGACACATGCTCTGCCGACGATTGCTCCGCCGAAAAATGCTCCGCAAAAAGCGACAATTGCTCCGCGACATTTGCTCCGCGACATTTGCTCCGCCGACAGTTGCTCCGCCGACAGTTGCTCCGCCGACAATTGCTCCGCCGACATTTGCTCCGCCGAAATTTGCTCCGCCGACAATTGCTCCGCCGACAATTGCTCCGCTGACATTTGCTCCGCCGACAATTGCTCCGCCGACATTTGCTCCGCCGACAATTGCTCCGCTGACATTTGCTCCGCCGACAATTGCTCCGCCGACATTTGCTCCGCCCCCAAAGTACCCCGTTGAAGACAAATGCTCCATTTTGCAGGGGAAAAAAGATAGGAAGAAAGGAAAAGAAAAGATAGGAAGAAAGGAAAAGAAAAGATAGGAAGAAAGGAAAAGAAAAGATAGGAAGAAAGGAAAAGAAAAGAAAATAAAAGGACAAGAAAACATGGAAAAGAAAAGGTCAAGAAAAGAGACAAGAAAAGGCTGAAGACAAGGAAAAACGGACACAAAATAGAATATAGGAAGATTAATGACGGTAAATCTTGCCGGCGCTACGTCGGGACACGTCGGAGAAAAACTAGAAATAAAATGGAGTATGAAATATACTACATGCTCGTGAAATAATCATTAGTGATTAAGGCAGATGGATTTCAGTTATTATATGAAAAGGATGAAAATTCGCTTGCTCGCTACACTTTATAATGTTAGTAATACATTTTGTACATCAGTGATTAACAAGCAATGCTGGTCACGCAGATGCTTTGAAATGGCAAGCCAAAGAATTTCGACCATTCGTTAACTAGCTCGCTCGCCAACAAGGAATAAACAATAAATCCGGAAATAATACTTGCCCATTTGATTCAAATTAAGGGACGTAATGTAGAAAAATTATACTCAAGATTATAACCTATGATGTTCACCGTCCTTGTTTGCCAAATTAACAAATAAAAAAAATAAATAAAAAAAAACACATCCCATTAAAGATACTATTTCCCTTTTGCAGCCAACATCAAGATATGTAGACATTTGCAGGAATTATAAATATGTCATGCATGTATCTGTGAAAGTTAAACGTTAGCAGTGTCCTAATATTCAAATTATGAAGGAAACCTGTTTATTTGCTAGGCTTCACTGATTAGACCAGGCCTTCTCAACTGGCGGCGCGCGCGCCACTTGTGGCGCTTGCGGTCAGTCGGATTGGCGCACGGCTGTTCCAAAAAAATATAAAAAATAAATAAAAATTAAAAGTTAAAAATTAAAGAAAGAAAAAAATTAAAAACTCAGCAAAATCAATAAGTCGCGGTCGAAGTTGACCCCAAAATGTTAGCAAGCCATTTTGTTTGTTTGATTTTCACTTGATTTTAACATTTTCCGTGTTTATTGCATCAAGATAACTACATATAAATTTACTTCCAGTGTAGATTTTACCCAGGAATTGTACTAATTATTTCACTTCAATATGAAATTATGATTGATATTTTATTGAATAAAAAGGTGTTAAAAATGCCACATCTGGGCCTTAAAAAAGCCCTTCCGGGGGCTTCGCCCCCTGAAAGCCCCATCCGGATCGGCTCGGTCGCTACGCTCCCTCGCAATACAATCACCAAACATATAGGTTGGCACTTCAACCTCAATAATTTTTTGTTTTGGCACTTCTAATAAACTAGTTGAGAAGGCCTGGATTAGACACTATTGAGGGACAGACTGGCTTTTTTTTTCTTCTTTGGTATAATAACATACATAAAATGAGCTGTAAAGGGTACATGAGCATTTGTCTACATCAATAACCCACTTCTTGTAAGAGCCAAAATTAAACTGATTGAATCTTTGCGCGGCATAAAACATAAGACCATTCGGTACAATGGTCTAAAAATCAGACTATTACTTACTGGCTCTATAGCCCTTAAGTCGATTCGACGACTAATAGTCGTTATTTTCCCACTTTAAGACATTTTCAAGCCCCCCCCCCCCTTTTTTTTTGTAGGGAAGTTCTAAATTAGTATTTACTTTCAAATGCCGTTGGAATTTAACCTTTTCATTTTTTTGGCCTGCAAATGGGACATAGTACCTTTAAATGTGTTTGTGCCCTCTCTTTCGAGGGACAAGACGACACAGTTGCTTATGTAAACAAATATGCCTATAATTATTATCAAAAGAGAAGTGCAAAAGAACTCGCTCACATGCTACGCTAACTCGCTAAAAAATAAAATTGACATCGCCTTAATGTGCCCGACCCGTCCTGCAGCAAGAAAACTCTGTTGGATACTCATTATTGTTGACAATAATTCATGGGTTGAACGTTCGCTGTTCAGTTTATGGTATAAACGTGCCCATTTAATCAAGGAAGGAAATCATTAGCAGGAAGATGCTATTCAGTATTATTCATGAGTCTACATTTTTAGCGCTCTCTCTCTCTCTCTCTCTCTCTCTCTCTCTCTCTCTCTCTCGCTGTATACCATCGTTTAATGAAAAGGGAATAAATATAACCTTAAATGATATAGTGCCCAAGAAAAATCACTATTTGTTGAAAGAAGGTCTATTAATGGTTGAACACAGTTTATCTGTTATTTAAAAGTTTCTGCACCTGCTCCCCCCTCAAAAAGGGATTGGCTCTTTCGCAAAGGTTTATCACTTTTTTCCCATCAGTGTCATCTGATCGTGGAATTAAAAAGCACCTCCCCCCCCCCCCCCCCTCCCCCTTCTCAGAACGCTGGCTACGGCCCTGAATATTACAGCAACAAAACAAATCACACAAAACAAAAAAATAACCCATGAAAGAAATATTGTCAAATGTCGGCGGAGCAAATGTCGGCGGAGCAATTGTCGGCGGAGCAATTGTCGGCGGAGCAAATGTCGGCGGAGCAATTGTCGGAGGAGCAATTGTCGGCGGAGCAATTGTCGGCGGAGCAAATGTCGGTGGAGCAAATGTCGGCGGAGCAATTGTCGGCGGAGAAATTGTCGGCGGAGCAATTGTCGGCGGAGCAACTGTCGGCGGAGCATTTGACGTCGGAGCAAATGTCGCGGAGCAATTGTCGCTTTTTGCGGAGCATTTGTCACCGGAGTAATCGTCGCCGGAGCATGTGTCGGGTTACCCTTTGTAGACAGGTGGTCACTAAAGCAGGTTTGACTTTAGTTGTCAGAGTTCTTTTTATGCAATTATTATTATTTATATACTGTGCTTTTCCCAGAGCAGCCCAAAGCGCTTACAACAAGAAGAATTCTACACAAAATGAAAATGAAAACTTACAGAATCCTAAAAATCTGGATTACAAAAAAAAATGTTTTAAGTCCCTTTTCGAATGAAGGGACAGATGGTAAATATATGGGCAGAAATATTACAGTCATACTCATAAGGGTCCAGCAGATTCACAAAGGTATTATAAAAATAATCAGAGTTAATTTTGTGCAATGAGGCAGAGAAACGATGAAGATTGGTGGCAAACTCCTGAGAAAGCTACAGTATGGACCCACACGAATAATATAATAATATATTTTTATAGAGCGCGGAAACTATCCAACATTCAGTATATATTCTACTGCGCTACAAAAGCTCCTGATATGCTTAGATTTAAAGTTAATTGAAAGGCTTCTGAATACGAGTTGGTTTTCAACAAAAATTTGATCAGACGGCGACAGATTGGGCTCTTGTTATGACAAATGGAAGTGGAAATTTGCTGCGAAGCTAGGAACAGCATTATCATTAGGGTTCAGCTGATTGAGCAGTGCATGTTCAAGTTTCAAGTTCATTAATTCCCACTTCAAAGACTACTTACATTATCGTGTAGCTATATTGCATCCTTACAATTGGAAGTCAAAATATATATCACTACACACAGAAGGAGAGGGAGCTGGTGATTCAGAACTATCAGGATCTCTTAAGGATTGACGATCAAGACCTGGTCCTGAATCGAGAACCCTTTGACTGTCCTGTATGCCTTGTGGACTATGAATCTGGAGATGGGGTAGTGCTAAGGGAATGCCTTCACATATTCTGCAGGTAAGACAACATCATGAGGCTATTGAGTTTCTGCAGGGAATCCTTTGATTGTTTTGTATGCCCGTCGGACTGCGATCCTGCACTGAAGGTATAGTGCTCTGAGAGTGTCTTCATAATTGTGCCAGGTATTAGAGTTTTCAGGCTAGTCTGTAGGAATCAGGACTTTGTTTATTGTAATGTATAACCAGGGGGTGTTCCACAAAGATCCTAAGTTGAACTTATCTCTAAGTTGGACATAGCAATTATGGAAGCCATCAGCATGTTTGAAAATATTTTTTAAAAGTTATTTTAAAAGGCATAAAATGTTGATTCATTTAAGTCACTCATATTTTCTATTATCAAGGAGATTTCATGTTCTTGATGTAGAATTTATAAAAAGTCTTAAATACTTAAATTTGCTTTTGAATATACTTTATTTTAACCCTATTTTAACTGGGCTATTTCAGACCAGGTTTTTACTGGGGGGGGGTCAATTTGACCCCCCCCTAAGATCTCGGCCGTTTCACCGCCGATCGCCGCGAAAATTTGCATACACGTCAAGTGAAGTGTATAGAATACTATGGTAATTTCAAATTTTTTAAAAATTCACTCATTTGCATATTTATGGTAATTTATGCAAATAAGGTCATCAAATTCACATTTCTGCCCATAAATCATAGATTATTCATGTTTACATATTCTTTTTCACTACATATATTTATTAGACCATTTGGAATAATAATACGACACAAAAAATTGGAAGAGCCAGGTTATTCCTTATGTTATCTCTTGTTTTTATAATTTCTTATGTATTTTATTGTTTTTTTAACTTATGTATTTTATTGTTTTTGTTGTTTTATTTCATTTATAACTACAATTCAACTATTTTGACCCCAAAACAAACATCTAAACTTCAAACAAGACTGAATAACCAATGTTTTATCTATTTTTAGGAAAAATGACTTTTACATATGTTTTGTACACAAATCACGAAAATGAGCGATTTTCGGGCTGACATGCAAAGACAAAAGGTCACGTGACCTTGTAACCGTAGGTCCGATTTTCAAAAAAATCATTTTAAAAGATGCGTAAGACTCGAAAGTAAAAAGTCATGAAAGGAAAATTTTATATCTGCCGCGGTTTCGGAGTAGTCGCGAAATTTCTACAGGGGGGGGTCAAATTGACCCCCCCCCCAGTTAACATAGGGTTAAGGCTACAAATGGCTCTCCATAATGTTTAAGTCCAACTTAGAGTTAAGTTCGACCTAGGATCTTTGTGAAACACCCCCCTGGTGGATGTGATTGATGGAATCAGGTAGGGCTGGATCATGATTGGAACATGGTTTTTGCATATTTTCATACGTGTTGCATGTAAGTCAGGTTTATCACACTAGTAATCAGTAAAACCGAATTCTTTACCACATATTCTTTAAGTAATTTATACGAATTATATCACAAGACATACGGAAATACAGTACTGGTGTGATTAAGTAAATCTTTGGAATAAAAAAATAGATTACGAAAATCTGCTGCTCACAAACAATATTTTGTTGTAACAGGGAATGTGTAAGCCAGCATGTGATGCAGTCAACAGATGCCTTGGTCAAGTGCCCCGGGATGGAAGATGGCGTCCCCTGCACACAGCACGTCCTTGAAAGGGAGATCAAAACAGTGAGTATCTTCATGTACTTGCAGATCGGTGTGACCACCAATTTGTAATTGTTGAAATGACAATTGGAAGAGGGTGGATATTAAGCCCACAAGAGTGAAAACTATAGTCTTGTAATCTCTACGTACAGAACACAGAATATTATGGGAACTATCCAATTGTGCTGTGAGTCACTGTACAGTAATACAGTTAAAAACATGGTACACTTTAGTGATTTGTGAGTGTTGTTTGAAGCTGCTGTATTTTTATATGGCTAAGTTCACACTCTATGTCAAATTTTGAATGCTATATCTGTTGGCAAAGTACTGAGAGACAGGGCATTCACTGCCAACACAATCAAGTGATGACACAATATTTTCATTCTCACCTTTCTCTGAACAAACGGACAAAAGAAATTGATCTAACTTAGCTTTCTGGTCCTTGCAAAATGTTTGTTGATATATTTTGTGGGAAAGAGAGTCTTTTCCCTTTAAATCATTGCCTTTAGGAGCTAGATGGTATCTGTTATTGAGCCATTAGGTATGAGAGAATCCTTTAGTCAACAGGATGATGTGATATTATAGCACATCGTTCACTCAAATGAAATGATTTCATCTGTTGTCACAGCTCTTGAGTGAAGAAAACTTTCAGAAGTACCTGGAACGCGGTCTTCGTCGGGCGGAGTCCAGCGCGGCCAACAGCTTCCACTGCAAGACAACAGACTGCAGGGGATTCTGCTTCTACGAAGACAACAACAACTTCTTCAACTGCCCTCTGTGCAAACGAATAAACTGTTTGACATGTAAAGCCATTCATGAAGGCATAGACTGTAAGCAATACCAGGAGGATCTCAAAACAAGGGCGCAGAATGATGTGTCGGCGAGGCAGACGCAAGAAACCCTGGAGGTGATGTATTCTTTTCCCATAAAAATGAATAATAGGCATTCCTATAGCGCCCTCTATCTTGAAATTCTATTCCGAGGTGCACTAATTATTACCCCCGCCTTTGCCTAGCTGCCATTACAGCACTCCAGCGTTTCAAGGAATTAATTTCTGCCAGGTACCCATTTACCTCACCTGGGTCGAATGTGGCAAATGAAGATGCTCTTAATCTGTGTATCCTTGAACCGCGGTGTAGTCAGTTCTTTTTCTTCACTTTTATTTGCAACCTTCTTTTATTTTCTTAATTTTTTTTGTTTCTCTCCTCATTTCATACACCCTCCCCCGTTCTATCACTTCACCTTTTCCCTTTTCATGCTGCTCCTTCTCCTTCTGTATTCAAATTTGTTTTAATTTTCTCCCACCATTCATCCATGACTTTCTTTCAACAGGTATGAATTTATTTATTAATGTATTTATCCTATGTTCTTTATACAGGGTAGTGTCTACAGCATTGCTTTGCATAAGAGCCCTGTATTACATAGTACAATTAAAATACAATGTGCAACAGCAGTCAACTTAATGAACAGTGAAATAGTGCAATACATAATAAAAGAAAGCAAGAGCAAAAGTATAGACTGATAATGGAAACAAATATTAAGACTTTTGATCA
Organism: Strongylocentrotus purpuratus; assembly: GCF_000002235.5. Lineage (NCBI taxonomy): Eukaryota > Metazoa > Echinodermata > Echinoidea > Camarodonta > Strongylocentrotidae > Strongylocentrotus > Strongylocentrotus purpuratus. Next base: position 9,189,671 of record NW_022145614.1, read on the forward strand.
CGATACACAATTCAGCTATAAATATACTTTTATTAATCAAGATTAAATACCAGAAAGGGTAATGATGGTACCCCCTACCCCCTAATAATATTAAGGTATTTGTTATCTAAGAGCATCACAGTAATTCTGCCTGCTTTGCAATGTGCCTTTTATTCCTATTTTACAAATTTTAAAAACATTTTTTCTTTTTAATTCTTATCGTAGGAATTGGTGAGAAGCGGAGAGGCTATGAAGTGCCCTAATTGTAGTATCATTGTGCAGAAGAAAGGAGGTTGTGATTGGATAAAATGTTCGGTCTGCCAAATGGAGATCTGCTGGGTAACGAAGCAAGCTCGATGGGGAAAAGGGGTAAGTTATTGAAAGGAATGAAAATGTCTGATTTGAAATAAAGCATGAAGTCGCTCTGAGATTTATTGAAGGATTGTAGTGCATTCTTGCAGTCCGAATAATGAATTGCAATGTTTACAATATGATTGACATAATAAAAAACGATGGTACGAAATTGAAAATCGTACTGAGAGCACATTATTAAATATTCCTAAAAACTGCCGGTACCTCGATCTAGCTATTCCACTCATATGTTGATAGCGTAGATCAACAAAGGACCAATGAATATGAACAAGTTGGAAATATTAAGACTGTTTTCAAAAATGAAATGTTTTGACTGTTCCATGGTCTAGTGTGACGTCATCAAAAATCTATTTTTGGAATTTCTCAATTTTTTCTTCATTTTCTGAAAGAGCATCAAAAATGATGTCTGAATGTTGAAAACCAATTGAATATGTAAAGTAGTGGCTGAGATATGACCATCTGAATAAATAGATGTCCTATAGTAGGAACTCAGTGTTATATTGCTCTGGCTCACAACCATATTCAATTGGTTTTCAACATTCGGACATTATTTTTGATGCTCTTTTGGAAAATAAAGAAAAAAATTGAGAAATTCTAAAAATAGAATTTTGTGATGTCAGAGCTTCGGTAATCTATAGACAGTACCAAGTAGAGTCACTTCACAGAAAGTAGTAGATGGGACCAGAGGGTTCTCTAAATACTGGGCAGTGTGTAGCAACAGTGGCGTACCTGGGGTACTCCGTCAGGGGGGGCAAGCGACCGAAACAAACAAAAAAGGCGATGCTAATTTTCACTTCTGGCGAGCGAGCGAGCAAAAAAAAATCTTTAAGTAACGTTTGGTATATAAACTGGTACTGTTGCAAGTTGGGGGTGGGAACATTCACTTGTTAGCGACGTTAAAATCATTTTTTTGCAAACGAGTGTAGCGAGCAAGAAAAAAAAATCACTTCTTTTTTAAGAATTGCCACTTAAACTTGGTTCAATTTTCCCATGCAGGGCGCGGGAACAATATTGTGTTTAGGGTGATTTTATACCCATTTTAGCTAGCGAGCGAAAATACATCTTTCTCTCAATGAATTGCTATATAAAATTTGTTTCATTGTTGCAGGTAGGGGGCGGGCACAATCATGTTTAAGGCAATGTCAATCCCATTTTGGCGGGCAGGCAACCCCCTACATTTCTCTTTTTAATGATATTGTAGCAGGTTAGTGGTGGGCACATAATTCCACGAGCTAGCGAGCGAAAAAAAATCACTTCCTTTTATAGGGAAAATATGGTACATAAAACTTGGGTTCATTGTTCCATGTCAGGGACGTGATTATTAAAAGCGGTGTTATTTCTATTTTGGCGAGCGAGCGTAGCGAGAGAGCAAAAAAAATCACTTCTCTTTTATAGGGAAAATATGGTATATAAACTTGGGTTCATTGTTCCATGTCAGGGACGTGATTATTAAAAGCTGTGTTATTTCTATTTTGGCGAGCGAGCGTAGCGAGCGAGTAAAATTTTTGTAATGATAATTGGTTCATAAATTTCAGATTTTTTTGTTGCAGGGCAGGGCTTACACAATCATGTCTAAGGTGATGTTAATTCCGTTTTGGCGAGCACGAGCACACCAAAACTTCTTTGAATAACGTTTGGAACATAATTATTAACTGGTTGTTGCAGGTTGGGGCGGGCACGTTTGCGGTGTCAATTCCATTTTGGCGAGCGAGCATAGCGAGCAAGCAAAAAAATAGAAATTAATAAATAAACTTGTTTTTATTGGTGCAGGTCAGGATGGACGCAATCGCGCGATTCAATTCCTCTTTGGCGAGAGGGCGAAAAAACTCTTCCATTTTTAATGATATTGTTGCAGGTCAAGGGTGGGCACAATTGTTTCCAAAGCAATGTCTATTCATTTTATTCGCGAGCGAGTGTAGCGAGCGAGAAAAATGACTTAGTCTCTTTTAGTAACATTTGGTACATATATTGTGTGTTATTGTTGCCATGGTTGCAGGTCGGGGCCCGTCGGGGCAGGCACAATTGCACTCTAGGCAATACTAATCCTTTTCTTTTTTCAGGGGGACGAGCAAGTGAAAACATTTAATACAAAATAGGCTAGCAAGCAGTTCGCGCCAGCGAAGAGTTTCGAATTTGTTATATCACTTATATGTTCCTATTTTAATTTTTCAGGGCCGTATGCGGAATATTTTTCTGGTGGGGGAGGGGGAAAGATGCGTTAAAAGTTTTCGAAGAATCTCAAAAGCAAAAGGAGTGAAGGGAGTTCGAGCGACCGAACTGGTCATGAGGGTACTTTTGCATTTTCAAAAGTAGAATTGAAGGATTTGGTATAGGCCTACACTACATTTTCAGGAAAAAACTGTACGTTTTCAAAATATCTGGGGTCAACTGCCCCTCCCCCCTGGTGCGTATGGCCATGGTCTTTTAAAAAAAAAAATCCCCATTTTTATTCCTTTCCTTTCCTTTTCTTTTCCCTTTTTCTTCCTTTTCTCTTCTTCTTCCTTTTTTCTGTCCTTTTTTTCCTTTTTTCTCTTTCTTTCCTTTTTTTTTTCCCTTTTCCTTTTTTCTTCCCTTTTCCTTTTTTCTTTTTCTTTCCTTTCCTTTCTTTTCTTTTCTTTCCCCTTTTTCTTTTTTTCCCCTGGAGCCCGTCAGGGGGGCACTCTGCCCCCCCTGCCCCCCCCTATAGGTACGCCAGTGGTGTGTAGTCAAGAACGAGGATCACAAGACTAAGAAAAGATGCGAAAATTTTGGTAGTCTCACTTTCCAGGGTCAAAGATAAGAGACATGAAAGACCTGAAGCCAATATGTGTTCTGTTAAATCACTGATAATTGATTGTACCAACTGGTTCTATTAGACTATTTTGAACTCAAGGTGGTTTTCATACAGTTGGATATTTGAATCTTTGTTTCATTTATAACAATTTAAATAGTGCTTGATGATGCACTGATTATAATGCTACAAATATTTGATGCTCAAAACGTATCACTTTGAAAAAAAAGAAGACTGTTGAATATGGAAATTAACTTGATGATGTATATTGATTGGAGAACATAACATGATATCAACTTTGTCTCTTTCTCTCCCCCCCCCCCCCCCTCTTCCTTTTTTCCTCACAGGGTACTGGAGATATAACAGGGGGATGTCGTTGCCGTGTCAGCGGGCAGCCATGTCATCCTAACTGTCATAATTGTCATTGATACTGTATTAACATTCAAGAAAGCGGATTGAGGGACATTCCTGTACAATTGAAATCACCCTAAATATTGATATGTACATTATCTGAAATTTTTATTTTTTTTAACTGCTAGACGTTAGCTATAATCTTAAGATGGTGTTGAATCATGCACATTTTTAGATGGACCCATGTTACAGTCTCCTCAAGACAAAAGCCTTTGTGTTAGTAATTGCCATATGCCCTCACAGTGACCATATGGTAGGAATACTCCACAGGGAGTGGAGATGTTGCATATTCTGCTTGAAAGAATCTGCTGGCTTGGGTAATGATATCTGTAAAGCGCTTAGAGACAGTATTTTGTATTAAGCACTATATAAATCCAGATTATTATTATTATTGTTATATTGAATAATGTGAATTCATATAGGCCAAATCACTATCTTCAACAATAGATAGGTGATAGATAGGTGAGAGCTAGACTTGATCGCTTTTAAAGCTTTGAATTGAATTGAACATCCAAATAGACACTTGTTCAATTTTTTGTTTGGTATCCATTTCCGATATATTTTCACGTAAGTCAACTGCTATTCTGTCTTATCTGGTCAATTAAACATTTCCTAAGCCAGCACAATCATGCATAGATGCAAACTGTATTATGATGGGGCTCTGACATATGCTCAGACAACAGCTTCTCTTGGTTAGATTTCATCATAGATATAGGGGTAGGCCGGTCTGCAATTGGGTTGTAGGTTAGATATAGGGTTAGGTTTTGGGTGAGGTAGAGTGTTTGGTTTAGGGTTTAAGTTAAGAATTTAGTTACATTAAGGTTTGTTTGGCAAAATCGCTTCTTTTATGATGACGTGAAGTGTAATACGCTTTACACTTTTCTGAATCTTGTAACGCAGAGCTCAGTGAATACATGCGAGTCCTTTTTGTGCGCAGTTGCAATTCATTTTACGCATTTAAAAAAAACATGGTGGAAGTGTTTGGGTAGGAGCATCCATGAATGTTGTTCTTTTATAATAAAAATAATAAATAATATGGTTATTTATATAGCGCCAGTATCCATCAGGTTCTGACGCTCATGGCGCTTTACACATATTACCCTGGTCGTAGCCGAGCTGCAATATAGCGCTCAAGCATATCAAGTACCCATTTATGCCAAGATTATGAAAATTAATAGTAAAGATATAATGATGATCGCACCTTTCATTCATTTGTTAATGTACAAGTATATTTACACACACTCAAGAAAGATGATTACTGACAGGTCTTTTCAGGGCTCCCCAATCCTCCCCCCCCCCCCTATAATGATGATCGCACCTTTCATTCATTTGTTAATGTAGAAGCATATTTACACACACTCAAGAAAGATGATTACCAACAGTCCTTTTCAGGACTCCCCAATCCTCCCCTCGGCCCTCCCCTCGGCCCCCCCCCCCCCACTCCGGGAACGGAAGGACCGCATTCATGTTCCCAAAATCTCTGGTAAAGGGGTACTTCTCACGCAACAAAGTCTGGCTCATAATACACAAGAAATCGCCCGTATTAACTTTACACACACAGATTTAGTGGGGGGGGGGGGGTGCTTTCAAAGGGAGAGAACATGCATACACGTACCCTAAATAACACTGAGTGGGGGCCGGGTCCTCCCCCTCTCTCACATGTTGCATCCGTAAGCCTACTGTTTAAGTATATTTATATTCAGTAATCCTAAATGAACTTTTGCTTATGGAAATGCTGAAATATTTATGATCATATGAAATCGTATTATAATTGCCTATTAATTATTTGTGCATGAAATGATCACTCAATGTAATCAGATATCGAGACTAGAGATGAATGCCTTTTCTAAAAGTAACCATTTATAGACCACTGTAATTGAAAAAGTTTATTGTTTTATGGTAATTGCTGCATTCAATAATTAGATGTAGTTTATTCCTAATGTTGTCTATCTAATAATATAGTGTCACAAATAAGATACCATAATGTAGAAACTAAAGAAAAAATGTTTCTGTTTATCCTTTTCTCTTTTATGATCATATCAGAAGTAATTCTTAAAACGAATATGGTAACACAAGTATAAAAAGATGCTTTATATCTGGTCAATATTCTTTCTCTTTTTTTAATCAAAGCAGAAGTTGCGTTGTTAAAAATAGGTACAGAGTGATTGTAATCCTGTTATCCAGACCAGGAAAGTTGTATTTGCTTTGAAAGAATACCAATATGGAATATTCTCTCATATATTAATTTCTCATTTCATATGTCATTACTCAGTATACGTATTACAAACAGAACTATGGCTCAGTTAGTTGGAGAAACTGTACTCGGTACATACTAACAGTTTTTTTCTCTCCTCAAACATGCATCATGTAGTGATTCGTATTAATAAGTCACGAGCTAAAAATCATCTTTTCTTCATAGAGATTCGAGAAATTGATTATACTATTTGGTAGTTCACATATTGTATAATTGTTTCACAGAGTTTCTGTAAATAAATTTTACTGTTTGGTAGATAACATATTGTATGATAGTATGTTACCAAAATTTACTTGATTGAGACTTTTTTTTAGAGATTCAAGATTTACACCTTCCAATTTCTTTTCCCAAAGTAATAAGAACTCTAGCTCTCTATAGTTGGAGAACCTAATGACAAGATCAAATCAGATTAATCCAAGAACCAGATCATGTAACGATCGAAGCCCAGTATAATAAGTTTCTTATTCATTTTGAAAGAATGAAAGTGATGTCAACCATTAAAATTCACTCACAAATGTCAATGCAAACATTAGAAACACGACCTTGATTCACTGGTTTAATAAGTACTTTGGGGAATTTGTTTAATTAATTAATGAATTAATGTAATTTAGCTCATGTCAAGACCTCATTTTTCTTTCATCAATCATTTTATATTATAACAGGACACTAACATTTCTAGTTTTGAAGAACGTTCTTTATTATTATTATTAAGTTAGCAGTTGTGTAGAGATTATTCTCATGTGAACATGATTAAGATATGTGAAAGAGCAGAAATGTCTGTGCCATATCTTTATTCAGGGGTTGATACCACTTCTATACCTAAATTAAAATTGTATAATTTGTACTCTTTACTTTCACAAAAGTATACAAAATTCCCTCTATGGTGTCTCACATAAATGATGAAACTGATAATAAAGTGTGCTTCTAAATGGAATTTTATAGTAGAAAGATTATGGTTTCAGGGGCAATCCAATTCTGAGATATTTTATGCTCTTATAATGTGTTTTCACATTTTTCTCTCCCGGAAATGCTTTTTCATATATTGATATTAGTATGATAGGTAGATATTACAATTGTTCTTTTAAATGGAACTTCATTGGGGTGAAAGATTTTGGTGTCAAGGGGTAATTCATTCTAAGGTCTTTTTCATATTTTGTGTTTTTTGTTTTCACAATTCTGATCCTTGAAATACATTTTCATTTATTGATATTAACATAATAGGCAGCGCAGTCACCAAAACTATGTAGTGTTTAAATCCAAGATAATACATCATCACTTCTTCTCTTGCAATATATGGTCAACTCATCATATGCATAATGTATATTAGAGGAAAAAGGAGTATGGAGAGAGGAAATTGCTACATCATGAATTTTTTTTTTGCCCTACACAGCTCCATGTCCTAGAACATTTTAAGTTTTAACATTTGGGACGAATTTGTTTGTTTTATGTACTATATTCTGATATCATTTGATTAAATTGCATTGAAATTGTAGCCTTCGCTGTGTTTCTCTGTGTGATGTTTTCTGATCAATTTGTAATTAACATAAATGCATCTATCTAATTTCTTGATATGGGTGGTTTCTACCGGATCGAATATGAAAAAGAATTAAACAAAAATATTAATTCCGTTTCGGCTCCATATCTGTGATTTGTTGACATTTATATAGGTTTCATTCGCCCCCTCATATGCTACCCCCGTTTAGCACTCGGGTCTTACCTTCTCCCAAACTCGTGAAATTGAGAGAGTGCAAAAACATGCCCTTTGTTTAATCATGGATTCAGCTTATTCATTTTACAATGAAGCGCTGGAATACACACATAGGAGACTAGTATTTAGAAGGATTCATCTTTGTAAAAAAAAAAATGCCCAGGCCCCCACAAAATCTAGTCACTTCAATCGCTGGTTATCCCTTAGGAGACGACATGAAGGTTCCTGGTCACTAATGCTATGGTCACATTACCCAAAAGTAGCCTGCTCGGCGGCCGAGCGGCGAGTTTTTAACCAATTCTGCCCGGCGGCTGCCCGGCCACCGAGCGGCGACCGGCCAGTCACTGCTCGTTGTTAGGGCATCGCTCGGTCGCCGCTGAAGTTTTAGCGCGGAGTTAAAATTTGGGCGGCGCCTGCCCACTTTTCACTCGCCGCCCAAAATACGCTCGGTGCCTGGGCGGTCGCCGCCCGGGCACCGAACTAATCGCTGGACGATGCCTAATTCCAGCAGCGACCGAGCAGGCTACTGATCGGTCGGTCGCTGCTCTAATTTGTGACCATAGCTTTAGAGATGAATCATTTTCTTTCTTTCCACTTTCCTTTATTTTCAACCTCCCTCTTTTACTCTTGCTATCATATCGCTGCTTGAGATATTCTTCTCTCATGTACCCTTACTCCTATTTTATCCTTTCTCTTTCTCCCTCTCCCCCTCTCTCTCTTTCTCTCTCCCCCTCTCTCTTCCTATCTCTTTGTCTCTCTTTCTCTATCTTCCTCTCTCTCTCCCCTCTCTTTCTCAAACTTACTCCTCTCTATCTCTATCTTCATCTATTTTCCCTCTCCCTTTCTATATCTTCCTCTTTCTCTCTCCACCTTCTCTCTGACCCCACCTTTTCCCATTTCCCTTCTTGATTCTCTCTCACTCTCGCTCTCTCAATATGATCATTCGTTAATTCATGTGCCTGTATACTATCTAATAATAAGTCGAGCTATTTCGGTTTAAAATGTAAAAGAATAATTATTGAATATGTTACTAATTTTGTATGCAGTTATTATTTTGTGTCGTGCTTTTTACAGTGTTTTTTTGTTGTTGTTGCACTTAATTGTTTTAAAGATCGTGCAATTCAGCCTTTGGGCTGCAAAGAGATTTCTTTGAATAAATAAACCATTAATAAGATAACTGCATATACTTTGTCACATTGTAGTATCTCGTTGAAGATATAGCCAAAAAGAAGAACATTAATTGTGATTCATTTCTTTCAAATTAATTACTTTGCTTTTTTATTTTCCTTCCTCCCATCTCAATATGAATTGTCCCTATCCCCCTGTCTCCCTCTCCACAAACTCTGGCATCTCTAACTTAACTGCCCCCTCTCTCCCTCTTTATCAACCAGTGGCGGATCCAGGGGGGGGTCCGGGGGCCCGCCCCCTCCCCCCTTGAGAAAAAAAATCATGTAAAAACACGTGATTTTTACCTTTTTTTTGGGGGGGGGGGGTTGGGTGCAAATTTTTAAATTTTCGAGGACCCAAAAAAAAATTGTGCTCACTACCCCCCCCCCCCCCCCCCCCCCACACTGAGCGACTTTTCGGCCGGCGCGATTTTCAAATTTTCGGGAGCAAAAAAAAAAAGTTGGGCCCCCTCCCCTAAGAAATCCTGGATCCGCGCCTGTTTTCAACCTCTCTTACTTTCTAGACTCCCTCCGTCGTCTTCATTTTTTTATTTAAAAAAAAATGTTTTTCGTTGTCGAGTCTATCTCGACTTGTTTTCTCCTATCCCAAAGGGTGTTCTTTCCTCTTGGGCGCGCTGCCGCTGTACATGAAGGGCGACTGGGGGGGGGGGGTGGGTGACACGGGATGACATTGTGCAGTCGTCGTCATCCTCATTATACCTTACTCATTCTTTATCTTAGTGGATAGTAATATCTGTCCTTGCCCGGGTCATTATCTTGCATCACTTCTGCTTCATTTCAACCTGTAATCCCTATATCACATCCACTCGACTGCATCCTGTGTATCACTTCTTCGTCGTCAGGACATCTAATCGGGACGACACACCTGGACACACTTCAGTGCCCTTTTTTGTCTTAATGGTCCCGATGCTGACGTTCGAAAACGTCTTTACCCATTGTTCCAAGTGCAGTGGTTTGTGACAACATTACAACCTTTCGAGACATATAATCTCTGTTCGTCCTTCTAGATCTTCTCTGCAAACAAAAAATGGGTTATTGAAGGGGTTCTCGACCTCATCCATTATCCGATCGAGGGCATAACTTTGGAAACCCTTATGTAGTTTTCGTGCCACTATCGTCTACCTGCTAATAGGTGGATCATTCCTGTATCTGTATATACCATCAGTATTTTGAGGGACTCATGACGCATCACTTTCCTTTGACATGCATGTGCCCCTTTTCCTTTGCAATAAGTGTCTCTTTTCCAATATCTTACGTGCCCTTTTTCACTTCTGATGAATGCTCCCTTCACCTCTGAGATCTCTCCCTTTTCATATCTAAGAGGTGCCCCTTATCCTTTGTAATTATTGACCCTTCCTCTTCTGATAAGTGCCCCATTTTCACCTCTGACAATTGCCCTTTTCACTTTGACACATCCTTCTTTTATTCTAATTAGTGTCCTTTTCCCTCCTGATAAATAACCCATTTTCCTTTCTCTATTACATGCGCCCCTTATAATGTGAAGCGATTTAGAGCAAATTTGTATTCAATTCCCCCAAAGCTGCTCACTACGCTAGCTCACATGTTTATTTTATATGATTATGTTACTTATTAAAGGTCTTTTCAGTCTTTCATGATTAGATTGTGCTTAAAACCCATCGGGACCCCCCTCCCCCTTTTGTTTTACAGGATGTAATTTTTTGCACTGCGACCTCTCAAATCTTAAGATTTGTGGTCGTTTGCTTCACTCGCTCACAAATGAATATTCAGACCATTACACCCAATTTCAAAGTATGATGCTAAGCAGTATCTTGGGCAATGTAAAGCAAAAAAATAAATATTGAAATCATCCCTGACAATGTAATCACAATGATGACAATTTAGGGGTAGGCCTATATACCAATGTCTAAAAATTGTATATTTTCGCTTTTAGTTTTCTCTTTGTAGGAGCCCCTTTTGTTGTTTGTTGCATGACATTTGACATTTTCTTAAGGAAACAATGAAATTACATCTTATAGGTGAAATTAAAGCATTTTGAGATGGAGTGAAAGTCATCATGGTCAATTTTTGTTTAAATGAATAAACTAAAAGCGAATTTCTTTTTTTAAATCACAACGAGGCCTATTATTCTCCTCTTTTCTCTACCCCCTCTCACCCTCTCTCTTTTCCCATCCTCCCTCCCCCTCCTTTCCTCTCCCCATTTCCTTCCTCATTGTCTCAATCTGCATCTTGTCATCTTCATCTGAGGAGCTTAATAATAGGGATTTTGACAGTTTTAAAGCAATATAGGGTTGACGCACATGGTGCTTATTTCTCTCCTCATTTATATAAATCTAAAGATAAGTATGTTATTCGTAATGTTTTGTTGCTTTAATTATCAGTAAGTTTAATTCTGTTGATTTCCTTTTTCTGTAGATTGCATACGTATAGCAACAAATTAGATCAGATAAAATACAACTTTGCTCTCTAATAGTAGAGAGATGGGATGAGGTGGGAAAACAGAAACAAATTGTAATGATCCAAAGGGAAGATAAAAAGAGAGTATCAAAGAGAGAGGAGAATTGGAAATAGAATGTCTTCGCGACTCAAGTTGGAAAGGGGGTGTAAAAACAGACCTAAAAATAAAATAAAGCTCTAAAATAATACTCCAGACAATTTATAGATGTTGAGAATGGAAAAAAGGAAATGAGAGATTGAGAAATGAAAATTCGTGTAAGAACTGCACACTCAAAAGTAAAGGTTAATGGGTAGATGCTACGGGAGAGAGAAAGAGAGGAAGAAAAGATTTTTTTTCCCGGTTCTCAAATTTGCGAGCAAGCAAAGGTTGACAGCAAAACTTTTGACATTTTTTTCTATTACCCGTTTGGTTCATTATGTTTAACCTTTTAATTGAAACATTGTCACTGAAATAATACTTGACTATAATTAGAAATCATAACGAGGTAACCTAGCTAGCTGCCCGAATATAAAGTGTCAATTGCCAGAAAGATTGTTATTCTCAAAATTCGTGGGCGGGGGCTGCAGCCACACTCCGATTTTACGCCTACGCACTCAATCAAATCAGTTATTGAGATATAATCCACGATTTTTTTTAAAATTACCATCAATATACAAGAAAGAGCAAAAGAAGATTCAAAAGAGGAATGTAATTCTTTTGACCTTAACAGATCGGAACTAGGGGCCTTGAGCGCTGAAAATTTAATCTAATAAACGTTTATCTCCTGTTTTTTGTCCCCATCCACAAGGCTGAGGAAGAATGGTGCCCATACAAGATGCAGTCAACAAGTTTTGGCTATTGAGTGTATAAAGCCCGTGAAACGCTTGTTTGTTTCATTACTATATACCATTTGCCTTCCCGATCAATTTGAAAACAAGAATTTCACCCTCTGATGTATTCCTCTGTGTTCCAATCGAATAAATGAAAGTTAACAGGCGATCGATATGAACGAATGGCGTCCACGGACGGCTCAAAAGAAAACACAGCTTTTTTCACAGGCGAGTCTTTAATAATTCATGAGAATTTTTAAATGAATATGTCGTAAACGAGTTGCGCCCTGCATTGTTTAAACGTTTACCTAATAATGTTTCTTTCGATCAATTAATGTTTCATGACTTGTGACAATTTATTTCCGAATAAGGAGGGGAAGGGGAAATAACATGGGGCCCCGATAGAAATGCAAAAACATTGTCGTTCGTAGCGTGGACAAAAGGGGGCTGGAAGCTTTCTCTTCACACGAGAAGAAATTGATCGACCCAAAATCACTGGACTATACATGCCGGTCCATGACAACGAGGACTAAGAAGCGTAGGGCCTGGATCTTCTATGGTTTATGGGACATCACCGAATTAGTTGTCTCCATTCATCAGAATACAATGAGATCCCCAATGCATGTATTGTGAGAGGGGCAGATCGAAGTTGGTTTAGTGGATGTAGTTCCAATGCAAGTACTCTATGAGTGAAGTTAGTGCTTTTCATACCAGACGCTTTTTCGGATAACGGGAATAACATTCGTATCTTCTAAGAGTGGTAAGTAAATTTCTATTTCTTTTGAGGAAATGTTTATTCTCGTCATCATTCTTTAGTTTTCGAAATGGGAATTCAAGACGATTATTAAGTTACAAATTACAGCCTAGGAACAAAGAGATAGCAACGCGTCGGGTTTGCAGTATACAGGTATAACGTTATAATCTCTGTAATAATTATTGATGAGACTGCATGCTGTCGCATTGTTCATTATTTTGTCCACAGCCATAAAGTTACCAGTAGTTGGAATACTATTTAGTTATCAAAATGTAATGATTCCAGAGTTATGTATAAGTTTACTATGATCCAAAGTTTTCTTATTCGCTCAGTGAATATATATATATATATCACTATAATGCTATTTAATAAGTAATGCTTTCCTCCTTATGATCGTAATGGTGATAACAATTTATATATTCGATAATGATATACCTGGTGACTGCAACTGAAGTAAAGTTGATTAGGTAATAGCTCTGCTTTATGTAAAATATTTAACGAAGCGTTGAGTGCTCTATTATCAGTTTCAATGTTGCCCAGGATTTTTTTTAAAGTATAGGGGACCTACTCATAACTAACTACAAACTAAGGATTAAATATGCTTCTTTTTAACAAAATGAGCTGTATTTTGTGGATATCATGGACAAAATAATGAATACTAAACTACATAATGTTATGATATAGAGTGGTATTTATCTTCCTATGCACCTGGAGAAAAAAGAGCTTCTGTGAAGACTATTTTCCTCAAACACCACACTTCATAATTTTATATTAGGATTTACTTTAAAAGAATGACATGCAGCTTAACCAATTACGTGCATAATGATCATACTAATGATAAAAGTAACAATGATAGTAATGAGTATTGGTTTACATAGCGTTTATCAGTTATTACATCTACGATGATCTCTAAGCTATACAGATATATCATTACCCCGGTCATCACATTAATAATAATAATAATAATAATGTCAATTTATATAGCGCACATATCCATTCTAAAAGACTGCTCAAGGCGCTCTTGTACAACATCAAAAATAATTATACAATATTAAAACTACGTCATAATTATACACTATACAAACTACGACATAATTTTACAATATTAAAACTACGACATAAACAAATGGTGCTTAAGTTTCTTCTTAAATGTTTCGACTGATGATGATTGTCTTATTTCTAGTGGTAAAGTGTTCCATAGTTTGGGTGCAACGTTAGCAAAAGCCCTGTCCCCCCATTTGTTATTGGTTTTGGGTGTACATAACTGGAGCTGTGAACTTGAACGTAAATTCCGTTGTGGGGTGTACGGTTTCAAAATCTGATACAAGTAATGGGGTGAAGAATGAAGAAGTGTTTTGTAAGTAATGAGTAACAGCTTATACATAATTCTTTTTGAGACTGATAGCCAATGAAGAGATTTTAATATATCTGAAATACTGTCTGATCTACTGCGGAGAGTGACTAGCCGAGCTGCCATGTTCTGAACTCGTTGCAGACGGGCTATTTGATTTTGAGGAAGGCCAATATACAGTGAATTACACATATCCAAACGACATGTAATAAAAGAATGAACAATCTGCTCAGTGGCTTTCTGATTCATTCGGGCTTGCCCACACACAACCTCGACACATTCTCCACTCCATAGGGATTATTCCACCCAGGTCGACGTCATTTTGACAGGCAGCCCGACTATGTTCATGTTGTTTCGCATTAAATATTAAACAATATATTGGCAAACTTTTGTAACTCTGGGCTCTGATCTTGAATTTGCATCACGAGGCATGAGCCAATGTCTAATACGAATCTCGTTCAAGGTCATGGCTTATAGATGACCGGGTGAATCTATAATGTGGTCTCTAACATATAAAGAAAAAACGACGATCGATGATTATACCAGTCTGGTACCGGACTGTATCAGTTTAACCAGAATAATACTACTTTATGCTTTAGAAGTTTCAAGCGTTTCCTTTTTTGCAAATGTAGTTTTAAAAATGGAATTGCTTTGTACGTCTGTTATACAAAAAAAATTAAACACTTCATATTCATGCCTGCGGCGATAGGAAATATGAAAACAAAGTTGAGATGTTGCTTGTGCAAAGAATCACAGTGATCTATTAGTGATTTATTTGCTGTTTGCACCCCACAATTGTATTAAGGCGTTTTTTTCATTTATCCTGGTATTTTCATGTCAAGATTTACAACGTTCTTTGCATTGATGTTGCCGAATCGTATTTTTAAATTATCTGTTATTTTATTTGTTTGAATTCCGCTTGAATTTAATAGTCAGTTCTTTGGATTTTATTTGATGGAAATACAAAACGTTTGGTGAGTGACGTTTAGTTTAATGGAGTAATTGGAAGAGTGTGTGAAGATTACTCGAGCAAATAGATACCATTTAAGGGAATAACTATAGCTTATGTTTACCAACACGAACGTATACATCTCCAGGCATTAGTGATCTACGTCATTATGACACCTCTGTCTTTCCACCCCGTCTCACTTTCTCTACCCTCCCCCTCTCTCTGTCTCTGTCTGTCTCTCTCTCTCTCTCTCTCTCTCTCTCTCTCTCTCTCTCGTTTTCTTTCTAATCCGTTTTACCCTCTATCGCTTTCTCCCAGCTCTCCTCTACAGCTTCCTCGCCACCTTCTTCCTATTCTCTCAATGTTTCACTCGAATCTCCTTCTCCTTTCACATCCTCTCCAAAGGCTGCATTTAAAACATGTCATCTTAACGCCTATGAGTTATTCTTATATGTCAAGTATATAGTCCTTAAATATTTAAATAAAATGGACAGGAAATGTATTACAAATTATTTAGTCCCCTCATTTACCCCCCCCCCCCCCCCCGATTTCAGCATTAATGAATGCATCATTATTTTTATTTTTTGGCAATCAAATTTGCATTTAAGAAAATATATCTCCATAAGATATGAATCTATCAATATACATAATTTTGTTTTGATCCAATATCAGGATATCTTGGAAGGAAACATTGCAATGGAGAGGGGGGGGGGGGGCAGAGGAGGCATACCCCAAAATCCAAATATACCTTGTATCGCCAACAATTTAAAGATACAGACATGTTATGTTCAGTGTTTTCCAAGTTGTTTGTGCACCCGTAGGGCTTTATAATGTGCTCATATCTAATCAAGGTTAGTGATATGCATAATTTATCAGACGTAGTCACCTTTTCTTTTTTCGGTCCCGGAAATTGGACAATTATGCCGGCCGAAATTTCCTCCCCCCCCCCCCCCCCTCCCTCTGCGTACGCGCCTTGTCGACAGTGTTGAGTATGTCAATAAGTCATTTCGGGGTTGCGGGGGAGGGGGATGGGTGTTGCCCCATTCTCTAGCTATATTTATGATACACCCCCTATACTACTCAGAATGCGTTTCCCTCATCATTTTTTTTTTAAAGAAAAGGGGGAACAGTCGCCAATGACAACAAGCGAGTTATCGAGAAGATAAAATACTCGAAGCCTCTTCGGGAAACCCTACAACTCATCATCATGGTCATGCATGACTTGTGTAAGAGTGGATTCAGAACTCGAGGGGCAGAAAAAATCTCTAACGAGCCCCCCCCCCCCCTCCCCACAAAAAAAATGAGGAAAAGAGGAAGTAATAAATCTCTTGATGTACTTTATGTTCTTAAAAAGAATGGTAGGTCGTGTTTTAAAAAAAAGGGGGAACCAGGTGCACGAGTCGTTTGTGCTCACTTATATCCGCCATTGGAATTGGGGACACTTAAATAAAAACATATATTCGTAATGATCTCTATATCATACGCAGGCCATAATATATTGGTACATAGTGAAATGTGACATAGTTACATGTCACTATCATACTTATCAATTATCTTTTTTGTTAAATTTCGTAAGCCCCATCTACAAAATTCATCAAATTCAAAATTAATTAATCAAATTACTTTGATTCCACATTTTGAGGAAGTCACGGTTGTTTTCGACAAAAAATATAGTTAATTCAATATCGATGATATAATTACACGAAAGTGACAGAGCAATAATGATTTATGGATATCATCTTCCTTATATTAATTCCTTTATTAATCATACAAAGTTGTACACAAATTAGTATTATTATAATTCACACGCTAAACATGCGAAGTATAGATGCGTGTGAGAAATAATGCGGCATGGCTTTTTAAAAATCACATCATCAGGTAATAAAGTCAATTAAAATAAAATAAAGTTGGACTATGATTTCTCAACGCCTACGTCAATAAACATACAAACATGCATCCACACCCACACCCACACACCCATAAACAAATAAAACAGATTTTTAAAAATTAGAAGCGATAGACACAGTCATCTTTACTTCTATCCATATAAAAAATAAATGCGAAAATTGCGTGGCAAAAACATCTGCCTTGGTGCGAGCTCATTTTTATTTTATTCTCCTGTATTTATATTTACAATAAAATCGATGTAACAATCTTCCTCCTTTCCGCAACAACTTATGGTGGTATGTAAATATATTTGGAAGAAAATCGTTATCGGGCGACGAAAAGGTGGTCTTTTGTAGATAAAGCTACTTGAGAGAAGAGTGTGAAAACAAACAAACATCATCCGCCGTGTCCTTGGTCCGCCATTAGACAGTACCTTCACGACTGCGTTGACAAAAGGGAAGAGGGCAGGTGTGGCAGTTATAATATAGGGGCACACTTTTTCCCCCTTCTGTTATGCCAACTGGTTATGAAGCTTATTGGTTAATTATTTTTGATAATTATAATCGTCGACATAATGTAATAAAGCCCAACTGTACTACTTGTAGCTACTTGCTCCCTATAATTATAAGCGGTGCCCATTGGCCCCCCTGATCCTCTTTTTCTTATGTTAATTGAGAGCTGAGTTGATGAGATAGCCACCTGTCAGTGACCATGCTTGGTGGTCTAATCCTCCCTGGCCAAACTAGTACAGACGGGCTTTAAGGGATGGGGACAGGGGCGAGTCCGGGATTCTGTTTACAAAAAAAGAGGCAACTCGAACACAATGTGTAGTAGCATATTTTTTCGTCTGTGTACTTAAAATAGTGGCTCACTCGGTTTTAAAGGGGGCATGCATGGTTCGGCTATGCCGAACAAAAAAAAAACACGATTTGATGGTTAATAATGGCTTCTTGTATTGCGCTCTTGGCAATTATGCGCTCTTAATTGGCACTCTAATTAGCATTAATACACCAGTCATGTAGCCGGGCATCCAAATATGTAGCGTTTGAGCATAATTTTAGGTGCCCATTTTCAAAGGGGTGGAGAGTGGTACATAAAGATTAATGTCTTGCCAATTAAAGGACATTAGTGCCGGGATGGGATTGGAACCCACGACCTCTTGATTGCAAGTCAAGGGAATTAATCCCACCTCATTTTATTTTAACGTAATTTGGCAACAAATTTCCAAAAGAACGTTGTGAATGGGGTGGGGTGCATGGATGGTGTCAACATACACTCTCTTTAGCGACGCCCGTGTCTCGTTTACACGGGGAAAAGGAGCGAATGTGTTTCCTCAGGGAGGTGACATAAGTTTCCTTTTGTCCTCATCAATGCCCTGTGGCGGGGGTTCTTGTAAAGACGTTCTTGAAAGAAGGCACCCGTTAGCATCGCCTTTTCTCGTCTTAACAAATTGAGCTTAAAGTATACAACTACTGTGATTCCCCTGGTGGTAGTAAAGCCGATTGGCACCTCGTTGTTAAGTGGTCCTCTTAAATAGCGTCCATAGATACGGGTGACATCACTTTACTCAATTATACAATCAGTAGGTACATGTACTACTAATCTGCGTTCCTTAAACCGGAACTGCAAAATTCTATAGCAGACATACAATTATCGGGGCTTCGTCACGGAATATTACTTTAATAGTACAAAGAGGATTGTTAAAAAGGCATATTGGTTTGGCTATTCTTTCCATAATCAAAGCCTATCTAATAGTGAATGCGGAGTCTTGGGATGAAATAATGTTGAATCTGGCGTCCAATGTAGAAGGGTTGGTTACTGAATCAAGATTTGCTTTGATCAATGACGTAGCGTGGGTATACCCTCTGTGAGGGGGAACTGGCGTCCGGGAGAGGGGGGGGGGGGGGGGTGTGGTGCACCAAAAATATGAAACGGATCATCTGCATTTGGAAGGCCATAAAGTGATGGGACGGTGTGGGAGGGGGTCGCATCACATTTTCGTAATGGTGTTTTCTCCACTTCTATCCAACTCTTCCTTTCTAATTTTGTTCGTTGTTAGATTGTTAGAGCGCGTGCCCCTGTGCCTCCTGTAGTCATCCCTCTGGTTTTGATCGTGATGTTTTGATTTGCTTCACATCGTTTGATTGATTGATTGATTTTTATTCGACAAGCTTCCAACATACAACAATATACAATAATAACAGATCAGAAATAAGTCAGCTTGAACAGGATAACCCACGAAAGCTCGAGAGCTTATTTCCAGTGGGGTCTTTAACTAATCCAGTTCAATATTATGCTCTTACATTATTCGTAGACTAGACATTAATGTGGGATACGTACTAATTAAATATTGAGTTATAAGGCGACAGGTGCTGGTATTCAAAGCTTTGTTCATCATTTTATACAAGATTTATTTAAAAAAATGGACAAAGTTTGTCGGTACTGTCTGACAAATTCATATTTCTGCCAAGTTCGAAGGCAGCGCTTGATGATCTTCGAATATATAAGATGTTAAAAATAAGGAAGGATAAAAATCACCAGTGTTCTAAAAACATATACCATGTTTATTAACTAAAAGGTGTTTTCAGTTCGGCTGAGATTGCATCTGTCCATGTTTTCTTGAATATAAACGAAGGTTCTGCGAAATAGCATCATGATCATTATCATTAGATATCCTTGATCATATGAAAGTCGAGTATAGTAATTGATTATTTGTCAAGGCCTAGAATATGTCAACTAACATTGCAATATGGTAAGCTTTATTAGACTTTGCTAACACATTGGACCCCGGTGTGTTAAGATTCCTCTCGCTTATTATATATTCTTCATATGCCATTATTGAAATTGTTGTCATACAGTGGGTCGAGCCATGGAGGGAGCACAGTTGGCATGATGATTGGAGATCTTACTTGTATTACAGGATTCAATAATATTAATTAATGATTTCACTTCACAATGTCATCATTATAAAATGAACTTTAATTGCAGATGGAAAAAAATTCAGCCCCAAGTCTATTTGTTTAAAAATAATTTTTTTCTTTATCGTTTAGGCTTCTAAGGACTTTGGGATTGGCTGATGTATCTCACCAATAACATCTTAGTAGAGCCAAAGGCACCCATCTCGATGAACACCGTCTCGCATCTACTTCATCACATCAACGATCAGCGACGATAAGGAGGTCGATGACGACGTTGAAGACGACGTTGACTAGGAGGACCTCTGAAACCAGACGATGCATACCTTACCATGTCGACCCCGCTCAGTGCTACCATTGCGCGTATAAAACCACCGCGGGACAAACAGGCTTTGGTCCTGATGGTGTCCTGCGGCTGCGGGAATCCCGTCGGGAATGGTCTACTTCTTGTTATCATCTTCATACCTATATTTGCAAATGCAGCTTTCGTAGGAGCTGGTGAGTTTCTATGTTTTTGCCTTTTAATTTCAAATCAGATCGCCATCACTTGCATCCAGGATTTTGAAAGGGAAGGGGAGAGAGGTTCCGAAAAAAAAATATTTAGGGATAATTTTTGTAGTGAGTCAAATGGGTTTCAAAGAGTGTGTGTGTGTGGGGCCGGGGGTGGGGGCGATGGCAGCGCGGGTCGGTTGCCGCCCCCTCCCCGAAATCCGCCACTGGTTTTTACTTATCCATACAGTCCAATACCTTACAAAGGTGTCTTGCGAATGCTTCACAGCTAGGCGACGATAACAATCTCATAATGATTTTGCCAAATGGCACATTATATAGGAACACCAATTTGGAAGCTACATGACAGAATGATAATCATGATCTGATACCTTATAATAAACACAGTTCAATATCATAATTTTATTATATGGTGTTAAAAGAAAGTTCATTAAAGTAGAGTTACCAACCAAACTATCAGTTTTTGTCGTTATCTTTCTTACGAAAGTTTACTAGTCAGAAAAAACCTCAGGCGACTGTACAGTATGTTTGACAGTTGCAACAACAACAAAACAAAATCTTTACAACCAGAGTTAGATGGTCATGATATACTTGATCAAATGATGCTTTCCGTGACTTGCATATGCATTTTCCAGTATCATACTTAATCACACCATGTTTTATCCCATTTACGTTTCAGAGTCAACATCTACCCCTCGACCGTCCACCCTCCCCCCAGACGAGTTAGGCGATTTGTCACGTACCCACACCCCAGAGGGTTTACCCAAAGTCGCCTCCACGGCTTTTTTCCTCATCCTTCTCTTCGTCTTCAGCCTCGGTATTAGCTACTTCTTTCGCTACTATGTCTTCAGCCGCGATCGCAAGGAGTGCTGCTGCGAGAAGCAGTCCCAAGTCACAGTATCACCCGAAGCCATGGGGCTCAAGGAGAACACCAGCAGACAGAACACACCCGAAAATGGAAACGTTGCCAAGACCGGCCGTCTCTACGCCAACATCTTTGCGAGGTCGTACGATTCGGATGAAGAGGAGATACGTCAGTTGGAGCTTGAGGCCAAGAAAGCAGAGGAGTCGAGCGATATTGAGTTCCGGATCGGAAAGAAACCAGCGGTGGCGACTAAAACCGCTATCCTCAAGGCATTAGCGACTGCCAATCATTTGCCGAAGCTTACAGTACAAGCAATGACCTTAGCGGATAAAGCAAATAATGGGAAAGCTGTTAAAACTGTGGCCGCTATTTGGAAGGATAAAGCTTTGAATAAACCAGACGAAAATAAAAATAATATTCCAGATATGACTGTCGTTGATATTGGCGACAGTTCAAACAGGACAACACATCTTGACGATGACAGTAACTTTGGTCTCACGAGTGTTGTCGTACATAGAAATCCCAGTCCTCTCCCCAATTCAACCAGTCTGGCAATAAACGACGATGAAACAAACGGTAACCTCTCCCCCGAAAGGCAGGAGAAGGATTCCATTTCTGAAACTCCTAGAACAGACACCACCTCGATCGGCTTTCTCTCTGTCAGACCAAAATCAAGTCATGTTGATGACGACGGATATTCTGCAGATTTCGAGTCGGTCAGTTTATATTCAGAACTATCAAATATCACTGAACTTCAAGATAGTATGGACAGCAGAAGTGTTAGGCCAAACACTGCCAGAAGGAAACATCCCACGCATCAAAACGTTGTATCACCTAGTACAAAAGACAACACTGTTAATGAACAAATTCTAAGCAAGGAAACAAGCGGTGATCATGCTGGAAACCACATAGCAAACGAAACAAGCAATAAAGGCAATAGACAACCTGGTCTTCAAGAGTCGTGCCAAGGTGTTGTATCGAAAGATTCCAATATGAGACCAGGGTCTCAACCTCAGACTGGTGCTTCTAATGGAAAGTGGGCGAACAAGGTAACCCCCAACAACCCTTCAGCACCCGAGGATGGACATATGAACAAACGCGTCGTAGATAACAATCAATCAGACGCGAATCCCACTCTTACCACCAAAGCTGGAGATCCATCACAAGCAGCGGGTGTGTCGAATCCTCTAGAAGAAAATGTGGCAAAGGCCGCTAGTGAGGATGAGAAACCAGATACTCCAGAAAGTGGAACGCCACTTCTTCTTACCGATGAGGGCGATGCAGACCTGAAGCAACATGCCTCTGAGGAACCCCTGGACCTTGGCGATGCGTCTCAACCGCGAGAAGGAAACCAAACCCCAAACATTTATTCAAAGTATGCCAATAACGCCAAACTCCCAAATAAACACATAAAAGGAGATGCGAAAGATGGTGATAGGCCTTCTACAAGTGTGAAACCCAAAACGCCAGTGAAGGCTACGAGGGAGGCAGGACAGAAAACACATAGTAGTAGTCCAAGCAAAGATGCAACAAACAAAAGTAGAAAGAGTTCGGCAGTGTCTAAGCCCGCAGATGGCACACCGAGAAGCAAGACAGGTGCGAGAAAACCAAGTGCTCAGAAAAAGAGAAATGCCAAACGATGACGACCGAAGTACGTAAGGAGTTTTGCTTTTAAAACAGATTAATGATTATGATGGATTATATTTAATCATAATAATACTTTGTTCTTATATAGTGCTCTTCAGGACCGTACGCCTTCTCAAAGCGCTTTACAGATAATTATACATTATTATATTTATTAATTGATCTTTTAATGATTCCGATATATTTATACTCCTTAAAAGTGAAGCTAAATATATAAAAGGGAATCAAAAGCACATTTCTGGGAGAATGTATGGCCCTCGATCTGCATTAAAGTAAAGTGGAAAGTCGTCCATTTAAAAAAATTTCTCTGAAGCCTCCACCTCAAGAGTTCGACATATTATTGAAACTTTTGAAGGCTTACGGGAATAATTTTTAATTATCGTGTATGATTGAATGTAATATTGTAATGACAATCTTTTAGTAATTCATCAAAGTGGAATATGACTAATGATAAAGTGTATATGGCCATGTGGCAAATTTTATAATTTTAGGAATACAAGTGCGACTCTGTAACATCGTTTGGATTATAAACTGTATCTTAACTATCTTCTGTCAAAACTTTATAGAGTGGTTCCTCGAATTCTAGTTTAGCACTGTCAGAGATAGTCTTTAGATAAGAGACACAAGAAGAATGAAAGACAGAAATAGAAGTATCAAGAGATCTTGTGATATAAGTCTATATCACTATGTCACTGATCTTATTAGTGACTATGTAGATCAAGTGGATATAATCATTAGAATTACTTGGGAGCCTTACAGATACTTCACACAGCTACATAAAACCTCCTTTAATTTAGAATGCAAAAACTCTTTTTCGATCAGTTATAATTATTTTTGTAATAAAGTTGTTGAGAAAAAAATGAACTTAACTGTGCAGATCGAGAGAGAGAGAGAGAGAGAGAGAGAGAAAATGTTGTGTCTCTTATCATGATAATGTAAATAGATCAATGTCATGCATGCATTATAATACATAAAAGGAATTATATGTTATTTAAAGCAAATTTTAATCTTAAAAAAAAAACTAATGCAAAGCTTTACCTTTTAATTCTAAAATTCTAAAATGCTTTTTTGTCATATGTAAGTCATTCTATTAAATGAAGCTATTAAATAAATGAACTGACTAAATTAAAGTTAAGACTAGTCCAGGATAATTTGTTATTTATTGTGCTCATACTGTTAGAGTTCTTTGCATCTATTGAAGCAAAACGACACAAATTATACAGTGCGTCCCAGAAAAAACGAAACCGAGAAGTATCGATGTTCCATCATAACTTAATCACAACTATAATTAATGAATGATACATATTTGGAAAGCTTAGAGTCTCCTCTTTCATGTGATGCTACTCAGATGATGCATATTTCACGCATGAGTGATTAAAAGCAATTTGAAGGAAGGAATCCAAAACGACATTTGGCAGGCGGTATCTGAATTTCGAAGAAAAATTCACATTTCTAGAAAGTTGAGTTTCTGTGATTAAGTTATGATAAAACATCGATACTTCTCAGTTTTTTTTTTCTGGGACGCACTGTAGTACGTTTCATATCGCATTGCACCAGAGCACTAACCACACACCAACACAATTCCTCTTATCAACAAAGCTCCTATCCTTCTTCCTTTTATCCCTCTTTTTATTGAGTCAACTTCTATTTTTTATAGAAAAAGAGAGAAATAAACGAAAACTGAACAATGCGTGGTATACTTATTGATGATTTTGTATAATTTTATTTACAAATCGTATGACAAAAGTAGACTCTTCATTTCCACAAGTATTTACATCCATACCGACTCAGTTTTTCAAACATTGCAATATATCAGTAAATTTTTTACATTATTATCTAGTCTTTACATTAATTCTAGCATAAATGTGCTTACAGTACCCATGCCTTTCTCTTTTAAGCAAACTGAAAGAAAAAAAAATTGAAAAACACTTCAATCATTTCCACGTCTCTTGTAGTCAACCATAGGCCTACTTTTGTTTTTAACAAATGGGGAATGGGGCGTCTGCAAAAACTTTTGCATCAGTAAAATGAAAGGGAAAAAAAATAGTAACCAAATTTACTGCAATAAACACCAATGCAATTAAATGCAGCTTATCTACATGATTTTGTGCTTTTCGCCACCTTAAATACTTCTTAAATCCAAGAAAACATAACTTTGAAATAATAACAGGCAAATCAATTGTTTAAATATGACACTAGATTATGTGGTAATACTGTCAAGATATAATTCAATTTAGAGGTATTTTGGATTGGAATATGTGTGATAGTAACATTTTCTTTTTATCTAAGAGTATTTATGATGCATTCAACCTTGCTTTATTAAAGTTACACTTAAAAAAAAATAACCCTATATCTGAAACAATATCAAACCCCTCCTCTTTATGACTCATTAATACAGCATGAAGAAGAGTTATTGTTATTCCATTATCCAACAGAATATACCGGTATGTGTATAAGTAGATGCATTGCACAAACAGCATTTCGAGGGTTCAGTGACACAAAGACGTAACTCCATATTTTGCCAAAATGAGTATTTGATATCAAAATGTTCAGAAAAATGTGGGCTTTCCAGGAAACACAAAGACTTAACTCCACCCAACACCCCATTGAAGTCAATGGCTGGTGAAACATAGACTTAACTCCTTAAGGCCCAAGTGCTCAGTGACACATAAACCATTTTTTCTCAAAATGGCCAAAATTGAGTTACGTCTTTGTGTCAATGACCCCCTTGATTTATGCAATTATTGAATAGCCTTGATTGGGATACAAGGGTATATCTCATGAGCTGAAAAGCGAAGCGAAAGCGCGTGCGGTATACCCTTGTGTCTCACGAAAGAAAAGCCATTCAATATTATTATCATTAATTGTATGAAAACTTGTATCGCGATTAACACCATTAATATCTTTATGTTCTGTATAAACTTGCACATTAAAAAGACGTAGAAAAAAAAAACCTTGTTTGTCTTTACTAAAGTATTTTGCAAGGGCTGCACACACACATAAATTATCTTAGCCTTTGCATATATACCTTTTTAACACATTCTCGAACCCCAAACTATGAGATATTGTAAATTTACAGCACAGCCATCCACGTTCATTTGCTCAAAGCACAAGATCTGCTGAATATTTTGGTTAACAAAGAGATGTACCTATACAGTTGTTTCATTCTAAATTCATAAAATAAATTACCAACTCATGCACCATTTCTGGAAGACCAAAGATAAACAAATATATAATACTGTATTTGCTGTTCATGTCAAGTTACATAAATCAAGAATATAAACAAAATGAAGAAAGAAAAAAGGGGGAGGGGGGTGTAAGTTTGTACCTTTGGGGCTTTTCTGAGATTGTAAAAAAATAAATAAAAAAACAACAACATTGTAACATGTTTAAACATGTTTCGATGTGTTTCAGGACAAGAAAAAAAAATGCTACATTTGAAATCTGACCAATTAAAGAACAGTAATAGGAATATTTTTTGAGTGAGATGAGGAACACTCATAAATCAAAGAAGAGGCATCTTTACTGAGAGAGAGAGAGTGTGTGTGAGAGGAGATGGTGAGAGGAGAGGGGGGAGAAAGAGAGAGAAGGGGGGAAGAGAGAGAGAGAGAGAGAGAGAGAGGGTGAGAGGAGATGGTGAGAGAGAGAGAGAGAAAAGAGAGAGAAGAGAAATTATTCAATTTTGGGGGTATGAGTAAACAATTTTAGCTTTCCTTCTAATACAACCAAAAAAGTTACGGACAGAAAAAAAAAGGAAGAAAGAGAAAAAGACAATGGGTGCAAGAATCATCAAAAATATGATATGTTGAAAATTACTGTCACATTTGTTTAAGTATTTTGGCAACTGAAAGTGATAAATAGTAAACATGTAGTACATTCACTTTTTCCAATGCCACAAGCATAATATATTACTGCAAAAACCGACCTGTAACTGCATGGTGTACAGGAATAATCATATTGCACTCAAATAATTATTTTCATAGAAATAATTTCATCCATGAGAAGGATAATTATTATTACATTTAATAATAATTATCATTCAAATGATCATATCCGTGTGTGACAACTGCCGTTGGAAATGTATTCTTCTATCAAAAATTGCTTATGAAAAATAGAGAATATGCAGTACTATCTAAACGTGAGTATATTACAAATAAATATAGATTACATGGATTACACACCCCAAATTAGATACACAAATATTTAGCCAAATGTTTTTAAACCAAAGCCCTTTTCTCACTGCACCATCCGCAGAAAACCTTCACAACTCAGAAGACAAGTAATATTTACCCTTTCAAAACAGTGGATGCACATGATTACCCCTTTCACAATGGCCCTCTTTCCCCCCACAATATGGAAGATTCACATTCCACAGCGCCATCTAGCGACACCAGTGTTCAGTCGATTTTACGTGATGTATTATGGGAAAAAGTCTACCAAAATATCTACTGTGGCATTGTTATTATACCCTAGGAGATGAGGGTATTTAATGAGAAGTTTTGGTGGGGAAGGTTTGATAGATTATCTGGGGTAAAATTTTGCACTGATTCCAAAAATGTCAGTCTCAAAGACCCTACTCACAACGTTTTTGTCATTTTAGCCACCTTTAGGTTAAACTAACCATTAGGGTCACTTTTGGTCCGGGGTGATTTTTCTTATGCTGTGCTGCACTAGTAGTTGAAAGATGTTGACCTGTGAGCTGAAAAATTGACCCGAATGTGGCTTGCCGGTGGCGGAGCTGTAAATTGTGAATCCACCCTATTCTCTTTGCTAAACTGACCCTTATCTGATAGTTACTTTTATTCTTATTCATTGATGAAATATTTTCCATTGATCACATATTTTTCACCATTCTCATTTTTAATTTGAATTATCGGTATGTATTTGCAAACAGAATGCATTTTCAAAGTTGCCCAATATTTGTCAATAGATTTTCATTTCTTACAAAGCAGTTTCAGAAACTTTAACTGTAAAATTTCACACATAAATTCTGAAGGATATATTTCAAACACTCGCCAAGTTTCATGGAGTTTATGCAAGTCTGCAAAAGGGACTTTCTGCTTTTAAGAGCATATGACAAGTTTATGGGATTATCAAACAAAGGATGTAACCGCGGTAAGTATATCTCAAGGGATGAGAGGAATGCCGATATTAAAATCTTAGGAAATCTATATCTTTCATATATTTGTGATAACTACATATTTATTCCAATAATAATTTTTCTTTGTATCTCGGTTATCAATAATTGCATGTCTTTTAAAAATTAATAGTTTTGATCTTACATACTACATAATATTTAATTGTTAATATTATTATGCATGAATATGACTGTTAAATGCCTGATAGGAAAAAAAACAAAAACAAACAAACAAACAAAATCCATATTAAAGGTCAAGTTTGGAAAGGAGAAACACTGATTTTCAGGAGTCTAATGATACTTTCCTCCACATGTCATCATGCAATGGTCATCCTACAGTGGTCATTTCTGGATTGGTCTTGCAGGGCTGGAGGCTGGCCGGTCAGCAGATGCTCGTTGAGACAGCCTGGCACACTTAGGGCAATCTCCTGACCACTTGTAGAAGCAGTCCCTGTCAAAGATAGACATCAAAAGGTTGTTGGAGATGTTTCATTTCCTTCCCACTGTGTTCTCAATCCATCTTATTGTATTATCACTAACCCTAACCGACCAGAGAGATGTTTCACAAAGATCCTAAGTTGAACTTATCTCTAAGTTGGACTTAACAATTATGGAAAGCCATTAGCATCCTTGAAAAATTTTGTAAAAGTTATTTTAAAAGGCATAAAATGTTGATTCAAAATATTTTCTATTATCAAGGAGATTTCATGTTCTTGATGTGGAGATGTGGAATTTATGAAAAGTCTGAAATAGTTATTATTTGCTTTTGAATATATTTTATTTTAAGGCTATAAATGTCTTTCCATAATATTCAAGTCCAACTTCGAGTTAAGTTTGACTTAGGATCTTTGTGAAACACCCCCCTGGTGAAGTGGGGGTATAATGAGAACGATTACACCATCTGCCTGTGTGGAGAGGAGCAGACTATGCAACATCTCCTAGCATGCCCACATCTACCAGACCCTTGTACCCAAGAAGATCTGGAAACACTGACCCCCTGCAAGATACAATGCATCCAACACTGGATTGGGACATAGAGACTCGAGAAGAAGAAGATCACTTACCCTAACTGATACTTGCCACCACCTCTATTTCACATTAGTTCTACGGCACATGTATGTTCCGACGACAAACCCTATACCTAGCTAACCCTAACCCTATATATTTGACAAAATAAAGCCTAAAGTAAAGTCAAATCCCCTTAACATTATATTCAAGTCCATACATTTATCAATTAACTTAATCTCAATTTATCTTCACAGAGTGCAGTTGCAAGTAGAAGATCACCAACTCATATTAATTTAGACACAAATTCAATCCATGGCTCATATAATTTATAAGACAATATTCAAAGGCATAAAACATTGGGAAAATGATGAAAGACGTATCTCCTATCGTCGAACAGCATTTTTTATGAAAGTAGTTGCAAAGGTTATTCTACATAATGGGTAGTAGACTTATTGGAGATTAGACCAAATGGAAATCAGACCAAATGGTTATTATACTAGATGATATTTAAAGTAGATGACATGTCCTTTGGCAAGACATTGATCTACCTTTGCCACACTCAACCCAGGTGATGTAAATGGGTACCTGGCAGGAATTAATTCCTTGAAATGCTAGAGCACCGTAATGGTAGCCGTGCTAAAGCCAGGGTAAAAATCAAGAGCGCCAGGAGTGTCAAGTCTGACAGACATGAGCGCTATACAAGAACCCACTGTTATTATTATTATTAGACCATGTCGGTAGTAGAAGGGCTGGGTGTAGACCAAACGTCAATAAACCGGATATTGGTATACCATTCTCACCTGTGAAACACGGCTGAGCAGTTTGCACACAACGTAGCTATCATGTCAAATGGGAACAGAATCTCATTTGAATTGCATATCTCACATATAAAACCCTTGCCTTGACATATCTGAAGGATAGAAAGAAGAAAATAAATATGTTATTTAAAGCAGATTTTCAAGCCAAAATTATGTACCTGTATTCAGTAGTACGACATTCAAAGTGAGTACTTTTTTTTTTTTTTACTCTTTCGCCGTGAAGGCCGCACCCCAACTTTTTGATATTTTGTCTTCCAAAAATACTGCGGCGTTTACGCCGGCAAATACGGTACTACATTCGGCATAGCCTTATAGTCACATGGCATTTGAATGAGAAGAAATAAATGTGAAATTAAGTGACTATTTTTCACACAATATACAATGATACAGTTTATCTGAGCATTTCGAACATTTCAAACCACCAAATTGATTAGATCAAGATCCACATATATCTAATGTTAATTTTTTAAATCAAGGCCTTGCCTCTAATATTCTCCTGGTGTATTTTGTGCACATATATAATTTTTATTAATCCATTAACATTTTTCAATTTCTGATCAAATATTTTGCAAAATTGTAATGGTTTTGGTTTTAATGGTCATTTAAACGCTGTTTAGCCGTTTTAACTCGGCCCTAGACGATAGATCACAAATAATCCCCAGCAATGTCAAATTCCCATCAGAGAGAGCTCGCAAAGTACCTGGCAATCGATTCGTATGTGTACTGCATAGTCTCCATGTAGAGTAGCTAGCTCTGTGAGAAGATTGCCTTCTTCTGTATCGATCAGATCTTGAAGAGAGTACGAGTCACTGTTCTCCACAAAGTGCGGTCTGACCTGGAGCTGTAGAGCAAAGGGTAAAGAGTGAATTATACCGACCCAGTTCAAAGGTGAGATGTTGATTACAGTTCCAGGACACCTACCCCTCCCCGGATAACCACCCCCAGTCCAACTACCCCCTAGGACAAATACCCCCTAAGACACCTACCCCCTAAGGCAACCAACCTCTGGGACAACTACCCCCCAGACAACTATCCTAGAAGGTAGTTATCCGGAGGGTAGTTGTACGGGTGGTAGTTGTCCGGGTGGTAGTTGTCCAGGTGGTAGTTGTCTTAGGGGGTAGTTGTCCAGGTGGTAGTTGTCTTAGGGGGTAGTTGTCAGGGCGGGGGGGGGGGGGGGGGAGGGAGGGGGGTGGGGTGGGGGTGGGGGAGTTGTCGAGTTGGTAGTTGTCCTAGGGGGTAGTTGTCAAAGGGGGTAGTTGTCCTAGGGGTAGTTGTCCGGGGTTGCTTTCCCAGGGGGTAGTTGTTCCGGGGGTAGTCGTCCTAGACGGTGGTTGTCCTAGGGGGAAGTTGACTGGGGATGGTTATCCGGGGAGTGGATGTCCAGGGGGGTAGGTGTCCGGATGCGGTTGATTACTGATCATGCAATTTCACTTTCCAGCTCTAGGTTATCAAAAATGGTTGATAATGTAGTGAACATTAACATTTATTATTTTAAAAAAGGAAGTAATGTGGTTATCAGGATTTAAAATAATGTTGAATAGATCGTTCTGAAAAGTGCAAAACAACACAAAGCACCCACGGCAGATATGGCTACATGGGATCGCGAAATCGGGAGGCATCAAACGTTTATCCAAACTAGTTGTATTTGAAATACAATTACGTGTCATGTGCCATCCTTCTCATGTGACATAGTAACTTTGAAATTCTTTCACACATAAATACAAAGAATGAGAAAGGTCATATTTGTCACCTTTACACAGACTTAGTTTTTCTACTTCATGCACATACTGTGTAAGTGTATTTCCAAAGAGAAACTTGAAAAACTCACTTGTTTGAGTAGTTTTTGCTCCATGGCTCTGCGGCAGGAAAGGAAGTATACCTTCATGGTCAGGATCTCCCCTCTCAGTTTCTGTACATATCAAAACATTAGAATTAATTGATTAATTGTGGTATATTTTTTAAATAACTCTCCACAATTGTATCTAATAAATATATCTAAGTATATTTAAAGGGATAGTTGAGTTCTGTTGCAGAGGGCGCTACACAAAATAATTTTTTTGTGAGATCATGAAAAACTGAGTGTCAAATTTGAAAGAACATAATATTTAAATGACAAAATCATCTTTGTTCGATCAAAATCGGTTCAGAGACGGCTGAAATATAACGATCTCTAATACTTGTGTACCACCACAAATATTAGAAATTTTGAAAAAATTGAAAAAACGTTAAAAACAGAAATAATGCCTTTTACGTCGTATTTCAGCCAATGCCGATGTTGGCTTTTTTGTTAGCATTTTCATGTTGCTTTATTACCCATAATTAGCTGGCTCATGTATTGTTATTTTTAATTAAATAATTAATTAACGGTCATCGTGTTTTTTTTAAAGTGGAGCTGAATTGGTATGATCGTATTGGCTAAATTTCACACATTTTGGGGTCTAAAATTACCTTCATAGCAATTCTAGGTTCTAAAAGGGCACTATAAATGTCATAGATAAGAATAAGAGCAATAACCATGCACTTTGAAGGCATTTGCGGTCTGAAAACAGAACTCAACTATCCCTTTAAATGATCAATATCCTCCATAACTGCATATGTCACTTTCTTACATACAATTGTATCTAATAAATATGTCTAATTATATTCAAATGAACAATATTCATCCATATCTGCATATGTCACTTTCTTTGACCAATAATATGCAAGATAAGCACTGACCCTTCAGACTTGTATCAGTTGCATGCAAGAAGCAACCACTGCATATTTGGGGAGCTCATTAGTTTCTATTGAGTTGTAAGCTACTTCTTATAAATTCCCTCTCATTATCAAAAAAAAAAGAAGAAAAAAGAAAAAAAGAAAAAAAAGAAAAGGGTTAATGATGAAAGTTTGAATTAAACCGATTCTTTTCAAAGTTACTTCCACTTTCAAAAACATAAATAAAACATAGAAAATAGACGTAGCGCAGTAAGAGCAGGACATGTAATTTAAGCATTAAAATATTGATAAAAAGTAAGTTACAAGAATCATCAATGATTTCTATCACAAGCCTCAACACTTAACATTCAGAAAAATATGAAAATGAAATTAAATATAAATAAATTCAAAAGTACTGAATGTATCACAAAACAAAACAGATCTAAAGCAAAAACTTGTTACCATGGATAACATGGTGTCTTATAAACCAATCATGGCATGGCACAAGTACAGTCAAACCTCCTTTTATGATCACCTGTATAGAAAGACCACCTGCCTACAAAGACTGCATTTTTTGTTTCTCTTGAATGTGGTTTCCCGTTGAAACCTAGACCAAAGGAACCTGTACATAAAGACCACCTGCTTATAAAGACCACTCTTCCTGACTCCCTTGGGCAGCCTTTATATACAGGTTTCACTAGGCCTGTCCTCATCAGCTCGAGATTTCAAAATAGCCCGCTATTTCTGATTTGGGAAATAATCCCGAAGTTACAAATCGCATCTTCATCAGCTCGAGACTTGACCTCGAAACTTGAAACTCAAGCTTGAGAAATTAGCTCGGGATATTTTGCTGAGCGTTTGCGCATAGTGCGAGTCTTCGGGCTGGTGAAGACGCACTGGACAAATAGTAGGATATTTTGCAAATTAGCCCAAGATATCTTGGGACGAATATCTCGACCAAATATCCCGCTAATTGCAACTTCGGGCTGATGAAGACGCAAATTAACTGGATAATTTGCGATCGGGATAGTTCAAATAGCGGGATATGTGGCAATCTCGAGCTGATGAAGACAGGCCTACTGTAATTATTAGAGCTTACCTTGATCTGACTGAGCTCCTCTACATAGTTGAAGAGCAAAGGGTTAAGGTCCTGGATTCTCAGAACTGCCTTACTGCACATTAGTTTGAGGAGCTGTTTAGACTGGCGACACACCTAGAAGAATAACAATTATTAAATATCAATGTGAACAGGGCCTGTTGCATAAAACTTACCATTGATGCTAACTTTGCCATCAATACTAACTACAGGTACAAAGTCAACATCACTC
The DNA here is from genome assembly GCF_000002235.5 of Strongylocentrotus purpuratus. Classification (NCBI taxonomy): domain Eukaryota; kingdom Metazoa; phylum Echinodermata; class Echinoidea; order Camarodonta; family Strongylocentrotidae; genus Strongylocentrotus; species Strongylocentrotus purpuratus. The sequence goes on from NW_022145614.1 coordinate 9,223,458, forward strand.
AACAGCCAATCAAATCAAGGTTTCAATGGAAGTTACCATCAATGACAAAGTTACCATCAATGTTAAGTTTTATGCAACGCGGACCAGACGAGCTACTAATGAACACATAGGAGAATAAAAGCATTGAAACCAATGGTTGCCAAGGCTTTTCTTTTTTGTTGCTTCTTTCGGATGAAATATAAAGAGTCTGAATGTACGATTCAAAATGAGAAATCCTTCATGCTGTTTTAAGTAGGAATAAGTTAACGCATCAGGCGAGTAAACCTACATTAATCTGCTACTTGCTCTGACAAATTTTGCTACGACTTTATTTAGTCAGAGATATAAAGTAAGGATTTGGGCTATGATTAGGTTTAAGATGAGATTTAGGGTCTGAGATTGGTATGAACATGTACAATGTTGCTTACTGGGTTAAAATTAGGAATTTTACCGAGGTTGGAAATTGAAAATGGAGAAATTGTTGCGCGTGCATGTGTCATACAAAAGAAACATTGCAACTATCACCATCATCATCATCACTATAACGAATCCATTCTCAGTAACCACTTACTTACCTTTCTTGGTTCAAAGTCCCAGTTATGAATGACCCTCGCAGGTATTACTTCCTGGTCATTCCAATGGCACATGCTGCAGTAGTACAGGCCGCTGTAATCACACAGTCTAGGTTCCGTCGGTACTCCATCTGAAAAGAAGGGAAAACATCATAATTATGAAATGTCAGTAAATCATATTGGTATCAAGGTTTCATCCTGCACTGATAAAGACTGCTGTAATCACACACTTGGCCAGCTGGAGCCCCCCCCCCCCCCCCCCCCGCCAAAAAACAAACAACACACAACAACAACAACAACAATATCCCTTTGATTACTCATGTACCTGTGTGATATGATACATAAATCCTGAGAACACTACTTTTAACTCCTAATATTTTGACAAAGATTTTTTTGGTGGTTTACCACATCAGAAGCTCGAAAGGAAACACAAAAAAGATGGAAAAAGATGCAAAGTTTTCTTTCACAGGAAAGATAAGAATGGAAACTTACTGAAAGCAAGCGGGGCTCTACATTCTGCACATCTGTACTTCTGAGCAGATAGACCTTTCTCCGGACAAATATTGAGATCAAAGCAAGGCCTTGAAATCTGGGATGAGGAAAATAAGGAAAACAATTTAAAGTCAATGTTAATGTATTGTGTCTTGTACAAAGATGGCATCTCTTTCACATTTTTATGCAGGTCCGAGGTATTTTAAATTTTCTTACATTTCCCATACATTACTAAGAATTGAAAAGGATTTAGGTAAATCATATTTACTTAAATATTTGGTCTAATCAAAGCTTTCATAGGATTATAAACTTGTACAATCAGTTCAATGAAATCTTTGATGCAGTTGATAATATATGGGACAAAATACCTTGGGCTTGTCTGTTTGCTTCTGCCATATTCTAATATATTTATGAATATGCACTGGTAAATACCATACTTGGATGTTATGGAAACTTTTAACCATATTTGACATCCCCAGCATATGAATACAATAACAACTTAATCACCAATGTCGATTTAGTTCAGCTTATATAAGGTTGGTCTTTTATTGTCATCTGCAGCAAAACTTATTGAAAGTTTGTGCTGAAAAAGTTGTTGGAATAAAATCTAAATACTGCCATAACATCAAAGTTCTATCAAAAGCTGCTTGTTTATACACTTAGCTGACAAGACAAGAAAAAATAAATGCACATACTTTAACAGACTGATTCAAACCTACCAAGGTATACATGCGGGGCATTGTGGCGTGCCTGTAATCTAGCTAACAATGGAAGTTACAAATGGATTCAGCCGAGGACGCAGGTTCGAAACTGAGTCACGTCTTTCATATGGTGACGTTAAAGTTCGGTCCACAGACGTAAATAATCGTATCTGATTTATACACATCTGTAAAAACCCAATTACACACACACACTTTGTACTCCCAGAGTCAACTGTGACACCATCTATTCATATTTCAGATTGCAGGAACTTGTATAGAATTACATTTGTGTTATTTCCTTGAAATACTTATTCTGCCAACAAACTCCTACACATTTCAATGATCAAAGAAGGAAAGATAAGTTAGGGCGACGTGGTATTATATGTGGACATACCTTTGCACTCACACACTTTCGTTTCACTAGGTTAAGGCACTTGCCATGGCATCCAAAGTTGCATTCTGAAAGAGAAAGAGAAAGAGAAAGAGAAAGAGAAAGAGATCATTCATCCAATGTGTACACGCATGGTTATGAAATCTACTTGCAACAAAAGAAAGTAGTTTAAACAGATACAGAGATAAGAAATTTTTTTTCCTTCTTTATGTTTTATTAAAACAATCAATTACAATCAAAATATTTACAAGTAATTATAAAAAGATTACAAAAAAGCAGCACAACGTAGATGAAAACCTTAAAATGCACACCGATGCTTTTACAATATTCAGAGTTAAAATACAAAACATTTTGGTAAAAATAGTATTTAATCAAACCATAGAGGAATCAACCATTGTGATACAAATGACTCCAGAAAAGCAGTCTCAGTGCTACAATCTATACAAAACTTAATGACCTTTCAACTTTTCAACAAAAAAAAGGACAAAAACTCTGGCCTATAGGTCACAAACTTACCACTACACTTGAACCACGTCTGAAGGAGAGTCCAGATGACCGAGAGACAGACCTCGCAGTGGTCATTGCGACTATTTCCTTTCATCCGATAAAAACGATGACCAAGAACAACCTTGACCTCCTCCTTCTCCTCTTCTTCATCCCCTTCCTGGTTTAAAATGATGAAGAAGTCAAGCAGTGTAAGATAAACTACTTCATTGGTCAAGGAAGCATGTTTTAATGGTAAAGTGAAACTTCTTCAATATTCAATCTGATTGTCCAATGGAAATTTACTTTCACTCTCATTCTACATATAAATTACCCCCCCCCCCCAAAAAAAAAAAAAAAATTAAAAAATGACAAATCAAATTTGTCATTGCAATATCATAGTTGCAAATTTAGCAGGATAGAACTTGCTGGTCACAATTACAGTACAACTATTGCTGGCTGGCCACAATAAGGACTGCATAGCAATTGCTTGTGAGAAATGAAAGTGAGAAGACACTTACTTGGAGCTGGAGTAGTTTAAGTCTGAGTTGTACAAGTTTGGCGACCATCTTGCGCCTGTTCTCCGAGTTTTCTAGAGATGTCTTGACTTCTTCTTTACAGTTCCCGATAGCCATCTCTAGCTCCTCAATGCGAGAGAAACCAAAAATACCCTGCACAAAAAGAAACAAAGAAACAAACAAGACCATCAAAAAAAAAATTCTCTATTATTTTTCCTGCCATCTTTCCTTTGCGTGCTTTGATATTTGCTCTGGAAACAATTTTTTGTTTGGGGGGTGGGGGGTGGGGGGGGGGAGGAGGGTCAGTGACACAAAGACGTAACTCCATTTTGAGAAAAAATGGTTTATGTGTCACTGAGCACTTGGGCCTTAAGGAGTTAAGTCTTTGTTTCACTAGCCATTGACTTCAATGGGGTGTTGGGTGGAGTTTTAAAATCAAATACTCATTTATGGAGTAACGTTTTTGCGTCACTAAACCCTCGATATTAGAGCATGAAAGTTGTAAAGATTGATCAATAAATGGTGATTTATTATCGATTTTAAAAGCCCACAACATATACATTATGTATAACCAGTCGACGGAGAGCAATTGTATTTCTTTTATTTTTATACCTTCCTTTTTCATAAAAATGCCTTTTACAGTGATATTTCTTTAGACATTATGGCCTAAATTCACAAAGGAGGTTTAAATGTAACCCATGGATGGTTTAAAACCTCATTTACATTTATAACCCATGGTATAAAACTAGCCCAAAATAAGTGCGATACAGTCAGAGGTCATATATTAAACGCACACTACTTTTAAACCATGGGTTATGTAAATACTAAATAAGTGTTTAAATTTAAACCATGGGTTGAATTTAAACCTCCTTTGTGAATTCGAATTCTGTCATAAATTGGCTTCAGATTTTTATTCAAACATATGATGCCAAAAATTTATCATGTCTGGCAACTAAATTCATTGGCAGCAGCCCACATTTACTCAATTGAGCGTTCACCCCAAAAGAGGACAATGGACAAGAATGGATGTTGTTTTCAAAATCTGTAAAATGACTGTTTGTTCCTGTTTTGTGTCATATTCATTTTACACGTGATAATGAATATGTACAGATCATTCAATAATGTATGGAGTTAGACAAGTTTCATTGATCATTCTCCTGTTGTGAGGCTTATCACAATCTACATGATCATATAGGTCTTATACTCATTGTTTGTCGATTACCATATTATGTGAGCTTGCTTTTCCATTAGAAGTCATTAACAAAGACTACAGTTCATATGCCTTTCATAGTTTCACACACACACATATATTTATAGTGAACTGTGTGTCCAGCTATTAATATAATGCTTTTCATGTACAAAGTGTGTGTAGAGTACTAGCACTATAATTCTGGTCTTGATGAGTTACTGAAAGTAATTAAACATGTACCAATAATTACAGGATAGAAAGCAAAATTTTCTTAATATGGATATATAGAGCTATTTGTTTTCTTTCCTTTCCACTTGAACCTTCTCTGTTTCTCTTAAAAAAACATCTTGAAACTCACGGATTACTTTCTCATAAACAACACGGTTTTACTCCGAAAAGATCATGTGTCGCACAAGTGTTGAATAATACACATGAGACATGAATGGTTTTCAGCTCTTGGCTCCACCCCCACCCTAATCATTGATGCAATATTTTTAGATTTTAGTAAGGCGGTTGACCGAATGCCTCATTGATTTGCTTCTCACTAAACTTTCAACCAATTTTAATATCCATGTGTGGAATATTTGAAATGGGTAAAATCATGGGTAAAATGTGTTCAGTACCTTGGTTCAAACTCAAAATGGCAGGTCAACCAATTTTGTTTTTCTCTTTGAAATTCAGATACCGTCCGCCAAATGGCTTTTTGGTACCCTTTCTTCAAATTGATTTTAATCACTCATACGCGAAATATGCATCATATGAGTTGCATCAAATTGAAGAGGAGGATCTAAGCTTTACAAATATGTGTCATTTATTAATTATAATTGTGATTAAGTTATGATAAAACATCTATAATTCTCAGTTTTGTTTTTTTGGAACGCACTGTATAAATGAGGCATGCACATGAGTTCATTATACCATCTATCCGCACTCGAGTTGAGGCTGTGTGTATCTATCTATCTAGATACACACAGCATCAACGAGGAAGGATAGATGGTATAATGAACAAATAATGACATGCATAATTGATTTTATACATCGAAACTCCTAGATCCTTGTTATTTGATGTAAAAATAATTCATTCAAGATTGTTTCTTACAGTATGGCTTAAAAAATAAATCTCAAGTTTAAGAAGGCTCAATTTAGTGTGCACACATAGAAGCGCACTTACCTCTATACCCATTTACGAAGAAAATTTAATTGTCAGTTATACAAATAATAAGATACCCCTCCCAAAAAGAAATGCAGGCTATCTTTCATAAAAAGGATTATCAATGTACTGTATATATCTCTGTATGCTTGACAAATGTAAGTACAATTTGGATTTGTATCTATAAAGAAATATATCACTGTCAGTACTATTTATGTGATATCCATTAAATCCCACGTGATGCATAATCTGAGCTCTGAGATTTCCTCATAGATTAGAGTGTGATTAATGCTTGATCATTGTCACTCATTATAAATGAAAGTGTGCAATATGTGACTAAGTGTATGTTCCAATCCAATCCAATCCACTCTACTTCACAGAGTATTACATATAGTGCCTTGTACTTGCAGTTGCAAAGTGTTTCACGATCTGCTCCGCAATGCAGTATAAGGACCGCTTATAGAGGAGTATGAAGAAATTAAAGGATAACCTGTACATGCTTCAACTAGTCTACTCAACAAGTCATTCTACTGTTTCCTCAAAACAATGGTACCTGTGAAAACACAGATTGAGCCAATATACATTGAGTGATTTCAAGTTGGGTGTTAGTGTTAGTGTTAGTGTTTAGAGCAGTCAAGAGCTCTTAAATCGAGCGGAAAATTTACTGATGAAAATAAGAGCCAGATACCGATATCAAAATCGATAGCTCAACACCAGCTGTGACATCACCACATACTTGATTTCACGACGATGATTTAAAAATAGTACATCAAAACTAAAGATATCATGAAAAGTAACAGAATAAATTTACACCTATTTCTCTGGTCTTATAAAATAACTCATTTTACACATAAGAATATATGAATTACCTGTTTCACATATTTTTATTTGATCGTCAGACAATAAATTTGCGTCGTTCGTGCGTTGACTGTGTGCAGATATAACACTAACACCGAACTGGAAATCAACATTTGCTTAATCCCTAGGGGCTAGTGTTAGTGAATAGGACATTTGTACGTAAAATATTAACACCAGCCACATGGGTCGGGTCAGCAGACGACAATTTTGCAAAATCGATAACACTAGCTACTGGAAGTTGACGATATTCAGAGGTCAAAGCCTTAACACCAGTTGATTTCCATTTCGGTGTTTAGGCTGGTGTTAGTGTTTATTAAACACTAACACTAGCCTTAAACACCCAACTTGAAATCCCTCATTGTACTTGTATAGCAAACCATGCTCTCTTACAAAATAAGTGGGCCTTCAAAAGTGTTAAAGTGAAAATAAAAAATACCTCTGGTTGAGAAAAGTGATTTTCTGTGAGTCCCACTCCAAGATCTTCATTGGTGATTTCAGCAAGATCCTGGTCTTCTGAGGGCAAGCTGATATCCAAGTCTGACTCAAAGGAGTAGGAATGGTTGTGCTTCTCATCAAAGCTATGATTTCTTGAACCTAAGGGGTAAAGGAAAGGAAATCATTAACAACAATCACGATTATTAATAAATATGAAATAATCAATATGTGGTATATACTTGTGTCATAAGAGCTAACCACATTTTTTCAAATCCGAATAAACAGTCAGAAAATTGGAATTTTCAACAGTTTTCCACTTAATATAATACACAGCAGTGAGGGCATTATTTCATTTCATTTCATTTCATTTCTTTATTGTGTCCATATAGGATAATTGTTTATATGCACATGAACAATCTTGCTTCAACATATGAACATAGGAACAACATATAATTGTAAGAATTACCCACCCAAGGTACCTTTAGAACAGTCTAACACGCCTGAGGCGATAGCCTAGGGTATTTGGACTGTTTTGAAGGTACCGAGTGTGGGTAATTTCACTAATGTCCAAACAAAATGATGTGTATTACTTGTTATATAAGATTATTTTTGATTTGTTTTATAAAATGATGTTTTATAACATTTTACTAATGACTGGTCATTATCAAAATTACGTATTAGGCAAAATAAATGCCTGTTAACGTGTACGCTATCAACCAATCATTTGATTAGGATCCATGTCATCATCTTATAAAATGTTCTCATTTAAGAAAAAGAGAGAGACACACACACACACACACATAGAGAGATAAAACTAATGCTTCTTACCAACATTATGGTGTTTATCTTCATCATCACAAGGCACATCTGAAAATGGATTGTGAGATTCTTGATAGCTCCCTTTTCTCCTGGGAACCACTTCAAATCCATCCACTTCAGGAAAGGGAGATTCAGGCAGCAGATTTTCTTCCATTTTCTTCTTGGAAGTACCACTTTGTTTTAAATCAGCCATATTTCCCTGCTGCAACCGAAACGGCAAGTTTGAATCACTATCCCCTTGTGTTAGAATTCTATCTGTGTTCCTTTGAGAATCTGATAACCGTGGCTGGATCAAGTTGCCTGATCTTTTATGATTCACATTCCCGTTTGCAATAACGTCTCTATGAACACCGGCCTCTTTAGTCCTTTCCCTGTAGTCCTTCTCCATTGTGTCCATTGTGCCTACTGTTCGGGTGCCATTATCTTCCTTGCTGCTGCGTAAGGGGGGTTTCTGGGAGTCGGGTGACGTCCTGGAATGGGGCGTGTCCTCCTCGTCCTCCGAGTCCGTCCATTGCTCTGTGCCCACGGAGCCACCAGAAAACTTGATGACCGCTGCGGAGCTGATGAAGGTGTTCACCTTGGGCTCCTTGTTGGAGGTTGCTGTGCTCATCTTAAGCGACCCAAGGCTGGCCCACCAAGTTTGATCAACATAACCACTTAATCAGGAAGCAACATGTATCTGCTGAAACAAAGGAGAACTATTGATAAATGTTACCATGCATGTGTTTAACATGTAATTTTACTTAGTCACTGATGTATACTCTGTAAAAAAAAACTGCAATTCGGCTCTCGGGCCGCAAATGTTTTTTAATGAAGTAAACCATTTAAAATTAATAAATAAATAAATGAAAAATAATACTGTCAAACATGCTTTAGTGACTGCCTATATAGAAGAACTACCTGCCTACTAAGACCACAATTTATAATTTTCCCTAGCTTGCATAGCGTTTCCCATGGTACATGTACTAGGGGAACCTTTACTGAAAGACCACCTGCATATAAAGACCACTTTTCTTGTTTCCCTTGAGCTGTCTTTACATACAGGTTTCAGTGTAAAAGGTAATCTCTGAGGGTAAAGAAGGCCAGAGAAGCCTCCTGTTAGGTGATCACTTCTAAATTGTATCCATTTGGATCGATTGCTCAAGTCTCTTTCAGATATGACGCCCTAAACCGTCGCAAAGAAAAAAACGAACCTGATGGTTTTTATACGTGTAAATAAATGGCATCTGCAATTCTGCATGCAACAAAGGTCCTGTGCATATTCACAAGAGCTCTGTGTAATAAGATACTATTGAAGAAATGAGATGCATATTAAATTTTACATCATCATAAAAAACAGCCACAGTTTTGCTGTGTCATATCTGAACGAGGTCTATTAGTACAGTCAGATCTCCCACTACAACAGAAAATATTTCAACAGTTTCGGTTTCAGAAAACTTTAATTAATGGCATATAATAACAAAATTTAAAGAAATCCAAGCGGTGGAAAGTGTTGAAAAGATAACTTAAATCAGTGATAATCGTTTTCCATTTTCCACATGCACCAAAAAAAAAGGCAGACTATACAGATCCGCCAGCTCACACTCAATTTGACACATTTTGATTGCATCATCTTATCTTGGGTATTTACCCAACAATGTAACTTGTGCAGTATTGTATCCAAATTACATCAAGCTATGTTTATATCAATGACTCAGTGTTTTACACGGACACCCACAGATAAAAACAAACTATTACGAATATATGAGTTGAAAAAAAAAGGAGGATATGAGCACAGAGAAGAGGGGGATCATTCCAAACTTTGAAATTTAAATTTGTTTTGCTCTCAGCTACTACATGTATGTGACTTAATATAAATAATTTACTCAGGAAGTTGTTACATACTGTATGTGAAGTTCTTATGCTGCAAAATGCCAAATCTTCTTATTTGGCAGGGGAGGGGGTAATTTTCCAACATGGGTATGCATTTGCTTATTATTATTTGTTTTCTATGTTTCTATCCTTCAATCATCTTCTCTTTCCGTCATTTTTTCCTTTCTTCTTCTTTTATTTCTCTCTTTCCTTGTTATCCATTACAATTAACTGTTTTCCTATTTCAGCTTTTCTTTCATCTTGTCCCTATGTATTTATATATCCTTCTATCATCTCCTGATTCTTCTCCATATCTCCTTCCTTACATTTTTTTCTGTTTCACCCTTCTATCAGCTACTCTTTACCTAATGTCATTCTTTGTTTCATCCTTCTTTTACCTCTTTCTTTCCTTTTCCCCATAAATTTTCACTTACATCTCTTCTATTATTCCCTATATATTTGCTTAGGCTATGTCATTCTTTGTTTGTCTTCTTTTCATTTCTTTCCCAGAGATTTCCTCTCGTTCTCCTTGTATCACCTTTTTTCTGCCCTTCTCTTTGTATTTCTTTACTTTCATCTTCTCTCTCTAGCTTTCTTATTTGTTTTTCTATATTTAAAAAAAATCATTCTAACTTTTTCTTTTTGTGTACTTGTTCTTTTTCATTTCTTCCCCTATCATTTACTATGTATTTCTATTTCATTGTTTTTTTTTCTTCCTTTTTCATCTTTTATTTTTATCTTCCCCAATCTTTGTTTCATCGTTCTCATTATATGACCTTCTTTTTCTATATCCTTTCTTTTCTTTGTATTTCTCATTCATGTATTTCTTTATTTTCCTTCTTTCATAGTTTAATCTTCTCTTTCTATCTTTCGTTACCTTTTAAAAAAGTTTTTAATCAATCATCTTTCTTTCTACATATAATCTACCCTCACTCTTTTTTGGCTTTCTCGGTTTCTCCTTTTGTCTTCTCTTTGTAACTGTCAACATTTTGTTTTGTATCCTTCTCTCTCCATATTTGACTTCTATAATCTTCTCTTTTTATTTCTTCTTATTCTTTATTGGGTTATATCCTTTCATCTTTTCATTTGTTTCAAACTTTCCATATTTCTTTAAAACTGTCCTTTATTAATTCTTGTAGATCTAGATCTAGTGTAGATCTATAATTTAAAAAAAAAGTTTTTTATTTTCTCCTTCTTTCCTCTTATTTTCAGTAGGAGCACTGGTCCGAGAATAAGGATCGTCTTCATAAACAAAGATTGTCTTTGTAAACGCAGACCAATGCGTCCTCAAAAACAAGGATCGTCTGCAAAAAAGCAGATGTTCCATAATTTTGATCGGCACATTGGCGATGCAAAAAACGAATTCCGGGATGATTTTCTTGATGCATTTTACATTGACTTTGTACAGAGACCTTCACATTATGAGCAATAAATCCTTGGGAAGACGGACAACCCATAAAAGTAGACGGTCAACAAGGGTTATTTTCCCCTGGGGAATCCAAATTTAGCATTGCCAGCTAGCGGTTCGGTAACCCGAAACCAGCAGAGCGCCGATGACAAAAAATGTCCGCAAAAATGCAGACGATCCTTGTTTATGAGGATGCATTTTGTCCGCGTTTATGAGGATATCCTCATTCTCGGACCAGCGCCCCTACTGATTTTACTAGACATAGAATCTATATTATAGACTAGATCTAGACTCTAGACTAGATCTATATCATCCCTTGCATTTTCCTTTTTATTCTTATGTAGTCTAGCCCAAGTCTCATTTTTATATTCGAAGGCACAAGTTGTTTGCATTGCTATCTGTTCCAATAAAATAGCAATCATGGCGAAAAAAATGTGACCTAACCCGCTGTTTGAATAGTTTTAAAAATCATGCTCTGGTCAGTGATCTGGAGCTCCAACGCCTCCGGCATGGCCATGGGTGTCGGACTCGGAGTCGGAGCTCCCGGCCGGCCCTGGAGCTGGAGTTAGGGGTTAGTTTGCTTTAACCATGGTCCAATCCCACTAGACCAGCTAAGACACATGTCCATCCATGTGCCTAGGGTCCTTGGGGGAATCGACATGCGGATCCACATACATTTATTATGATTTATGATAGAGCATGCCTTTTGGCACTGCGCAAAGGCCAAACAAGTGACTCGAAGTCGAAGCAGACACACGCACAGCGCACACACACTGACATGACACAGCGACGACAGTCATCGCGACATCGACAATTCCGTCATTTTATAACATGCTAAAGCAAAAACAAGTATGAAGTGTATGGATAATAAGCATACTCTTGTTAACAATAAGATCGAACAGATTTACTTATCAAACAAATAACCTTTAGTGAAAACAGATCTCAGAAATAAAATAGTCAGGACTCACCGGCTAAGACGAATGTTATCATAATTAGTACGCTCCTTCAAATCTTCGTTTAAATTATGCGACAACTTCAGTCGTATTAGATAGCCTACCTTATCAGCTCGGCCTCTAACTGCTTCAAACTCTATCGACCCAAATGAAATTTGAAGTGAAGGTCATTTTTATCATTATTTAAAAATAACCTATTGTAGGTGATGGTAGGCCTTACAAAATTAACTAATTTTGCCAAATGAATCTTTATTAATCATACTATAAAATCCCAATTTTATATAAGGCCAGAAAAAAAATCATTTGGTTGTCCTCGATTGCTTTTCTGGAGTAGGGGCGGGTCATTTTGTTTGTCTGTTTTTTCTTCTTTTTTCCCCCATTGTTTTAATTTTTGTTAAACAAATTTGTTTTCTATAAAAAAATTATTGGGATGTCAAGCATTTAAACAAACAAAGTCTATAAAACACTTTAATATGATAAAAGACTAGTTTAATGTACAATGAATATCAAGACCAACACAGAAAGTATTTTTGGCTTTGAAATACAGTACCTTTTAAATCTCCATTATACTACTTATAGTGTCCCTTTATGTAGAAAACATTGCCTAATCGGTGACCATTGGTCGGTTTGGTCCCCCATGATCGTCTTTATCTTATGTTAACTGAGAGCTGATTTGATGAGATAACAATGACCTGTCCAGTGACCTTGCAGGTTGGTCTAATACCTCCTGTAAAAACTAGTACAGATGGGCTTTAAAATGAGTTTAAGAATGCTCAGAACTTGATTTGAATGAACGGCATTTTGACATGCACTAAGAAATGGCAAGTTTAATAAATACCTAATTGTGTACTGCAAAGATTAAACTGGCAACGGGACGCATTTTGATCCTTGCAAATGCATAAAATGGTATGTTTGGGTTAAAATTGCTCCCCCCCCCCAAAAAAAAAAAAAAATAAATAAAAATACGAGCGGCCCGAAAATGACGAGCGGGCGGTCGAGGACAACCAAATTATTATTTTTTGCCTAATTATGCAGTGTCAAAGTGGTGATATACATCATTTTTTTTTACCTATAATTTGGAAGTATCCCAGCTCTTTGATCCCTCGAGATACCCTTTTTTAACATTTTTGAAAATACATGTATCTCCAACTGCGAATTGGCCCCCACCATGATTATTTGGTTAGATTATTATTGGATAAGTGAGGTTCATTAGGTCAATTTAGAATCACAGAGCTCGAATAAGCAGCAGTATGGTGGTTTTCATGGTATGTGTATTTTAATGAAAAATTCTATTTTTGAGTGTTCTACACGAATTCAGCCTACACTCTCAGAATCCGTCATATGGGTGAAGGTCGGGAGTGAGCTTCTAGGCTTTCCGTTTATTCTTGGTGCTATTTATCTCCCATGTGAGGGATCCATTCATTATTCTCATGAAGTGTTCGATGATTTATGTAATGACATCGTTGATATTAAAAGTAAACATAATGCACCATTTTGTTTATTAGGGGACTTTAATGCCAGAACAGGGATGCTTGATGATTTTTTGGATGTAGATGATTTTGTGGACCAGTCCAGCCTAGGAGCTTGTGATGGTGACTTGGACATGTATGATACAGATATTTTTAATTCTCGTTCTAATAATGATACAGTTGTTAATAATAATGGCAAGAAAGTTATTGAGATGTGCCAAAGTTTTGATTTAAGAATTGTGAATGGTAGAGCAGGTAGTGATCACACTATTGGAAAGTATACCTGTTTTAATAAGAATGGTGGCCGTAGCACTGTTGATTATGCTATTATGTCAAAACGATTATTTCCATTAGTAAAAGATTTTAATGTTGATATCTTTGATAGATGTTTGTCTGATGTACATTGCCCTATTATGCTGACCTTGCAATCTGAAGATATTTTGAACAGTGATTTATTGAGAAATGAAAGTAGGGAAGCACGCACAGGGCCAGACAAGTCAAATTATCTCGCCTTTCAATGGAATAGTAATAGTATGTTAGACTTTAAGCAGCATACAAAAGATTATAGCGAGGTAATGCATAAATATGTAGATCAACTTGAAGCTGATGTTAATCAAGAAGGTATTGATATTTTTTATTCACATTTGTGCGATATGTTTTTGAGTACGGCAAAGGAAGTTGGTGTGTGTAAATTAAAGCATCATAAAAAAGATGGAAGTAAATCAAGTAACAGTCAGAGTAAGCAAAGTCAACAGCCATGGTTTGATACTGAATGTAGAGATGCTCGGAAGGAATATTTGAATGTTAAAAATAGATGGAAGAGGAAGGTAAAATTGATGAGGAACTCTGATGTTCCTGTTGATTCAAGTAATTATGATGGTGCAGGGAAATCTTATAGGAATTTGTTACGTTGTAAAATGAGGTTATATTTTCAGGACTTGAATAAATCATTACGTTCATTGCGGACAAAAAACCCTAAGGAATATTGGCAGCTACTGAATGGTAAGAATGAACGTAAGGAGAAAGATATTGGAAATGTTTCATTAAAGGATTTTTTAAATCATTTTAGTCGTCTAAGTTATAAGGAGGTTGATGAGCCAGAACCCCCAATTGTTATGCAAGAGTTATCTCAGGAAAATGTTTGTCTCGATGTTCCTATTACTTTGAAGGAAGTTGACATGATGATTAAGAAGCTTAAAAATACTAAAGCTTGTGGAAGGGACTCTATTAGAAATGAGTTCCTTAAAAGTTGCCCCCTGGAGATTCTTCAGGTTGTAGTTAAGTTCTTTAATGTTGTATTGGATTCTGGTATTGTTCCAACAGAATGGTGTATTGGGATAATTATTCCTATATTTAAGAATAAGGGAGAGAATACAAACCCTGATAATTATAGAGGCATTACTTTATTGAGTTGCTTAGGTAAGCTGTTTACATCAATTTTGAACTATAGGATCACTCAGTTTTTTGAGGATGAGAGTTTGTTAGGAGAAGAGCAAGCTGGCTTCCGGTCCAACTATTCAATCACAGATAATGTATATGTTTTAAAGTCTATTATTGATGTTTATTTAAAGAATTCTAAACGCCTTTATTGTGCATTCATTGACTATAAGAAAGCCTTTGATTTGGTTGACCGTGCAGCATTGTGGGTTAAAATGTTTAGAATGGGAGTAAAAGGCAAGATTTTTAATGTTATAAGGAACATGTACAGGTGTGCTAAATCATGTGTTGCTAACGAGGGAGATATGTCCAGTTTATTTACATGCAATATTGGAGTGCGTCAAGGTGAAAACCTCTCACCTCTCTTGTTTGCTATTTATTTGAACGATTTCCAACAATCTATAGGAAACTCGTACAAGGGCTTGGAATTTTTGAATACTATTATTAAAAATAAGTTGCCTTTTGATGGTATTGAAATATATAAGGAGTTATTTTCTTTGTTATATGCTGATGACACAATTATTCTAGCAGAAACTCCTGAAGAGTTGCAAAAAGCCCTAAACGCAGTGAAAGATTATTGTGATACTTGGCACTTAACTGTTAATGCCAGCAAAACAAAAATTGTTGTTTTTTCACGTGGGAAAGTTAGAAGAATTCCAGAATTTGTTTACGATGGTGGTGTACTCGAAGTTGTTTATGACTTTGTATATTTAGGAGTGACGTTTAATTATAATGGTAACTTTAAAAAAGCAATTGCTAAACAGGTCACACAAGCTCGAAAGGCAATGTATAGTATGTTAGTAAAGGCAAAAAGGTTGCATTTATCTGTTGATACACAATGTCATTTATTTGATCACTTAGTTTTGCCAATTCTATTATATGGTGCTGAGGTCTGGGGCTATGAGTGTATAGATCAACTTGAAGTTTTCCAAAGAAAATTTTTAAGAACGATATTGTTTGTAAATAAGTGCACACCTGACTGCATGGTTTATGGTGAAACTGGACGTGGTAAAATACTCGATAAAATTAAGTGTAGGATGATTGGATATTGGGTTAGATTAGTTAAAGGGAAGCAATCAAAGTATTCATTGATTCTTTTTAAGTTTCTGTTGCAGTTGCAAAGTGAAGGACAAAGTTTAGTTAATATAAAGTCACAATGGGTCGAGTTTCTTGCAGACAGTTTTGACTATGCAGGACTTGGGAACGTCTGGCGAGCTCAAGGAGAAGGATATAGTGCTGCCTGGATTATGAATACTATGAAAACTAGGCTTTCTGACATGTCTATTCAGGAATGGAGCGCAGCTACCTGGTCAAATCGTATTTGCACGAACTATAGGATGTTTAAGAATGAGTTGGTTTATGAAAAATACCTGCAGATATTATGTCAGAAGGAAGCAATAACTTTAAGTAAATTTAGATGCAGAACACATAGATTACCAGTTAATAAAGGTAGATTTGATGCAAATGTAGTAGATGATTTGCAATGCCCACTCTGTACACCAACAGATATTGGTGATGAATTTCATTATATTTTTGTATGTCCATTCTTTCAAAATGAAAGAAAAATGTATATACCAAATAACTTGTGCGGTAGTAGCTTAAGACCAAGTGCGTTGCACATGGAAAAGGTTTTTAATACAGCTCACGCTTGCCAGCTAAAGAAATTAGCCAAATTTGTTAGAATCATTATGTCATATTTTTCAAAAGATTCAAGGGTAGATGGTACTACTGTAAATGATAGCTCACAAATAAGCAATGTTGTTAGGCACACTCGTAGCGGTAGGAAGGTGAATTGCCCAGTTCGCCTTGATTTGTAAATATGTTTATTTGTTCATATTATCACATGTTTATCATTGTTCATATTATCACATGTTTATTATTGTTCATATTATCACATGTTTATTATTGTTCATATTATCACATGTTTGTCTTTGTTTATATTATCTTATTATGTTTATCAATTTTCATGTTATCACATGTTTATCATTGTTATACTATTGTTATATTGATACTATGTTGTAAATATGTCTTGTACTCTCATACCCCGAGAGGGGGTCGATAGAGTCAATAAAATCTTACAATCTTACAATCTTACAATCAATCAGATCAGAAATGTTATGTATAAAATATAGGAACTAGCGGGAACTAGCCATATTTTGACTGCAACACAACTTGAATTGGATCGAGTTATTTTTAAGTTATGTCAAGTTATTTATATTGTAGACCGAGTTGTACTACGGACGAATTAATCCATAGCTCACATAGACGGATTGAAGTTTACCAACTACTATGTGCTCCATCATGTAATAAATTGTCAATTACCAATCTAAAAATAGCTGCTTTTTGTATTATTATACGAGAACTAAAATAGTTTTTATTACTATTTAGTGTCAATAAATTTTATTCATAAAAACTCATATTTATAATCATGTTACCAATAAATGAAACAGTATATTCATTTTATTATTTTCATCATGCTAATCTACCGATAAAATGAACGAGGCTGAACAAGGGTGCTGCTGCTCGCTGTATGAGAAACAAGCCGGTGAGAGTTTCTAATTCCCTTCAAAATCTTCGTTTTAAACCAAAAGAACTCTCAAAATGGTGGCCCCATGGAGACAAGTTGGAATGACGTAAGTTATTTAATTATTGTGACATGAAAATATAACCAATAACTGTATGTTACCATAAAAATAATGTCTTTATGATGCCATTGCTAGAGAAAACTTCAGTCTTTTCAGAAGTGAGTGGTGTGTGTGTGTGTGTCTCTCTCTCAGCTCAGCTCAGCTCAGCGTGTGTGAGGATAAAGTTTGTCTGTCACCGTTTCACTAACAGTGTGCAAGTTGCCTGTTCAATATTTACCTGTGATTCAGTTTTTCCAAGAGTAAGCAAGCCGAATAAGGATCGTCTGCATAGAGTCTAAATATAAACAAAGATATCTTCGTAAATGCGCGCGGACAAATCGCGTCCTAAAATAGGCACATTCATGGGGCACTACAGGGCGCTTCGTGCGTGTACATAAATCTGAATGGCCCACATAGAAGAATCCCCTATCCAACTCAGTGAACGGAAATACGCGCTGCTGATCGTGCGACCCTCGCTTGTCTGCTAGCTGCGAGGCATGGGCGATTCGCTACACTGTGTGCGGTGTATTGTAGCGGCCGTGTTGGGGGAGCGGGGCCCTGCACTAAACTCGAACACCAAGCAAAAAATTGCGACCAAAGACACATTCAGTGTATATGGTTTCAACGATGTTGCTCTCTACACACTCATGTCGCTCACATACAATTTGCACGTAGCTTTACACACACTTCAACCTACACATACATATCCTTTACAAAAACTTCTGACGAAATCATCAAAAAATATGACTTAGAGTAAAGGAGCCGGTTTTTCGCCACTTAAGACAAAATCCTATTTTCTTGGACCCTTTACTTCCTATTTATTATCATTTTTTGTTCAAATCATGAAACAAATATTATTTTTTAAACAAAACAAGAATCCCAGAAAAAAATCACCAATTGCCATGACAATATTCATTTCAATTTTCACTGTTTCGGAGTCAGTTTTCGGCCGCATGTACAAAGTCAATAGGAAGCGCGCGCACGCGCCGTGCGTTTCTGCGCTGATCTATAGCACTAGCGGGCGGAGCAGATATCCCACGCCGGAGCTCCCCGGAGCTCGCCAGGCCGAAAACTAGTACTGCGGTGATCGGATATTGGAATCTGAATTAGACAGAGATATCGTGTGTGCGTTGCGGTGTGCGGCTGCATTGATTTAATACATGCGATGGGATAGTTTTGAGCTTGCGACTAGCACAAAATCGGGCTCTAAATCTGAAAAATACTTGAAATAAAGCTCATTTTATGGTACCCATATTTCTTACAGACACGCGTAAGATACTCAATTTTTCAGATTCGGGTAGCGGGACCGCCGATTACATCGCTAAAATGTGATATTTTAGGATATATTTTTCATTGCAAATGTGGTTCTTCAGTGACACTGGCATGGTATGGTATGTGTGGGATATGTGTTATGCTATTATGCGATGTATTTTAGAGGGATTTTACCTTGCATCCAACCAATCGGCCGAAAACTGGAGCTGGCCGATTACCGGCTCCTTTACTCTACCGAAACAAAGAACCACCATACGATTTTGCTGAAAGTACCTAGAAATATCGATGACACCGATGGCGAAAAAAATTGTTCGAAAATCGAAGTCGGGATGGAAATATAACGAGTTTGATATCAACGTAATCGAGAAGTTGCAGGCAGAAATCATCGCACTCATAGGTTTAACATTGTGGGAAAATATGCAGATGAAATGAGTAAACACCCTATCAACTACGAGCATCGTGATGCAAGCACTTTTATGAATGAAAAATGACGTCAGTCCGTCTTGAGCGAACAGAAGAGCGCATTGCGCATGCGCGAGTTTTGTGTGTAATTCTTCTTTGTGTGGCCTTGCTGCGGTGGGTCTGCAATAATCAGCCCAAAACTTGGATATGGCAGGGTGGAAGGATATATCTTTTTTATAATGTTATCCGGTCTTGCCCCTAACCATCCTAGACCTAGTCTTTGCATGCATGTTTAATCTAAGTAGAAATAACATGCGAGTACGAGAAGAGAAACATCGGGCCCATACTGATGCAACTTTTTAAATATTAGCCTAGAAATGACTACCAAACAGAAAAAATTGACATTTTTTTCCAACAAATCTTCTTAAAATCTGAGTTATAAACAAATCACAACTAGGTACAGAAATACAAATACGATTTTCTGAAAATTCAGGTGTGATTTTTAAAGTTTCTTTCAAGTGTATTTCTGTGCATCGCAGCGCCAATTTTCTTAACTGCTTCAAAATCACCCTTGAAAATTTTTTTTGCAACGAATTTGATACGAGGTCCGCGAGTGTTCCCCGTTCCTTGCATGTTGAAAGTTTGGTAATAGTTAATACATAGTTTGCATTGACTTGCGCACGAAAAAATGGCTTGAAAACAAAATGTCAAATGAAGAAATAAACAAGCTTTTGTATACCGTATTTGCCGGTGATAAGGCCGCACCGCCGCATAGGCCGCCCCCCCAACTTTGACATTTCATAGAGGGGAAAAATAAAAAGGAAAAAAAAAACAAACGGACAAAACAAAATAATCATAATTTTCTCGAAAACACTATTTTTTTTTTACAAACTGATTACAAACCAAATTCATCCATATTCTTATAATTTACCGGAAGTTTAGCTAAAAAAAGTGATCGCAGACAGATTTGGTGTCCGATATACCTCTACCACAATGTACAGTGTAATGCGAAACTGTATGAAATGGAAAAACAAAATGGCGACTTCGGATGGATGTTCGCGGCAGCTCCGTTAGACTGTCCCTTCCTTTACTTTTGCAATGCATTGGCACAAACTTAGATCAAGATCTATCGGCAAATGTTGTGTTAGGACGTTTATTTTCGTCTTTATGTCAACAATGCAAGATAAAATTGTCAGTAAGATGTTTGGAAATGTCCTGTACCATAGTGGTATTGTTATTTTACCGTTTCTAGTCCCATAAGTGCAAATTCGAGTTGGTTTTGTCATTTAAAAAATTTTTTTTTTTACTCTTTCGTCGTTTTGATATTTTCTCTTCCAAAAATACTGCGGCCTTTACGCCGGCAAATACGGTAGTTATAAGAGATCTACCGAGGTTTCTTTGTCGACTTAATTTATTATATAGTTTAGAATTAAGAATCATCTCACTGAAAAAATAAGAAACCGACGATGTTCTCGATCGTATTGCCAGCAGCCGATCTAGCGTTGTTTTGGCAAAAAGCTAGCCCGCCACCTTCCCACCAGGAACCTTTCGAGTTCTGCTAAAATTGCGCGCTGCGGAGCTCCGAAGGTGCATGGGTCTCGTTGGCAAACTCCCAGCCCGCTAGGTTCCCACGACGGACCATTCGTGGTATGGCACGAGTGTGTGTGCGAGGTACGATTTTGGTTTCGAGAATGCACGTAGCGCAACCGTGCGCGTCATTTTCAGCTGTCGAATGTCTAAGGACATTTTTACATGTACGATTTTTAGTACGAATTCTTGGTCAGTTTTCTTCTTATATCTTTGGTTGTACAACAATTAAAAATATAATTTCTTCAAATTTGCTCCTGACTCGGTTCAGACTAATTGTCTGATGTGTTTTCAAGCCAATTTTTTTAATATATGTTTTTGCATGAATTTTCCTACCTAAAAATGCCTTTTTTCTTCGGCGCTCTGCGGGTGTAGGGTAACTCACTAGCCTAACTGATCCGCAAATCGGAAATAAGGATCGTCCATGAAAATGCGGACAATTCATTATTTTTTGGATGAGTTTTTATGCAGAAATTTATTTTTTAGAAGATATCCCATTCCCTTTAAAGAATACCTTTCTATTTATAACTTGCGTTAGGTAAATCATGTGTGAGGAAATTTGATTCTATGTGAAAACAGGTAAACCATGGATGACTGATAACAATTTGCAAAACAGGTGGCAAGTAATGTAACCACGATGATATGTATTATTTGATCAGTGGTCATCATTATATATCATATCATTGAAGTCATAACTTTTCTCATTCATTTTTAAATTTTCTTTAACCTCCTTACATCGGGACCTTCTAACTTTTATAAGGACACTTTTGTAACAAACTCTTTTTTGAAAACTTTTTGCTAAGCCTCCTTTGTCGGCCATGCATTGTTATGGTGACCTTTTATGTTACACTGATGTTGTCCTGGGTTGATGATGATTGAGATTTGAGATGCAAATTCTAGTCTCACACATCAGAGTCAAAACTTATCGATTCTTTCAATTGCTTTGTTCCAGGTACATCCAGTACTCTGCAATCGCCGCAAGGCTCGTTAGGAGAGCATTGCGACCAGAGCTGAGGGAACAGGCTCTCAAGATTGAGGAGTCTGCAGCTAAGTCCACAAAGTGGGAAGCCGGTAAACCAGTCTCGAGTAAGTCACTAACACGCTTTATCTTTAAATATTCACCTCTCTACCAAAAGAACTCAACCACAATGTACAATGACTGTAATGTCCTTATAGCAGTGAAGTGGTGAGTGATATGCAGTAACAGTTCACAACTATATTATTCATACCCTTTAATACCAAGTTTAGTAATTTTTTAAAGGCAGTCTATACTAGTTTGGCTAGGAGGGATTAGACCACCCAGGGTGGTCACTGACAGGTGGCTATCTCATCAACTCATTTCTCAATTAACATAAGAAAAAGAGGATCACGGTGGACCAATGGTCACCGATTGGGCATTGTTTTCTATATAGAGGGAGCAAGTAGCTACAAGTGGTGCGGTGGGGCTTTAAGTATGTGAAAAATTGATTGGTCCCTATCTAAAATTATTCAACAAAAGCCTTAATTCAACCAGTCCACATTTGATTCTCGAGTTACGAAAAAAAACATAAAAAACAATAAATCTACAAGGTGTATGAATAATTTGGTTTTTAACTGAATTTACTGTACATCTCTACATACCGGTATGTATCTTTGAGCTATGTATAAGTGCAGTGGAAGGTTTTGCCTTATGAAATACAAAAGGTATATAAGATTCTTGATTAATATGATGTACATGTAAATTGTAATTTTTTTGATTTTCTTAATTTAAAAAAAGTAAATATTCCAGGGATACACTCAAGAAGACTTGATAATTTTTCAAGGGTTGCAAAATTGTAGGATGAATAACATCTGATTTGTACTTTGTATAAGGATCCTATGACTTCATAATTTTCAATTCTTTACAAAAACAGTAAAAAATATGTGTTCATATTAACTTTGTTCATTGTTTTCCTATACTTTACTAGCATTTTGATGATTCCAGAATATATTCTGTTGACCAATGTTAGAGACATACACTGTACATGTATTAGTTTTTAGTAGCTGATCTTGAGGTGTGCTAATAACCAATCTTTCTGTAGAATTTGTCTAAATTAAAGATTTAGGATTACGTTTTAGTTGATATTGGCATTTAGATTACCGGTAGGTGTATGGTTAGATATTATATAGGATCAAGGCTTGCAGTGTTAAAGACTGACCACACAGCAGGTGTCTTTAGAGCATGTGTCGTGCAATCAGTTTAAATGCCTAAGTAACACTATAACGGGTTTATAAATGACTTGTTGATCTTGACTTTGACCACATTTTCTCTCCATCTTCATTTTGCCCTGTACAGAAGAAGCCGCTCTATGATGTCTTTACTCTCGTGATTCTCCCAATCTTCTACCGTCAAGCTGAATTCCTATCCCAGACCCTACATGCAGAAACCAGTCTACCCCATCACAACGACAATGTTATTATCTACGGAATGGATCTGATCATATTGAGAGACATGAAGAATCATATGGAAATCTACAGTCCATCATGATAGAAGGATCAGAAAATGATAGAAGGATCAGAAAAGAAAAACAGCAAATGGAGATATTGTATACAAAATGAGCACGAGAAGTCATGCTTTCTGCATTTTATTCCAGAAGAATCCAGATGCAGTGAAACAGTTAGCGTGCTAAATCTCGTCTGCATGTCAATGTCTGTGCTGTTTTTGAAACCATTTGTAATTTTCTTTTTACACAAACAATTTTGTCCTTTCGAATATGTTATTCACATGTTTATAATAATAGGACAATCTTGAGTGTTTTCACTCTCTACGAAATTTTACAAGATTACTGTTTGTATTGTATTACAGGAAGTGTGAGTGTGGTGTCTTAAAAATATTCCCTAGATTATAAAATCTTTGGCTTTGTACCCTCATTCTAACAGAATGCTATGATGTCATTTTTCTGAGGATTTACATGATAGGATAAAAATTCAGCTTGAAGATAACAGAATGAACCCATTTTTAGAAATCTATGATTGTTCAATTCATTTTGAGCAAGATATAAATGTAGGATTTAATTCATGTATTAAAGTATTTCAGAGTTCTACAAAATTCTACATCTTGTGTATTGAAACCTGCAGTTTGCCATGATGTAATTAAAATGCTTTGGTTTACCTGGTACAAATTTGTTGTGACTTTTTTTTCTTCACTTTTTATTTGTTTGTTGTCAAAGCACACCCAGTTCATAGAATATATTGGCGAGTCCGAGCTATTTCATCCCATATGTACCGACCACATCTAAGGTTTTAATTTATGTTTATTGATTTGAAAGCCTGAGTAGAGCTTGGATCCGACCAAACATGAACTAAAATCATCCTTTTGTTTTTAAGTCAACTTGTGTTAATAACATCACAAAACTTGATAAGGAATGGGACACCAAATGATCAAATACCTTGGACTTTTTGAATAAATAAGGCCAATGAAAAAAGAGAAATAAAGAAAGAATGGGTGAAAGAACAAGTGAAATTGAAATCTTTGGACTGTAAATTCAATCATCTGGTGAAAGCAGATGAAATTTCCATGGTGATCAAAAATTGGGTCGTATTAATCTTTGTTACCAGTTATAACGATAGAGGGGGAGGGGGCAGAGAAAGAGAGAGAGACAGAAAGAAAGGGAAAGGGTGTGGAGGGAAGGTGAATATAAAAAATGGCAGAAATGATGTATATCTAGGTGGTTAAAGAGAGGAAGAGGGCAGAGAGAATGTACAAAAATGGAAAGGAGGCTCAATGGGTAAGAAAAAGAAGAAGAGAGAGAAGTCGTATGGTTACATATTGTGTGAATTTGCATGAAGACAAATATGATAAATTGATATGATCTTCTGATGACGCTCAGAGCTGAAACTGGTATAGCGCCCTCTGTACTTTACATACAACGTTCTTTTTATTTTGTATCTCTATTTCCTTTATTTTTAGAGAAAGAATGTGAAAGAGAGAGAGAGTGGGCTTGGGGGGGGGGGGGGGGGGGAGATAGAGAACGAGAGAGAGAGAGATAGAAAGAAAGAGGGAGAGGATGGAGGGAAGGTGAAGAAAACGGGCAGAAATGATGGATATCGAGGTGGTTAAAGAAAGGAAGAGAGCTAAATGGAAGGGGGGTTCGTTGGATAAGGAAAAGCAGAGGAAGAGAGCCAGAGAAAATGAGAAAGATTGAAGAAGAGAGGTGAATGGAGAGAAGTGTGAAGAGAAGTCGTAGTCATATTGTGAACTTATATGCAGGAAACTACTGTAACTCAGTTTCTCTCTCTCAATAATTATGCTCTTCTGATGACTCTCAAGAGCTGGAACTGGTATAGCGCCCTCTGTACAATGTACTTTTTATTTTGTATCTGAATTTCCTTTATTTTGAAAAAGGGGGAGGGGGGGGGGGGGGGGAGAGGGATAGATAGAAGTAGAGAGCGAGAGGGGAAAGAAAGAAAAACGATTACCCTCTAGAACCCCCCCCCCCTGAAAATTACCCCCAAGGACAACCACCCCCCCCCCCCCAAGGAAATTCACCCCCACCCCCCTTCTGTTCATTAAAGGGGAAGTCCATTCTGATAATAACTTGTTTTTGATAAAAGCAGATATTTTTAGGGTGGTAATTGTCCTTGGACTTTATCTGTATTATTATATTGATTTTTTGTTACCCAATTTTAAATCTACCAAACATAGAAACTTTGGCCATGGTCAGAGTTGACCAGACTGCATATACATGTACAATGGCTTTGCCTTTGGGAACAAAAGAGTCACGACTCACAGACAAGAAACTCATATCCACTCACACAGTCTTAAACATATCGAAACACAGTCTCTCGTTCCTGTCATCTTTACTCATACACTGAATTTTAATAAATATAATTTTGAAATTCGTTATCTAATGTGACCCAAAAAAGAAAAATGAGAATTAGGTCTAATGATTATTCTCATTTTTCTTTTTTTGGTCACATTAGATAACAAATTTCAAAATTATTAATCATATTTGTTTGGATTGAAATCAATTAGATTTGAATTGAATTACAGTGAATTACATGCAAACTTTTTTCTCCTCACTCAGGGGGGGGGGGGGGGGTAGTGAATGATACATTCTCATGCACGTTCATGGCAATGCAACATCATCACAACTTCAACACACTTGATAGTCACATCAAACAAAGAAGAATATCACAGAAAAATCTAAAACCATCAAAGTATATTTGTACTATTAAATTTATTCAATAATTTTTCTAAACAATTTCAGTGATGATAGTTTCCTTCTGTTCCTTCTAACATGAAAAAAACATCCAAATCTGTCAAATGACATAACATTGCTTTAATTCTTTTTTAATAAATTCATTCTTGAATATTCATGATCGATTTGAACTCAGTTCTTGGCAGAGTTAAAATAAAACAATGTAGATCCGGAAGGCAGTTGCAATTTCTTTTTCAAAACATATTACAGAATTGACAATGCAAAGGATAGGAAATAAGGACGGAATGTTGAAAAATATGGGTTTGTGTCGAGTCTTTTGTTCAGTTGGGAAATTTCAGATCAGTTGATTTATGCAGCCTCCTCATCACCTTCCTCCTCCTCGTCGAACTCTCCCTCCTCCTCAGCGGTGGCATCCTGGTACTGCTGGTACTCAGACACCAGATCATTCATGTTGCTCTCAGCCTCTGTGAACTCCATCTCGTCCATACCCTCACCAGTGTACCAATGGAGGAAAGCCTTCCTCCTGAACATAGCGGTGAACTGCTCAGAGATGCGCTTGAAGAGCTCCTGGATGGCGGTGCTGTTGCCGATGAAGGTGGCAGACATCTTCAGACCACGTGGTGGGATGTCACAGACGGCAGTCTTGACGTTGTTGGGGATCCATTCGACGAAGTAGCTGCTGTTCTTGTTCTGTACGTTGAGCATCTGCTCATCGACCTCCTTCATGGACATACGTCCACGGAAGATGGCGGCAACGGTGAGGTAGCGTCCATGACGAGGATCACAGGCAGCCATCATGTTCTTGGCATCGAACATCTGCTGGGTGAGCTCAGGAACAGTCAAGGCACGGTATTGCTGGCTGCCACGGCTGGTGAGAGGAGCAAAGCCAGGCATGAAGAAATGAAGACGTGGGAAGGGAACCATGTTGACTGCAAGTTTGCGGAGATCAGCGTTGAGCTGGCCAGGGAAACGCAGGCAGGTGGTGACTCCACTCATGGTGGCAGAGACCAGATGGTTTAGATCTCCGTAGGTGGGTGTGGTCAGCTTGAGGGTACGGAAGCAGATATCGTAGAGGGCTTCATTGTCAATGCAGTAGGTCTCGTCTGTGTTCTCAACCAGCTGATGGACTGAGAGTGTGGCATTGTAAGGCTCAACAACAGTGTCTGATACTTTGGGTGATGGCACAACGCTGAATGTGTTCATGATGCGGTCTGGGTACTCCTCACGGATCTTGCTGATGAGAAGGGTTCCCATACCGGAACCGGTACCACCACCAAGGGAGTGTGTAAGCTGGAAGCCCTGTTATAAGGAAAACCAATACATGTGGTTAAAATCAAATTCAATAAATTAAAGTTTATCTACAAAAGAAAAGTTGAACTGATATGCATCTTAAATCAGATTTTCCTCCCCTCGATCTACCCCCCCCCCCTTGTTTCTTCAGTTTAACCTGCAAATTAATTCTTTTTCCCCCAAACAAAATGATGAAGCTGCATCTTTTTCTTTTTTTTAAGAGACCACACACAGATATCTGTTTAATACAATCAAGAACTAAGCCCTTAAAAATGTGAAGCTTGCCTACCTGAAGACAATCACAGCTCTCAGCTTCCTTGCGGACAACATCGAGAACAGAGTCTACCAGCTCAGCACCTTCTGTGTAATGACCCTTGGCCCAGTTGTTTCCAGCTCCACTCTGTCCAAAGACAAAGTTGTCTGGTCTGAAGATCTGTCCGAATGGTCCAGAGCGGACGGAATCCATGGTACCTGGCTCCAGATCGACGAGGACGGCACGTGGGACATATTTGCCTCCGGTGGCCTCATTGTAGTAGACGTTGATCCTCTCGAGCTGAAGATCAGAGTCTCCGTGGTAGGTACCGGTGGGGTCGATACCGTGCTCATCTGAGATGACTTCCCAGAACTGTGTCAAGATAAAGAGTAGGAATTTGTTAAAATGTTAGATCTAGGCCTATCATCATTTTATTTCTAGACAATCATGTTGCATTGTGTCTGTAAGATTGCCTTGGGTATATTATTGAATGCTCCCCAATTGTTGCACTATCAATCATCAAATTAATAATCAGGTTGAATTTGGTTCAAATCATGACAAATCATTTTAATAAAGACGTTTATTTAACAGAATTGAACAGAGTCTAGCCAATAATTTACTGTAAAACTCTCATCCACTTATCATGATCGTCTAGTGTCGAAGAAGATGGTTTGTATTCTGATTGTCTCACTGTTCTGAGACATGATCAAACTTGACAAGACAACATCGCTGACATTGCATTTCACACTGACTCTTCCACTTCCACGCAAATCCAATGCCAATGGCAATAGCCTAGATCTAGGCCTATGTCACTTCGATTTCGATGAAAATTAGCAAGTAAATAACGGTAAAAAAAAGAAAGTAAAAAGGAAACTCAGTTATTAATTACCTTGGCACCGATCTGGTTACCGCACTGGCCAGCCTGCATATGAACAATTTCTCGCATCTTTGATTAGTTTTGTTTCTAATTAATGAAAATAAAGACAAGTTTGCTACACCTAGTTTCCCTGGCTGTAGAATATGAGAGTGTGGTTTCAGCAACAGGTGCGCTTTATATAGTACGCGCGTTGTATATTTTGACACCATAGTAACAGTGGCTGGCAGGCACGCTGGACGCACCACTCACTTGGTTGTCAAGTAAAGGAACTATGTTATTGTAATGCTTGGGATGGATACTGTATACGCGTACCTGTTGGTTAATAAGTTTCCATTTACTATACTGTTTTATATCTTATTTATCATTTTAGTCCGTGATTCATCATCACATTTATAATTGATGTTGAAACTTTAGTTCTTCACATTTTTCGATATCAAAATTATATTCTCCCTTCAAGAAAGTTGGTCGCCTTAAAATGCTTAGTTACAGGACGCGTCCGCGTTGCTATGTCACACTCGTAGGCCTACTATGCTTGACAGCCCCTTTAAATTTGCATACCAATGGTGAAATCCCAAAGAGGACTGGTCCGAGGCTAGTCCTGTCCAGGGATAGTTGTCATGGTGACGTTACTTTGAGAAAATTGGCTCGAAATTGTTTAATGTTTTAACATGGAATTATCTCAACGCAACGAATTGCGCCTCTTCTTTAATCGAGTGTCTGAAAGTAAGAGCTAACTTAGTAGACGGACTATATAATTAACCCCTCCAATGGTTAACAGGGTCGCTCGAAAGAGCTGACTAGTTTTAATATAGATCAGAAGGAAAGAGGCCTTCAAAATCCCGACCCGCCCCCTACCTTATTTGATAGGAATTTATATAAACAAAGCCAAACAATTATATTATAAAACAGTAATGATGATGATGATGATTTCATTTTTTTTCATTATTTTGTAAGCCTATTTAATTCAATTCAATGATCGTCAAAGATGATAACCTGGAATGGAGCCCCCCCCCCCCCCCGTAGATAACCGTCGAATAAATTAATGACTCGGTGAGGGCCTGTTCAATCTTTAATATCCAGAGGCAATAAATAGAATAAATACCAAAAAAATAAACAATGTTGAGATTGGTAGAGCAAATGATCATGTTTTGATATTCCACCAGGGTGGTAAACAAGGACAGACCGGGGGAGGGGGAGGGCCCCCGCATTTTTTGGGTTAAATACAAAGATGCCCTTTAGTCTTTCAGCAACAACATAAAGAAAAAGAAAATGGAGAAGAAATGAAATGAGAAAAAGGGAAAGAAAGAAGAAGAGTTGGAAAGATAAGGGACAATAGAAATAAGAAAAGTGGGAAGGGGTTAAAAAAAAATATATAAAAAAAAGGATAAGAATGTATTTTGCCAAGCAAATGCCTCCGATAAGCGGTGTGACTCCAGTCGAAAGGCGAATTAGAGGGAGGGGCATATCGAGAGGACCGAGAGAGAGAGAGAGAGAGAGAGAGAGAGAGAGAAGCGGGGAGGGAGAAGTGAAGGTCAAGAGAGGGGATGAAAAAGGAGAGGGAGAAGGGTATATAATATGAAATCAAGACATCTTACCCCCCCCCCCCCCTCTAACACCCAACAAAATATGGCCGGCCTTGTTTGCAGAGGACCTGTGACCCATGCCCGCCCCCCCCCCCCCGTACTCGACTTACTGGACCCTATTTACAACATTATATTGTTTTGAATGCCTTCACTCCCAGTATGAAGGTCATAGCAAGAGCCCTAAAAAAAAAAAGACCCCCTTGAAAGGATTACACGGCCCCATTTAATCGAATGTATCTTTATCCTGGATCTTTATTTGGGTTTTAAAGCCCCTCCAAGAGTTGGGGGCCTAAAAATTCTCCCAACTTTTACTTAAATTGTGTCATAATGTGAAAGAGGATGTCATTTAAGAAACACTTCTGCAAAGATTCCCCCCTGCCCCTCAAAAAAAAATGTGTTTGATGACAAATATTGATAAAACGAATACACAATTTTGGTTTTCTGTAGCACACAGAAAACCTAAATTTTGTATTCTTTCATCAATATTCGACTTCAATCACACTTTTTTAAAAATGCCTGCAAAAATGTCTCTATATCCTCATTCACGTCATGATACAATTCAAGTGAAATTTTGCCATCTAAATTTGTTGGGGTCCCTACTCTTTAAAGGGGCTTTAAGTTGACCTTTTTCATATCAACCAAGAAACAGAAAAGAAAGTAATGAAAGCAATTCCAGAATATTTTTACAGACAAGAAAGGGAGTTTAATGACGAAAATCAATTTTATTTCTTGTCCCGGTTTTATAAAATTTTAGAACCGTGTACACAAAATTAATGGGGGTACTTGGTGAATCGCAAAGAAAAGACAAGTGCGAGAAGTCGATGAAAAATGATTTCAGAGAAAGATATATTTTGGCACTTATTGACATTGCCTCATTCCAACCGTGGACCTAGTACATTTACACATCAAACAATCACCTTTTCTAATTTCAAACTCAAGCCAAATCAATGGATAGAATTAACATTTCATCTAGATATCCTCCAATGGTCACTCTCTCACCTCTCATCGCCAATCTTTATTCTCATACTTTTAAAAATCGATCTTGATTAATATATCAAATACATGCATCACATTACTGATACATGTTTACTTATGAATAAATTAACTAAATCAGCATCGATTTTTAATTGCCATTCCGTTAACCTGCCATCATCACGGAATGCACCACATAACCATTTACACAATCACAACTCCTTATATTTGAAATCAATAACACAGAGACACATTGTAGTAAGTTGTAAACTGGTATATTTTGATAACATTTGTTCTGGAATATTTG
Source organism: Strongylocentrotus purpuratus (assembly GCF_000002235.5). Classification (NCBI taxonomy): domain Eukaryota; kingdom Metazoa; phylum Echinodermata; class Echinoidea; order Camarodonta; family Strongylocentrotidae; genus Strongylocentrotus; species Strongylocentrotus purpuratus. The sequence goes on from NW_022145614.1 coordinate 9,254,510, forward strand.
TGATCAACAATATTTTGTTTTGAATTCGACTTTGTCAACATATACAATATTGAGCACACCTTGAAGTTAAATTCAACATGAACGATTTGGAGTATTTAGTGACGGTGGGATTTTGAATAAATATATCTTTGGTACTTGGTAGACTAGTTTATCATCCCAAAGGGTTTCAAATCTTTGGTGGTGCCAGACCAGAATAAAAATCATTCGATGAATTGCAGCTATATCTGTCCATTTCTAATTGTCCTGTATTTATGCAGCCTCCTCATCACCTTCCTCCTCCTCGTCGAACTCTCCCTCCTCCTCAGCAGTGGCATCCTGGTACTGTTGGTACTCAGACACCAGATCATTCATGTTGCTCTCAGCCTCTGTGAACTCCATCTCATCCATACCCTCACCAGTGTACCAATGGAGGAAAGCCTTCCTCCTGAACATAGCGGTGAACTGCTCAGAGATGCGCTTGAAAAGCTCCTGGATGGCGGTGCTGTTGCCGATGAAGGTGGCAGACATCTTCAGACCACGTGGTGGGATGTCACAGACGGCGGTCTTGACGTTGTTGGGGATCCATTCAACGAAGTAGCTGCTGTTCTTGTTCTGTACGTTGAGCATCTGCTCATCAACCTCCTTCATGGACATACGTCCACGGAAGATGGCGGCAACGGTGAGGTAGCGACCATGACGAGGATCACAGGCAGCCATCATGTTCTTGGCATCGAACATCTGCTGGGTGAGCTCTGGAACGGTCAAGGCACGGTATTGCTGGCTGCCACGGCTGGTGAGAGGAGCAAAGCCAGGCATGAAGAAATGAAGACGTGGGAAGGGAACCATGTTGACGGCAAGTTTGCGGAGATCAGCGTTGAGTTGGCCAGGGAAACGCAGGCAGGTGGTGACTCCACTCATGGTGGCAGAGACCAGATGGTTCAGATCTCCGTAGGTGGGTGTGGTCAGCTTGAGGGTACGGAAGCAGATATCGTAGAGGGCTTCATTGTCAATGCAGTAGGTCTCATCTGTGTTCTCAACCAGCTGATGAACTGAGAGTGTGGCATTGTAAGGCTCAACAACAGTGTCTGATACTTTGGGTGATGGCACAACACTGAATGTGTTCATGATGCGGTCTGGGTACTCTTCACGGATCTTGCTGATGAGGAGGGTTCCCATACCGGAACCGGTACCACCACCAAGGGAGTGTGTAAGCTGGAAGCCCTGTTACAAAGCAAACCAAAAGGAGAACATGTGGTTAAAATCAAATTCAATAAGTAATATTCTACAAAAGAAAAGATGAACTGATATGCATCTAAAATCATATTCTCCCCCCCCCCCCCTTCGTTTCTTCAGTGTAACCTGCAAATTACTTCAAATACTTCCCACAAATTATCCCCCCACAAAATGATGAAACTGCATTTTTTTTTTAAAGATCACACACAAATTTCTGTTGAAATAAAATCAAGAACTAAACTCTTAAAAAGGTGAAGCATGCCTACCTGAAGACAATCACAGCTCTCAGCCTCCTTGCGGACAACATCGAGAACAGAGTCTACCAGCTCAGCACCTTCTGTGTAATGTCCCTTGGCCCAGTTGTTTCCAGCTCCACTCTGTCCAAAGACAAAGTTGTCTGGTCTGAAGATCTGTCCGAATGGTCCAGAGCGGACAGAGTCCATGGTACCTGGCTCCAGATCGACGAGGACGGCACGTGGGACATATTTGCCTCCGGTGGCCTCATTGTAGTAGACGTTGATCCTCTCGAGCTGAAGATCAGAGTCTCCGTGGTAGGTACCGGTGGGGTCGATGCCATGCTCATCTGAGATGACTTCCCAGAACTGTGTCAAGAAAAGTAAAAAGAAAAAACATAAATTTAATGTTGACACTTGTTTTGAACTTTAACTAACCGTAACGTTTGGAGTAGATCTAGACCTAAATCTTTTATTTTCAACCATATCCAGGCATGATGAATGATGAAACTTTAACTTTTAATTCTGACACAAGTTCACACAACTTATGCCAACGAGCGACCCCAAATTGCAAGCTCGATCACCCTGGGCCTGAATACAGAATAGTCTAGAGAGTAGAGTCTCAAGAGGATTTTTATAGACAAATTTTTGACAAACTATTTGTTCCATTCATTCCCTGAAAAAAAATTAAATCATGATTCATGCCATGGAGTGGCACAATCACATTCAGTCTCATGATGAAGCCAAAATGTCAGCACCAAAACTCATGAACTTGAAGGTTGCGTATTTTCATGAAATTAACGAATTTTCCAATCCTTAATAAATTCACCATTCAATTCACCAATCCCCATGCCTCAGCACCCATTTCCTCTTAGAACTATAGATCTAACAGTTAGACTATTTGACAAAATTAGTTGCAGTGAATGAGCGGACACCAGTCTCAACGACAAGCATGAACATCATCATCATCATGACATGGCACGCACACGTTCACCATTTCCACACACTCAGTCACTCATCATCATAAATGTCACACTCGCACACTTTAAAATAAAACATTATTTTGAAGAATAATATTCACCTTAGCACCGATCTGGTTGCCGCACTGGCCAGCTTGCATATGGACGATCTCACGCATGATTGATATAAAAGTTACGAGTTGTCTAGGAAAAAATGTAAAATTGACACGTTCAGTTTGACGTTTAGCGGGAATCTGACGTGAGATTGGAACTACTTGGGAATAAATGCGATTTCATTCAATCGATATTCCTCCGCCTAGCAACCCGCATAAACATTTGAATTCAGGGACCACGTTGTTTCTCCCATTTTCATTTCATTTCATTTGTGATTTAATTTCGGTCTAAAATATAGTTTTCGAGTGTTTCTTTTGAATGTAACTTTGGTTTTCGATTAAAGATATCATATTCAAATAATATATTTCAATTTTATGAGTTGAAAGCTCATTTTACAAAAAAAAAATATGCAAAGATGTAAATCTGAATGTAATTCTGTGTACAGATTTTTTAAGGCGATCCCCAAAGTGAGGAGACAAGCGATTGACCAATCATGATACTTCATACCTGAGCAATATTTGTAAGACGTATTCAAGCGATCTAATTGGTCAAGATTTACCGCGCTATGGCAACTCGCACAAAATACATCTCCGCTCAACGGTCCATGGGTAGGTCAGCCAAACAAAAGATGGGGGATCGTGGAAACCATGGACCCTAGGTTTCCATACAGGAAACCAAGGGATACCGACCGCCTCGCTCCCGCTCCGATCGGCGGATAAAAACAAATTTTGGGGAAGCCTTTTGTCTCCTTTTGTAATGCAACTGGTGGAACATAATCGCTAATCGGCATTTCCCCGTTAACCAATGCAACACTGAGAAGCCAAGAAATAGCAAAAGGGATGAATCATTTGAAATTTAATCCCTGTAGCTACATTGCCGAAGTACACGAACTCATCAAACTCAGTGTTGTGAATCAATGCTAGTTTTTAGGCCTATAAAGTACAGAAATCTTCTTCTTTTTTTTTTAATCTCCGAGAAGAAGTTCGTTTTTATGAGTTCAAGTTTATATGGTCGCACACAACCAAAATAAAGTAATGACAAGTTCCAAAGACATGTCTTTACCACTTTCATCATCTATTAACAAATGTGGGCGTTTCTCTGATTATAGAGAAGTGAGTAATAGTAATATGGAAAAAGAAATGGGGAAAGTTTTTTTTTTTTTGGGGGGGGGGGGGGGGGGTAAATAATTGGATAGATAATATAGGGACTACTATGCATGCGATGGCCATTAGTTTCAAAATCTGTTTGAAGTGTACAGCAGTGCCAGCCTGGCCTATATTATATCCGTGCATGATTTGATTAACGAAATCATTCGAGAGCCAAGAGAGATAGAGAGAAAGAGAGAGAGAGAGAGAGAGAGAGAGAGAGAGAGTAATAGAGAGAGAGAAGAGAGAGAGAGAGAGAATATAAAACAGTAATAATGATAAAAAACGGTGATTTATAAAGCGCTTTCCACCGAAGTGTCTAAGCGCTATATGATAACAAACAAAATATGATAAACCAGGGAGATGAACAATAAATTATTATATTATTCTTAAACAAAACAAACCAATGATCTTGCAATACCATAAAAAGACACGATTGGGGAAGTCATGAGGGGGAGGGGTGCATTTAGTTATTGCATAACTGAGGCGTACCCCCGTCCCCTGAACTGCTGTGGTTGAGGAGTTACATGGGTATGGTTGCTATGGGGACTTGAAGTGAGCGGATAAACGAGGCAGGTATAGCTGTATAGATAGCGTTACGCAACAGGGGGTTTGAAAAGGCTACAGGCCTGACGACGGCCACTAACAAAAATCGATCATAATACAACGTCATCCCCGCTTTGACCCCTTTTAATTGTCAGGGATCCTTTAGCTGGAACGAGGAAGAGACGAACACAAACAATAGTCGGTTATAAATTTAAAGGCTTACGACGTCCCCCCCCCCCCCTTGGTAAACATAAAACATAATAATTATACAGGTGCATATACATTATTTTATTATTATGTTGTATTTTGTTCCTTTTTATTTGAAAAGAACGAAGAAGAAAAAAATTGTAAAGGTATTAAGAGTAATTTCACCCCTGAGCCCTGTTTCATAAAAGTTGTTACAGTGTATCAATAACAAATGTTAAATTTCTATGACAAAGTTGCTTTAAACCATTCAAATGTCATGATTTCAGTAGCTTATATAACAGTTATTACAACTTATTATTGATAACAAGTTTTATGAAATGTCCTTGTATTATATGCCAGAACAGACATGCAGTATAGTACGTTAAATTTTGCTATTCCTGGCTGTTATAAATTAAATATTTAATCTTATGCACTATTATTTAACACTATAATTTTGAAATTTGTTGTCCAATGTTATAAACAAAGTTGAGAATGATCCTATTTGTTTGGATTTTAATCAATAGAATTGGCATACGTACCTCATCTCCTCCTACGTCGTTTAATGTTGACAGGGAGCCTCAGTTTAGCTGGATCGAGGAAGAGAGCGTGAGAGAGACTGAGAGAGAGAGAGAGAGAGAGTGATGGAGTGGATGGAGGGAAGGCAAGTGAATGAGAGGGAGGAGGTGGTAGTGGGGGGGGGGGGGGGGGGACAACCTTATACCTTCAACGTAAAAGTCTTATGCATTAATCGCATCTCCATGTCTTTTTTTTTCCATTAGAGGCAAAATAATATAAGACCATTCTTACGTGGTCGTTCCCGCAATACTGGCACTCTTTCAATTTATCAGTATAATTATTATTATCATAACTTTTTTTGTGGGTGGGGGCCTGGGGGCTCTTGCCCCCCCCCCCGCCATTTAATAAAAAATTGCCATTAACAGACGAACGTTTTCATATAGGCTTATACGAAGCCATTCTGAATGGGTAGGGATATCGGTACCAAATTTGCCGACTAGTTAGCTGATTTTTGTTTGAAGCTCCCCCTCCCGATCCCATGATATTTGAATATGCCGATAATGATATAGAGTTTGTTGTCAGGAGAAGAAACAAGAAAGTCAGTTTTTATATTTTGTGCGATTTTCCGACAAATTTAAGATTTACCCAAAGATTTTTTTTTGTGGGGGGGGGGGGGGGGGGTTGCACACCTGTGAAACAAAGAATTCTAAAAATCAGAGACTGATATATCGGTATCCAGCATTGCAGGATATCCGGGCAACGAAGTAATCTCGTGGTCATTTTGCCTCATGATTGATTTTACTAGCTAGTAAAATCTCTCTCTCTCTCTCTCTCTCTCTCTCTCTCTCTATCTTTTTCCCTATCTCTTTCTTTCTCTCTCCGCTTATTTTCCTGCATCTCACTTTCATCTCACAGTCTCTCTCTATATATCTCTATCACTATGTCTTGTATCAATTCATTTTGTTTTCTTCTGCATGCATGTACATCATCAAAACATGCAAACAAAAACAAGTGAGTGAGGTATAATTCTTTTTATTTTACTTTTTATCTACGATTCCATATTTTTGTAAAGAAAGGTATCCCTGAATGATATTGCATGAGACCTCTTATCTTGCTAGATATTCAAGCACTCTCTAAGAAAAAAAAAGTGCGAATGTTCACTCTATTTTCACTCCCCTGGGAGTCACGTCAGTGATCACTTGTTTAGGATGGAATATCGATTGATTTTAGAGTTCTCTCTAAGAAGAAAAGAGTTAATGCTAACTCTATTTTCACTTTATTTTCACTCTCCAGAGGAGTCACGTCAGTGATCACTCGATTTTTTTTTAGAGAGCAGAAAGGCGTTTAGAAAGGGGATTTTTCTCTATTTAGCACATTTTGTATTGTAAGGAAAAGAATCTATTTCTCGACTGATGATAATGATATTCACTCAGACTTGAACTGAGGCGATTAATTTTCAGCTGACTAAAGATACTCATTGATGATGATTACGTGATTTTAATAACGATTGTGACACGCTCTCCATTTTTTGTTGGCCAAAGCTCATTATAATGGTATCCGTAATTCAGACCCAAAAGGGAACAATGATTAACAATTGAGAATTTGGTCTTATTTACCCAGCGAGGTAGCCCCATCAGTCAATACGGCCCTTCATGCGGTCCATGCAATTATCATCCAAGTATGCAGGTATATCCATTATTTTGATTGCACCTGCGATATAGAGAGGGGCAAAATAAAGTGCATGCGTGCATGGTCAAATAATGTCTTGTCCAATGATGTAAGCGTCGAGCAAGACCGAACCCGTGACCAGTCCTCTTGCAATCAATGTACGAGAGTCAAGAGCCCCCACCAAAATGCCACTGCTCCCACTTTCCCAAATCCATGTCAATCTCTTTCCTTCTTCATAATTGGCATACAGTGCTTGGTAAGTTCCTGAGTCGTTATCATGCTTGTTGGACTGTGTATAAAGTGTATTTTTTGTGATTTATAATAAAGTTGTTATCATAGAGATATGTTAATACCATTTTATGAATACTAATTCTAGACAAGATAATTGTTTACATGCGAATTCTCAGTCTTCATTGGTTTAAGCCTGAGCTATAGAAGGGCATGCATTAATGTGAGTATGACTATACTGATCTAATAATTACTATATAGATGTCTAGAAAAAAAAATCGACACTAGATGCTCCCGTTAACGTCATGCATTCATATTTTTTCTTGTAAACATTACTTTTGATCTTCAAATCGATCAACAAAAATGGTGATATTGCAATACTGCACAATAAAATGTTTGAGCTCGGTATTGATAAACAACCATTGTTTACCAATACAGCAAGAATGTTCTTCAAAGAATTATTACATTTAAGTATCGGTTTGAATGGGTGGCTCTATGCCAAGTCTTCTTCTTCATCCTCTTCGTCAAAGTCGCCGTCGTCATCAACAGAAACATCCTGGTACTGTTGGTACTCAGAGACCAAATCATTCATGTTGCTTTCAGCCTCTGTGAACTCCATCTCGTCCATACCCTCACCAGTGTACCAATGAAGGAAAGCCTTCCTCCTGAACATAGCAGTGAACTGCTCAGAGATGCGCTTGAAGAGCTCCTGGATGGCGGTGCTGTTGCCGATGAAGGTGGAAGACATCTTTAGACCACGTGGTGGGATGTCACAGACGGCGGTCTTGACGTTGTTGGGGATCCATTCGACGAAGTAGCTGCTGTTCTTGTTCTGTACGTTGAGCATCTGCTCGTCAACCTCCTTCATGGACATACGCCCACGGAAGATGGCGGCAACGGTGAGGTAGCGACCATGACGAGGATCACAGGCAGCCATCATGTTCTTGGCATCGAACATCTGCTGAGTGAGCTCTGGAACGGTCAAGGCAAGATATTGTTTGCTTCCTCGACTGGTCAGAGGTGCAAAGCCAGGCATGAAGAAGTGAAGACGTGGAAAGGGAACCATGTTGACGGCAAGTTTGCGGAGATCAGCGTTGAGTTGGCCAGGGAATCGCAGGCAGGTGGTGACACCACTCATGGTGGCAGAGACCAGATGGTTCAGATCTCCGTAGGTGGGTGTGGTCAGCTTGAGGGTACGGAAGCAGATATCGTAGAGGGCTTCATTGTCAATGCAGTAGGTCTCGTCTGTGTTCTCAACCAGCTGATGGACTGAGAGTGTGGCATTGTAAGGCTCAACAACAGTGTCTGATACTTTGGGTGATGGCACAACGCTGAATGTGTTCATGATGCGGTCTGGGTACTCTTCACGGATCTTGCTGATGAGAAGGGTTCCCATACCGGAACCGGTACCACCACCAAGGGAGTGTGTAAGCTGGAAGCCCTGTTATAACGAAACCAACAGAGAAGCGTCTTGTTAAAAACATTATCTCGGACAATCGTGAAATCCATGCACGGACAGCCAACTTAAAGCCATATTTTTTATCACTAATTTTTGTTTGAATCACTTTAATCTGATTTTAATGAAATTGTGGATGATAATTGCCAAATTCTAGGGACACCTATAATGGACATATTTTGAAGTTGTTATCATGGATTAATCTCTTTACCTGGAGACAGTCGCAATCTTCGGCTTCTTTTCTTAAGACATCCATGACAACATCCACCAGCTCTGCTCCCTCGGTGTAGTGTCCCTTGGCCCAGTTGTTCCCTGCCCCACTCTGTCCGAAGACGAAGTTGTCTGGACGGAAGAGCCGCCCAAATTGTCCAGATCGGACCGAATCCATGGTACCAGGCTCCAGATCCACCAGGATGGCACGAGGAACATATTTCTCTTCTAGATGGCGGGGCAAAGAAATATAATATCAAAATGTAGGGAAACATGTCGACACAACTCAACAGGAAGCGAAGCAACCTTTTTTATGGAAATTATGTTCATGTAAAAAAACATATGTGAGTCATCATATTAATATAAGGAAGAAACACAGAGCCACTTGGCGCTGCCTCCTTCTCTCCAAGCGCTTTATGAGCTGCAACGAGATAGCTCGGATCCCTCTTCGTCACCCAACTCGGCAAGTGCCAACAGAGCCGAATTGGGTGCCGAGTTTGGACTCTGTGAGCTAGTTTGGTACAGAGCAAATGAGGCAGGCTTAGGGTTTGATTCGGGATGGTTCGGAGTGGCTCGACACAACTTAAAGGAGATCGACTGACGAATGGAGTTAATTTGTGCAGAACTTTCAGACACAACATTCTCCCGACTTCAGTGTTCTGTATCGGACCAGCCTTGGTTCTGGTCCGGCCCCTGAATTCTGATATCCCAAACCAAATTGTGATTTTTTTTTTTTGTTCTTCTTCTGTATAACCAAAGATGAAAAGAGGTACAAAGAACTTCATCATGTATGATTTAGAACTCAAGCGGCATCTTGTAAATTCATACAAAAATAAAATAAAACCCCAAACTTGACCCCTCTGACATTAACAACGAATGCAAATATTTACTTTTGGAAAACTATTGTTGGCCTCTACAGAAGCTGGGACAAATGGCAAATAAAGCCACTTAACTTGGCTAAAAATATTTTTTAAAGCTATTTGTTGCCACAATATGGACGCTCCACACAAAATTAATTATGGTAAGTGTCATTTCTCTAATCCACAGAAATTTCTTTGTGTGGAGGACACTGTCATAATGCATATTGGGGAATCGTATAGAACATCTGAAAGGGCCTGTCAAGTTCAAATTTGCCGAAAAAAATTGCGCCGTTCAGGACATTCAATTTTTTGGGCAAGGCCGGAGAGGGTGGCTCATTCAAGGAGACGTTCGTGAATTGAAGTACCCAAAGATGTACTATGAGTATATGACATTCCCTTTTAAAGCTTATCAGTACTAGTGTAAAGGAGAGATTAGACCAGCCTACACTGGACAGGTGGTTATCTCATCAACTCAGCTCTCAAATAACATAAGAAAAAGAGGATCATGGGGGACCAATGGTCACCGATTAGGCATTGTTTGTTATAGAGGGCGCAAGTAGCTACAAGTAGTGCAGTGGGCCTTTAAAAGAAAATAGAAGTTCAAAGAGATCGTGAAAGAAGATATCACTCCTCCTAAATAGGTTGCGAAGGATTCAACAACCAACGGGTTCTTTATTTTCTTCTGAAACAAGATATCCTGCTTGGGGCAAAACAACTCGACTATTAGGCTTATTATAAACCCCTATGAAAAACAACACTTTTGAATATAAGGGTGTTCCATCGTACAAGTCGAAATATATAAATTATCTTTTTGCTATAGCGTCATCCCGAACCAAGGCCCATCATTTTCTTCACCGAAATGAAAATTATTGTTTACCCCCCCCCCCTCCCCCACCATGAATCCAATGTATTTAAGACACGCCCCTGGAAACAGACTAAGAATTTCGAAATCATTTCGGTATGACTGACAGGCGCGGAACTACTTTTCATAACAATCACTCCATAGTCCATATCGATATCCAATCGTTATTTTCATAATGATTCCAAAGTTCAGAATCAGAGGTCACAAGATAGATTCTAATCATGAATTCAAAATAATTCAATATAAAGCCTTTGCTTTACAGGGCATTTGCATGAGGCTGCAATATTATTTAGATTCGAAGTACAAAATCACACTGTCCATATTCAGAGGATAATGCTAAAAAAGAACAAAAGAATATTGTCGCCGGTGACAACGCTTTGTATGCATGTTTTATTCATACGGCCGTCGGGCCGTGTCTATATAGTTGAATCACCAAAAGTTTTCATTCGCATTAACTCTTATAGTGCATGCTGTAACTAAGGTGCCCGGACAAAGTTTATTGAACACGTTTTGTGAACACAGTCGTATAGCAACAGCATACTGTAAACTATATACAGCTGTACTCATATGACATGTACATTGTAGTTGTGATCTTGATCTTATTATGTTTACAGTAAGTTGATAATTATATAAGTTTCCAACAGTTAAGAGTATATTATTCTGTTGTTAGGTTGGAGAAGACGAAAATAATGATTCGATCGCTGTCCTTTCAGTTCATTTGTTTAAATTAAAATATGATAATATTCTATACAAATTAAAACAAGATAATATTCTATCTTGGAGGTTCTATGACCTCTAAAGAAAAATACAAAGATAATTATGTGCATGCGTTTGGCATTAATCATCAACTAGTCAATCAATCTTTGATCGGAGCAAAGTATATTATTACCATCCTATTCCCGCTTCATTGTTACCGGTGACAACCTTTAGTTTGTTTGTATGCGGTCATGTATCATTCATCAAAGCAATTTGAAATTAAATTAGTCATTGATGCGTCTACCTGAGCAATTTAATCTAACATGATACGTGGCTATATTATATTATTCATTTTGCAGGCAAGACTCAAGCTGTTCAACCCCTTACTAGTATTACATACCTCTCACCAAATACTTCAGCACCATTCGCCAAGCCATTTCATTTATGTTTATTATAAATAATTATATTGCGGTCTTTATCTCAATTTTAAAAATGTACCCGTTATTATTATGTCAGGCAAGATCATGACTATCTTTGATACCTTATGATTTCTTAAAAAGGACGACCGTTCAGTTCTCGTTGCATGTATAGCCGAATTTACTGCATACAAATGAATTATGAATATTATGCTGTCTTGTAACAAATTTTCTACACAACATCGTCAGAATCAAAACTTGATGAACGTCTTGTTAGAAGACCCATTTACACTATACACGTCGTCCAAATCAGAGCCATATATTATACACAAAGTTTGGCCAGCATGTGGTCTATTATTTTATGCTTGCCCAACAAAGCAGTATTCGCCGTATAACTCGAACCGGGGGTTGGCCAAACTCTACTTATCAACGGCTCTCATCCAAACATCGCAATGTTACTTTATTATCGTCGATATGATAATTATTACAATTGCAATTTTAAGACCATTATATTTGAACAGAAGGGGCTTGTGATGTTTTATATTTTTCCTTTTTGTTAAAGCATAGAGGGGCGGGTTTAATGCCCCCCCCCCTCATTTTTCCCTTTGTCCCCCTTTTTATTTGTTCATCATTTCAATATACTCACCGGATGCCAATCCATAATACACGTTTATCTTGTCCAGTTGTAACTCACTGTCCCCGACGTATGCCCCTGTAGGGTCGATACCATGCTCATCGGAAATTACCTCCCAGAACTAAAAAAAGAAGAAGAAGAAGAAGAAAAAAAGGGAAAGAAGAAGAAAAAGAAGAAGACAAAAGAAGAAGAAGGAAATGCTGTGTTACAACCAACAAATTTGGGCGAGATGCATTGTTGTGTATCATGGGTGGAGTCGTGATTTTTTTTTAAAGGGAAAGGGGGGGGGGGGGCACAGTTCCGAAAAATATCTGACAAGTATATGCAACGATTAAAACATTTGAAAGGGTGGTACAAGAACACAATTAGACGCAACTTTTTTATATTTTGTGTACCTATAACAAAGTATGCCATACATGGGGTTTTGCTGTTTGCTGTTTTTTTTTTTTTTTGGGGGGGGGGGGGAACTCATTTCCCGTGCCCCGAGACCCGAAACTCGCAAATGTAGATTGCAAACGCGCAGTTAATGAGTCACTTTAACCCCCACCGGCCCACCCTACTAAATAATCATGATAAGATATGCCGAAAATGTAATAGATACAAATATCAAACACTTTGTAATTTGCTAACTGTCCCCCTCAATAATGATTTTGATCAAAAGAGTGTTCGATTGTTTGTGATTCAAGGCTTAGGAAATCTCCCACAAGAATATTTTCCTTTCTTGTCGGAAATGTGGCATGACTGACATCCTAACTAAATTTCCTGCTCTGCTCAAAAACCTATCTGGGATATTTCGTACAATACAGTCGAGCATGGAGCTGGGTGCAATAAGACTTAGAAGTTAGAAAACCAAAATGATAAGCGTAAATTATTGGATTGATGATAATTGAACTCTAGCAGTAGACAAAAAGGAAAAAAAATCTGCGAGGCATTATTGTCAAATTTCTTTTAGTTTTCAAAAGATTGTACAAAGATTCCTGGTAGCAAACCTAGCCTATTGAAAAGGGCTTTTATTTAATTCATGATTTACACAAGTACGAAAGAACACAGTCCGACATAATCATTATAGATGGCTTCACTTTTGAGAGGCTCTATTTGAAGATTATAGTTCTTGAATACAATATACGGTTTGTTTGGCATGGTAGTTTTTGCATGTACAAATAGTGTTAACAAAAGCACTACAAAGATAGAACTATCAATAATACTTTGGGGACTGCTTTTGAATCTACACAATATTTATTCAGAAGAAAAGAGCGGAACAAAGTCCAGTTCAATAAAAGTGGGCCTTACTCCAAACGCTTGTAAAAGGGGTATTTATTGGTTGCATTGCATTTTAAAAGGAGCTGTCTAGGAATATAGTTCTAACAGCTAAATTATGTCAGCCTATTATTATTATTGGGGTATAATGCGTTTCTGACAACCATCCAAAATTCCAAATCATAAATTCTGCTGAATTTTGCAAAGTCAAAAATAATTATTGCTGAGGCTTCACAGATCGATATTGCTTAATGACAAACTTGACAGATTAAAATACTTCACAAGATTATTTAATATTTCTGGCTATATTTGGAGTATGGAAGCATTAACAAAAATCCACAATGTATTGTACTAAAACCAGGAGTTCTTCACAATGGTTTAAGAAAAGTGGTATGACTCAGCTAACAAATCGTAATTTACCAATCATCAGGGGTGCCAATCCAAATAAGGAATAATTTTAGTATTTAGATGTGCTTCTGAATAATGTGCTTGCCCTATGCTCCCCCCCTCCTTAAAAAGTGGATTGGCGCTTCGTCTCTATTACACTATATAGGCCTTTGCCTTTATATTTATGGCTTTATTGTTTCCGATTTGAATTTATTTCGATATCCAAACAAGGCAAAAAGTAGGTGTTCCTTATTAATTATTTATTACAAAAAATAAATTAGCTGAGGTATTTTGTACTAAACTGAAAGTGATCATTGCAACGCATTCCAAAATAATATTAAAAATGAACGTAGAATATGACGTTATCAGCTAAAGAGGGCGCTCTTACAGATGGCAAAAAGAGTCATGATGACCCATAATCTTCCTAAGCGATTTTGAGACTATCTTTCATCTTCCTGACTTCATAAGAAAATAAGCAAAAATGTCATCGTGACTTGTTTATAATGCTCATGCATGCTTCACAGTATACTGTGAAGCTACTTGGTGGGGGACTAGGGGACATGCCTTACCATAACGAGGGGGGGGGGGGGGGGGGGGGGGTGGCGGTGGTGGTGGTGGCGGGGGGGGGGGGGGGGTGGTGGTGGTGGCGGGGGGGGGGGGACCGGGTGACGATGATGAACTGTCGGAGTGATTATGATAATGGGTAAATAAAGGTGTCATTAGATGCCCATTAGCTTACCTTGGCACCGATCTGGTTGCCGCACTGGCCGGCTTGGATGTGCACTATTTCACGCATGATTATTCTGTAAGATAATTGACGAAATAACAATATTTCAAAGAAGAACAAAAATAGTTAGTAATATCGAGGTTAAAATAGGACGTCTGATGAAGGGTTTGGTGTGTCAGATTGATAGAGAACTTTATACGTTCTACCTCTAATCTTCATCCCGGACAACAATTTCCAAGTAAAACGCTACTGCCCTGGAATCTTCCCTGGCAACTGCATGTATGCGAAAGAGGGCGAGAGGGTGGATGAGAGAGGCATACATAATAGACTCGATCGGGGGGGGGGGGGGGGGGGGGGGGGGGGGGGGGGGGGGGGGGGGGGGAGGGGGGGGGGAAGGGTGTTGAGGGGGTAAAGAGAGAGGAAATACAAATCATAATCATCTCCTCCTGATCCCAATAGAAAATGAATATAAATTATCGTTCCCCCTCTAGAGTTTCTTCCACAGACGTCAAAAGTAAAACCCATGCGTAAGTTCATTGACCTAAGTTTACCCGATATAGCACTAAACTGCATCATGTATATCATTATAGTAGTTCAATACCGATAAAACGGCAGAACCAACTGCAGTTTAGACCATTCTTTGTTAGAGTGGAAATGGGGATTTTTGAGAGAGCGAGAGCATAATTCAAATTTCCGTGCATGACGTAGAGTTTACCAGATGGTATATGAAGATAAGGAGAGCTCAGCTCAGCTCTGAGGAAAGTCACTCATTAAAAAGAATAACCTCTTTCCAAAAATGGCGGGCTTCGGTACTTTTATGTGAAAAAATATTTAAAACTATCATGATCTTTATCATCAACGATCAAAGTTGCGATAGTATCTGATTATTGATTAGTTGCCATTCATCATCGTCACCATGCATCTTTAAACATTTATTATTCTTATGACACGATAGCCGCCATAATACTACCATCTAGGCCCCTATATAGTTATTACTTGGTTCACCAAGACTCAGTGTAGCATTTCCTTTGTTCATACTGAAGTTATTGAACGTTTATCATTTTGTCCTGCATGCACCCAATGAATGTAAAATCATAAATCTAATTTATTTACTAATTGATATGATATAATAATAATAATAATAATAATAATAATAATAATAATAATAATAATAATAATAATAATAATAATAATAATAATAATAATAATAATAATAATAATAATAATAATAATAATAATAATAATAATAATAATAATAATAATAAATAATAATAATAATAATATTAATAATAATAATAATAATAATAATAATAATAATAATAATAATAATAGTATTACTAGCCTAATAGTCCACTCCAAATTTTATTAAACCGAAACGGAAATACGGCGTGATTTGAAACATAATAATTTTGGTTTATAATCGTAGACATCATTACCAGAGTTGTATTAGAAAACGTAACAATCGACCGGACCAAATCTAATTGATGTTTCCACTTTCAAAGAAAAACTCTTGATGACTACCAAGCATTACACAGACAAAAAAAAGAGCGATCTAGTACATTTATCTTTTTTTAACTGTTTTATTCATATTAGTGAAGGCACCTTACGGAATTTGAATGTAATGTGGTGCAAACAATTTGAGGGTATTGTAAAAAGCTGTATTAAATCGGCATGTTATTCTGGCTACAAAATGAACAATTTTCTCTGTTCCTCCGATAATAAATGGTGCACCAACTCCCTGACACCATTAAAGCATTTCATCACGATCATTGGTTAAACATTCCGGCAAATGAAATTCAAAATTCAAAAGATATCGAAATGAGCCAACTTACCAATTGCTTTCTCCAAGATTTAAATCGGACGAAATACTCTCAAATCGGCACTCGCGCTATACTCCACCTCGCTGTATGCTAAGTCACTGCAGTGTTTCAACCTGCTCTAAGATCCAGGCATCCAAATGGAGCCCTCGCTCGATCAGCACATCCTTTTCTACTTAACGAGGAAGACAAGCCAGATCAGTGCTGGCATCCACTTGTTCCATGCGTCATTCGTTATAATTCGACAAACGTATACGTTGCTCTTGAGATCAGAAACGAGATGGTCACGTAGAGAAGATGATTTGAACATGACTTTGCGCTTTCTTTCTTTTCCTTTTATTTTCTTTTCTATTTTTTTCTTTCATCATCCCCCCTTTGTTTCTTTACTTTTTTCATTTGTTTGCCTGTTTGTTTCTTTTATCTTCTTCTCTGTTTTTTTGTTTTTGTTTTTGTTGGTTGTTGGTTGTCTATCATTTTGTTCAATTCATATTCGCCCTATACTAGATATTTGGTAATTGTACATTGTAATTGAAGTTTTAAAAAATGTACTGAAGTGATGGAAACATGAAGACAGAGGCGTTAGCGTGGGACTGTAAACATACAGGAGGGGGAGGGGGCTGACAGGCTTACTCTGTTGAGAAAATGCGAGGGGCGGGCGATGGTCTGTTATGATTTTGTTTTCAACTCAGGCCTAGTTTGATAAATCTGACCAGGGATATGTGAGTTTACATATCCCTGATCTGACTTAATTTTTTGTTTCACTTGACGTATCTCATGAATAAAAATACAATCAATTTTCATGTACCATTTTGATCTTTTTAATTTTTCTCAGGTTCTAGAATTCAGATAATCACTATTATCAAAGCTTCGGGTGAATGCCCGGGATTATTACGAGCATCGTTCTTCTAGTTGCGTGGTTCCCTGACAACTCAGTCACACCGCAAACCCCAATCCCAAAACCGACCAATACCCATTCAGGTTAATGTATTATTTTATTCGGCCCGTTCTCGGTCTCGTGTCAATCTCATTGGTGTGGCTAAGGTATTTCGGTGCACCCAAGCCACGCTGTCAACTATGGTGGCCCTGAAGGGACATCGCGAATAGACTAAATCGTGAAAAATATGCGATAAAATTCACGATATCGTCAATTTTATCGCATATTTTTCACGAAGAAATTCACGAAATTGACGATATCGTGAACTTTATCGTGAACTTTTCACGATGAAATTGACGATATCGTGAATTTTATCGTGAAAAGTTCACGATATAAAGTTCACGATATCGTCAATTTTATCGTGTACTCTATCGTGTACTCTATCGTGTACTCTATCGTGTACTCTCCTGACGGGCGCTTCGTAAACAAAACCAGCCCTAGCTGGGGGAGACAGAGAGAAGGAAAAAGGGGAAAGGGAAAGAGAAGATAAAAGGAAAGAAAGAATAATGAGAAGAAAAGAGGGAAACGGGGGGGGGGGGGCGAAGGGCTCTTGCCTCCTCCTCACTCCCCCCCGCCAAAAAATAAATAAGGAGAGAGAGAAGGGAAAGGGAAAGAGAAAGAAAATATAAAAGGAAAGAAAGAAGAGGAAGAAGGAAAGAGGGAAACGGGGGAAGGGCGAAAGGCTCTTACCTCCCCCCCCCCGCCAAAAAAATAAATAAGAGAGAGAGAGAGAGAGAGAGAGAGAGAAGGGAAAGGGAAAGAAAGAAGAGGAATAAGAGGGAAACGGGGGAAGGGCGAAGGGCTCTTGCTTCCTCCCTCCCCACCCCCCGCCAAAAAAATAAATAAGAGATAGAGAGAGAAGGGAAAGGGAAAGGGAAAGAGAAGATAAAAGGAAAGAAAGAAGAGGAAGAAGAAGAAGAAAAGAGGGAAACGGGGGCGAAGGGCTCTTGCATCCCCCCGCCCAAAAAATAAATAAGAGAGAGAGAGAGAGAAGGGAAAGGGAAAGAGAATAAAAAAGGAAAGGAAGAAGAATAAGAAGAAAAGAGGGGCTCTTGCCTCCTCCCCCCCTACCGCGCCAACAAATAAATAGGAGAGAGAGAGAGAGATAGAGAGAAGGGAAAGGGAAAGGGAAAGAAAATATAAAAGGAAAGAAAGAAGAAGAAGACGGAAAGAGGGAAACGGGGGAAGGGCGAAAGGCTCTTACCTCCCCCTCCCCCCTCCCGCCATAAAGGGAAAGAGAAGGGAGAGGGAAAGAAAATATAAAAGGAAAGAAAGAAGAGAAAAAAGAATAAGAAAAGAGGGAAACAGGGGCGAAGGGCTCTTGCCTCCTTTTTTTTCTTTCTTTTCCTTTCTTTCCTATTCTCCCTCTTTTTCGTTTTTCTCTTTCTTTCTTCTCTTTCCCTTTCCTTCTCTCTCTCTCTCTCTCTTATTTATTTTTTGGCGGGGGGCGGGGGGACGAGGCAAAAGCCCTTTGCCCCCGTTTCCCTCTTTTCTTCTTCTTCCTCTTCTTTCTTTCCTGTTATCTTCTCTTTCCCTTTCCCTTTCCCTTTCCCTTTCCCTTCTCTCTCTCTCTCTGATTTATTTTTTGGCGGGGGGGGGGGGGGGGGGAGGGGGGGGGGGCAAGAGTCCTTCGCCCTTCCCCCGTTTTCCTCTTTTCTTCTTCTTCCTCTTCTTTTTTCCTTTTATCTTCTCTTTCCCTTTCCCTTTCCCTTCTCTCTCTCTCTCTGATTTATTTTTGGCGGGGAGGGGGGGGGGGGGGGGAGTGAGGAGGAGGCAAGAGCCCTTCGCCCCCCCCCCGTTTCCCTCTTTTCTTCTTATTACTCTTTCTTTCCTTTTATCTTCTCTTTCCCTTTCCCTTTTTTCCTTCTCTCTGTCTCCCCCAGCTAGGGCTGGTTTTGTTTACGAAGCGCCCGTCAGGAGAGTACACGATAGAGTACACGATAGAGTACACGATAAAATTGACGATATCGTGAACTTTATATCGTGAACTTTTCACGATAAAATTCACGATATCGTCAATTTCATCGTGAAAAGTTCACGATAAAGTTCACGATATCGTCAATTTCGTGAATTTCTTCGTGAAAAATATGCGATAAAATTGACGATATCGTGAATTTTATCGCATATTTTTCACGATTTAGTCTATTCGCGATGTCCCTTCAGGGCCACCATAGTCAACAGCCCCACCGCTAGACCGGTACTAACTGATATGGTGATTCAAACAGCTGATTACACGCTCAGGAAACAAACAGGAAACCCATGCCCCCTGCCAAACCGAGGTTGACCTCCATCAACAGTGCCTCATCGAGAGAGATAGGATAATAGTAAGTCCGGTGGGGAGGGGGAGGGGGTAAGGGAGCTATTGGTGGGGATATGAGCGTTCTAGCTAGGGGCTGGAGGGGTAAGGGTGATGGGGGTGGGGATGATCCTTACTTGAGTATAATGATGCTAGAGATGTATTATTTTCACCCAATAAGAGGCTAGGTTCGCTCTGTCGATTAACATACCAGCTTAGCCTAGTTTCTATAAAAACATGACATGGACATTGGTTGAAGTATTTGGGAGATATAGTGGTTGAGTGAGAGAGGGGTAAAGAGAGAGAGAGAGAGAGAGAGAGAGAGAGAGAGAGGGAGGGAGTTGGGGGAGGTGGAGGGAGGGCGAGAGAGAGAGAGAGAGAGAGAGAGAGAGAGAGAGAGAGGGAGACAGATAGAGGGAGAGAGAGAGAGAGAGAGAGAGAGAGAGAGAGAGAGACAGAGAGAGAGAGAGAGTGAGAGAGACAGAGAGAGACAGAGAGAGAAAGAGAGAGAAGAGAGAGAGAGAGAGAGAGAGAGAGAGGGGGGGGGGGGGGGGGGAGAGGCTTAGATTGTTCGGGGGAAATGACGTCAACTCCCGGGAAAAAATCTAGCATTGCATTTATTGACTTATATGATATATATATATATATTATATTTTATCAACCTTCTTGTGAAGAAAGTACGATGTGAAACTAGTATATACTTTTTTTGCGAAATAGGAGGAATTCAATGTATAACTTTTACAAATGAAGGGTAGAATGTTGGGAAGTGGTACGTTATTTTTTGCCATTCCCGGTTATGTTATTTTGACTTTTGCACTCAATTACATATGGAATTTGTTATCCATTGTCAGAAAAAAAAAAACGGGAAATTATACTATCTGTTTGGATTTTAATCAATCAAATTTGAATTTAATTTAATTTAATAAATAAAATGAAATGAAAAATGAAATGAATTGTAATGTAATTTGATTTGATTTAATTCTTGTAGCACCCCTCCATTTATCTTGAAAGTAACTAGGACCACACTGCTATTCAAGAGGGCTAATATGGGATCTAAGTTCATGCCTCAATTGAATAATTCCTGATCTGTATTTCCTTCTTTCGATAAATTGATAGTCCAAATAGACCTAAAAGCATTGAAAGGACTTTGTATGAAGTTGAATACAAAGAAAGTAAGTTCAATAGACGTTCTAGGAGATCCCTCAGGAATGCTTGATTTCTTGTTCGAGGGAGAAAAAATAAAAAAGAGAATCAAGCCAAGCAGGCGCGTACGCAGGGGGGGGGGGGGGGGGGGGGGGTTAACCTCTCCTTTGACCCTTTTGTAATAATTAAAAAAGAAAAAGAAAAGAAAATCTAATGGATGACCTAAAAAAGATGACCTTACCCCCCCCCCCCCCCAAACGGAACGGAATGTCGATCGGTCAAATTTTGGAATTTCGGGACCCCCCCCCAAAAAAAAATGTCCTCTTATTCCCCCCTCCCCCTCCCCCTCCCCCCTCCCCCTCCCCTCCCCCCCTCCCCCCCTCCCCCTCCCCCTCCCCCTCCCCCCTCCCCCTCCCCCCCTCCCCCTCCCCCCTCCTCCCCTCCTCTCCCCCCCCCCCCCGCTTATTCAGCGGCTGGCTGAGCCGTTGCGAAATTTTTGGGACCAAAAAAAAAAAAAATGTCTTCTTACCCTTTCTGTACCCGGTACCCTTGATTGATTAGAAGTATGTTACATGAATAATTCGCTGCCTTGAACAAAGGCTAGAGCATAAAGATCATAAAATTGAAAGAGTCTTTGGTCAACGGCGCGGCATTAATCGAGAGATTTTGAGGAGAAAAGAGCAATATATCAAAGGTATTTATGAAATTCATGCATTGAATGAATACATGACACACTTGAAA
Organism: Strongylocentrotus purpuratus; assembly: GCF_000002235.5. Classification (NCBI taxonomy): domain Eukaryota; kingdom Metazoa; phylum Echinodermata; class Echinoidea; order Camarodonta; family Strongylocentrotidae; genus Strongylocentrotus; species Strongylocentrotus purpuratus. The sequence continues at coordinate 9,275,753 of NW_022145614.1, forward strand.
ATGTCTAACATCCGAAATGACTCGTGAAAGAAGAATTTGCCAATGTCACATTTCGTGTGATCAATCTTATGCCCCACATGTTGATAACTGTGTTAGCATACAATCTCTTCTGGCGGCATGTGATGTTTGCATGTGGTTTTATCACTGATAAATTTTATATGTGTGTGTGTGTGTTAGTTAGGTAGGCTTCTTTCTTTAGAGCCGACCCTACCCAAATAAGAGGCTAGCGAACGAAAGAGAAGAGACACAAATTTAGAGCCAACCCTACCCAAATTAGAGGCTGGCGAACGAAAGAGACAGAATTTTTCGGTCTAGGCCTCGAGTCTAAATGGGGAGAGGATATCATCTGGTCCTGGTCAAAAGAAGTTTGGAAATTTGTACTTGAATTATGAGATTTGGTATAAATTATTGTGATGTCGTTTTTGCTTTTCCCAAATCCAGTTCTTTGGGGCATGCAGTAGTGTTACATTGCTTTAGATTATAAGACACAATATTATGCAAGTATATTGCCATCTTGACTTTAGGGCACTTTAATTCATACCTAAATAATAATATGAATGTTTTTATGTGACTTTTTATTCGCTCTTTTCCCTCTTTAATATTTGCAGGACTTTACTAAATGTGACAGAAGGTTCATAATACAAGCCAAAGACCAAGGAGGGAGTAACAGTGATTGAATCTGGCAGAAGTTGGTTCAGTAACTACCCAAAATATTAACACTGTCTGCCCCTCACAGCTGTAGAGCCGAGGTGAATTTGCTGAGAAGACCAGTACAGCACGGCAAGTCAGGATGACGAATGAAGAAGTTAAAACAAAGGAGACCTTAAGCATTGAACCTGCTGAATGTAGGATATCTGTGCACAGTTTCTCAGAAAGTTTGATGGATAAAGAGGTTTTCTTTCATGTGACCAAGATGAAGGACTGCTTCATGTTATGGATTGGAAACAAACCAGCTAGCATGAACAACCTGGCAGTGGCCATTGATACCAAATTTGTGAGTTTAATCTCTAAATATATATTGGGCATGATTTACATAAGATGTCTACAAGAATAGGAATGATGCAGTCAACTGAATTGGAAAAATTTGTTCTAAATTATGGAATATTTAAGTACCGGTATGTGATTTTTTAAGCATCAGAAATAAATATTTAGTGAAATGGGTACATATTCAATATCCCCAAAATTTTACAGCTAATATTGAATTCATACTTTGTTTAACAACATAACAAAATATCAAATACCAAAGTGGAAATCGAAGATCATTGAAACAAATTTACAATTTACAACCTGAAATCAATTTTAAAAGAAAAGAAAAATGTTATAATCAATGATATTCATGATCTCGTGAGGCTTTACAATTGATGATCAGTTAATACGATGTTTTGGATATCTAATCTTCATAATGATAACTTAAAAATTGAAGTCAAATTTTTTAGAATTTATAAATAATTTTCTAATATTTCCACTTTCATTTTCAAACAGGATAGTGTACCCAGCAGTAGCTTGTTGATGGGTGATGTTTCAGATCTTCAGCCCACAGCTTTGGCCCAAAAATTAGGTAAGAAGAATTCCATCTCAAGTCTGTCAACTGCTTAAATTCAGAAATACCAATAATTTGAAGCCATTCCAAATGATTTGAGGTCTCAGCAACGTCTAAGCCTCTTACGATAATCTGAAGGAAAGGTACAGAATTGAAAAAGAAAAGAAAAAAAAAAAGGGAAAATGAAATATTACAAGAAAAGCTGGAAAATTTCTCATAAATAATGTAATAAATGTATGATATCAATCAAGTCTTCAAGGCTAATGTATAAAGACGTCAAGAATGTTCCTTGACGAACTTGAGTAAGATAGCTTTACTTAGCTAATCATTTTTAGAATGTGGTGAAGAAAAGTCAATTGTTTCATATACTTTGTTGAATAAAACTAAAGGTGTAATATAAGTCATATCAATGCACCTGAATGTTCAATGTTATCTTGTATTATAGTATTAATGACTGCTTTGAGAGAAATAGTTGTTTTATTACGCTCAAGGGAAGGTTAGAATTGTGCTATTCCCCGAGGCTTGCCGAGGGGAATAGCCCAATTCTAACCTTCCCGAGAGCGTATGAAAACAACTATTTCTCGAATATTAAAGCAGTCATTAATACTTTTATATGCCGAAAAAAAATAGACTAAAAAATAAAAAATAAAAAATAATTTTTTTTCTGTCGAAGGTGAGAGTCGAACTCTCGCGTACAATGAGTGATGAATCTTACACCAACGCCTTACACCACTCGGCCATCGCGCGCTGTTCGCGAGCTTGGCAGTTTTGTACAATATATACATTAAAGTGGATTGAAACCGGCTTCGGCGTGATGAATGCTTCGCAAAAGCACCCTTCTTTTACTTTTGCAATGCATATTGGCACGAACTTAGATCAAGATCTATCGGCAGATGTTGTTTTTTTGTTTTTGGAAGTTTATTTTCGTCTTCATGTCAACAATGCAAGATAAAATTGTCGGTAAGATCGATCGAGATTCAATTGTATTGAAATTACCGACCAATCCTTCGCACACATACGGTATCCTCGATCGCTCAAACCATTTTTTAACATGTAAACCTATGGGGTAACCATGGAGGCTGACCTATTTTTTTAATAACCATGGTTATTAAAAATAGTAAATGTTTTATGCATGGTTACCGGGAATTTTACAGGAACAGTTGAAGTTTATGAATGCAATTCGACCAATCAGATGGCTGGATTTCTTAAGTGAGGTATATAATAATATCTATCGTTTTATTTGTCAAGCCAAATCGACTGGCAAGCAGGTGTTCGTGAGTTGCAGCCTTCCCGTAGTAGACCAACTGATGGTATCCCTTGTTGAAAAAAGGTTAACAGACGAAATGAAAGCCAACCCGGACAAGTTTTGACACCAGAGAGCGCAAGGACTTTGAACTCAAACATTCCTCTCATGAATTCAGCCGACGAGTGGACCTTTTTTATGCCTCCGCCACCGAAGGTGGTGCCGGAGGCATCATGTTTTCGGGTTGTCCGTCCGTACGTCCGTCCGTCCGTCCGTCCGTCCGTCCGTCCGTCCGTCCGTCCGTCCGTCCGTCCGTCCGTCCGTCCGTCCGTCCGTCCGTACGTCCGTCCCGTTTGACCGTTATCACAATATCTCAAGAACCATTTAAGATTTAAACTTAAGACTCGGGAATAGTATTTATCACCATAGGAAGACGATCTGATTAGATTTTGGAGTACGTAGGTCAAAGGTCACAGGTCACAGAGGTCAACTTATGAAATTCCTTGTATTGAGTTTGTTAGCGCGATATCTCAAGAACCATTTGAGATTTAAACTTCAAACTTAAGGATAGTATGTATCACCATAGGAAGACGATCTGATTAGATTTTGGAGCACGTATGTCAAAGGTCAAGGGTCACAGAGGTCAACTTATGAAATTCCATACATTGAGATTGTTATCATGATATCTCAAGAAGCACTGGAGATTTAAACTTCAAACTTAGTGATAGTGTGTATCACTATAGGAAAACAATCTGATTAGATTTTGGAGCACGTATGTCAAAGGTCAAGGGTCACAGAGGTCAACTTATGAAATTCCATACATTGAGATTGTTATCATGATATCTCAAGAACCACTGGAGATTTAAACTTCAAACTTAGTGATAGTGTGTATCACTATAGGAAAACAATCTGATTAGATTTTGGAGCACGTAGGTCAAAGGTCAAGGGTCACAGAGGTCAACTTATGAAATTCCATACATTGAGATTGTTATCATGATATCTCAACAACCACTGGAGATGTAAAAACTTCAAACTTAATGATAGTGTGTATCACCATAGGAAGACAATCTGATTAGATTTTGGAGCACGTAGGTCAAAGGTCAAAGGCCACAGCGCACATTATGAATGCAAAAACAGCTTGTGATCGTGTTATCTCAAGAACCGATTGATGGATTCATGCCAAAATTAGGTCATGTTTGTTACTCTCAGAGCCAATGAACTGAGTAGATTCTTGGTTCATAAGGTCAAAGGTCAAAAGTCATGGGCCCATTATGTATGCAAAAATAGCTTGTGAACGCATTCTCATTAGAACTGACAGATGGATTACTATTTAACTCAGAACATCTTGCAGAGCCAATGAACTGAGTAGATTTTATGGTCATGAGGTCAAAGATCAAAGGGTCATATATGTATATGAGAAATTGCTTGTAATCACAATATTCTGAGAACCTGTCAATGGATTACCATTGAACGTGAATTCAATTTTTTTTTTCTGTTTTGGTTTGTAAAATTGCTCTATAACGGAGGCATCATTTTCGACTGCGCGCAGTCGAATTCCATCTAGTTTAACACTTGCGTGGCATCAAGACCCGACCAAATTAGCTGAAACCACTTCCCCATTCAGTTGGTGGACTGTTGGAGATGAGTCAGAGGCTTGTGTATCACAAGATGGATCTCCTTCTTCAGACATGACCTTTGAACCTGATGGGACCATGGGTGCTGTATCAAAATCGTTCATGAACTTTTCAAACAAAACTCAAGGATCAAGGATTTTGTTACTCGTCCACCAACAGAGACACTATGCATTGAGCTTGACCTGTTTATGTTTGGAAAGGAGCAGGGTTCTTTGGACAATTTATTCCACAATTCTTCTTATTTTTTTCTTCTTTATTCCACAATAAAGGTGCTCAGATTTAAGGGGGTAGCATCAGAAACCACACTCATTCTGGTATCAGACCATGTACAGTAGATGTACCAAGGAAATGCTCTGATTAACACTATAGAAAAAAACAAAAAATGTGTATGATCTACCAAAAGTGACGTGTAATTCTAGACACGATTATAAAAGGCATATTTTTTATCAATAGTGAAGTGTTAATTATTAAACATCAAATGATACAGCAAAAAGAAAATCCAGAGTAAATTTTCATCTTTTCTTGTCTGTCCACAAAGTTTGTCCAAAAAGTATATCAATTTTAAAACAAACACCATTTAATTTGACTGAAGTCTAGAATACTTTGAAATAAAAGACAAATGCAACTATAACTAATTTCAATAACACTGGCTTTCTTTATTTGCAAATAAAAGATAAATGTTCACACGGAAAAAGTACATATACATATGTATTTATTTCATTTTCCATTGTTACGTTTCAACAAAGGGCCTAAAAAAAAGATGTTGTATTGCCCTTTACGTGCAAACACATGGGTCGGTCAGTCGAAATATTTAAAAAAACAAATTTTTTTTTCTTCTCCCTCTTTGGGCTGGTATTTCTCAGTTTTGAATGCTTTAAATACAATTTTTTCTATCTGTTAACCATTTTTTTTCTAAAAACGTTAAAAAAGAAAATTAAAAAAAAAAAAAGCCGACTGTAGATTTTAACATTTTTGGGTCGGTCGCAAAGGGAGCAATACAACACCTTTCTTTTTTGCGCCTAGTGGTACACTGATAATTTTACAAGAAAGAATTGCACTAAATTTGCTCTTTCTTTTTCAATTAAAAATGGAAAGATACGCACAAAGATGTTTCAATCAAGGAGAATACATACATTTATTGGCAATAAGGAATTGAGTAAATTTCAAGGTTACATTGCATGTACTTGAACATTTCAAATTCATGTACTGGTAATGTAATAAATTAAATGTGGTCAAACATTTTAAGATAATGTTTTTATGTAATTTTGTAGACAGAAATATCTAGTTTTGATCATGATATTATATGAAGGTTATACCTTTGCACAGATCACCACATTGACTTGATTTAAGGTAACTAGAGTGTAAATTTTAGTAAATAAAACCAAAAGGAATTTGGCAGTGCTCACAATTGCTGTCTACCAGGAGTCATTTTGGAAAATACTTGCATGCAATCTTTGCTTTCTGCATAAATGTTGTGAAAGTTACTGAATCAATGGAATAACTGTTTACTTCAAGGATAATAAACATACCTGTACATTATTTTTTTTTACATTCAATAATAAATTTGTTATGAAAAATGTACATATTCTTTGTCATTGCTTTGTGCATTATTGTAAGAAAAACCACATTTCAGACATAATTTGAAAAATGTGCATTCTGCCCAAATCTTAATTTCCTTAGAAATATTTAAAACATATTACAATTCTCTTAAACTTTCATCTAATTTCATCTGTGATTTTAAAAAGCTAATCTTGAGTTGATGTAATGAAATTGAAATGATCAGTTGATGAGTTGTACAAATGGATTTAAGAATCTAGCACTGGATATAACATTCACTGAAAGACACATTTCTTATAATTATTTACACATGATCATCAGACTATAATTTGCATGTGACAACAATTTACTTTATTTCCCAGCCAACCTATAATTCAATTGGATGGCTTTGAGGGGGATATCAGGATTTTGTTCCCCTGTCTGTGTAGATGCCAAGCCACTATTTTTTCTGTAGTACACACTGCCTTGCACTGTTGTCTTCTAAAGCAACAACAATAACATTAGTGTGGAGCAACAGAGCAAATATCTTGTCATGTGAGACCACCAGTTTACCCCATAAAATGATATAGAAATATATCATCACATCACACAGCTTATAATCCAAAGATAACAAAATGCACAAAGTACTGTACAAGTAAAAATGATGTTTACTGGTAAATGTAAAATCAGGACATGAAACAAGTAAAACATGAAGAAAAAACACTGATTTTTTTCTTCTTTTTAACTGGCTTTCTGACCACAAGTTACTCCAAATGTAGTAGAAAACTAGGAAAAGATATTGGAGAAAAAATGTATGGACGTTTAATTGATCTTTGAAAGTCACCAAGCTTATGAGATGGTGATATGTAGGGAAACTCAATGATGTACACTACATTCATGGGAAGTCTTACTCCATTCATTAGTATACATGCACATTTCGGCAGGGTACTGACAGGTCTTGTGCCTCAATATGAACTTCCATTTTCTTAATTTTGCAAGAATGAGATAGCTAGCAAAATTTTTGAGTTTTTCATTGTAAAAGTGTAATATTGTAGTAACAATATATTACATGAATAATAAAGAATCAACAGACGACCTCGCTGCCCGAAATGAGGTGCCAAGAGCACGAATAGTGGGAAACTGGGAATTTCAAATTTCTCGGTGGGGGTGGGTGGCTGCAGCTTACCGGTATTGGTCTTTTCAACTTTTAACTATAACCTTTTTGAATTTGTCCACTTATGTTAAAATCAGTTTCTCTAATTTTTCTCCTCTCTATTCACGCAAAAGAAGAGATTGGATTGTCCTTTAAAATCAGTCAAAGGAAGATTTGCGAGAAAAAATAATATCTTACAATTACAAACCTACCTTAAATTATTGTTTAAAAGACAATGATTTGCAGCATGACAACTTTGGTCTTGGCAAGTTTAACACTAAAAATTGGCAATGAAAATGGTCCAACTGTAGAATATGCACTATAATGTCCAATTAAATATATGACATTAACTGAAATCTATTTCAACAAGTACATGTACTACAGTACTTTGCCTTCAAGAGTTTTGAGAGAATAAGGATAGACAAGCAATCAAAATCAAGCTTTCTGTATTTATTTAATAGCGCACCTAAATGGAATGCTTTGCTCAGCAGAACTCAGCATATAAACCCGGCTCCTGTGGTAAATCCCTTCATAACGCCATTTAAGCTTTTTATTCACTGTGGATTAAAAGATGGTAAGACTGACACAATAGGCCTGTCTATATCACACTGAAGTTGCAAATTAACTCGCTATCTTTAGACTCGGGATGTTTTTTTCCTGAAGCTCGTAATTGTGTCTTCACCAGACCGATATGCTCATCACAAACTAGCGCAAATTAGCCGGCTACTTCCTAAATATCGGGCTATTTTGGAAACATGACCAAAATTTTTCAGGATATTTTCTCGACCAAATAGCCCACTAATTGCAACTGCTGGCTGATGAAAATTTGAGATCGGGCTAGTTAAAATAGCGGTTATTTTGCAAACTTTGGTCTGACGAAGACAGGCCTACTGTTACAATGGTAGAATTACATTATATGTGTGGGTGTGACAAAACTAGATTGTTCTCTCTTTACTCCAAAATTTATTCCAAATTTCAAATTTGTTCAGAAGCCGAGAAAGCGTTGACCATAATATTACACCAGCCTCTGTAAACATTTATGAGAATTTTGAGTTGATCCTGATCATGTTCATGCGTAGCTCGTGTTCCTCTCGCTTCCACATGTGTTCTTCCAACAACCAGGCATGCTCCTCTCTCGACATTTGAATTCGAAGATCGTGCTCCCGTTGCAAAAGACGCTTCTTCAAAGTGCCGACGCTCTCCTTTCTCCTCTTGAGCCTGGCCCTGCGAGAGCCGTCTGCGTCTTTGCCGGGCTCCGACCGGTGGATGCCGCTATCCTGTATCTCGGTGGAAAGATCGGTGGTTAGCCCGTTCGTGGAGCAGCTCGAATCTTGAGAGAGAAGTTGGCTTTGAGAGGCGAACTGAGAGCTGGTCTGAATGAGATAGCCAGAGGAATGATGATGGTTCTCTTCAGTTGGGAGTGAGGATGTAAAGCTGGATGAAGGGAAAGCTTGGTTCTGCCCTACTTGGCTCTCCCCACGATCTCTGTGCACCTTGATCTGTACATTTCCCATACCATCTTGCTCACTGGAAAGCTCCTCTGGTTGTTGCGGTGTCGTAGACTTGGCAGGTGGTACTTGGAGTTGGTTTCTGTTTACACCTGCAAGATTTTAATTAAAAGCCATATTGATGAACAGGAGGAAAGCAACAGAAACAATTAGACAGATAGAGGGACAAAGAGCCTGGAGAGACAATAGACGAATTAGGAAACTAAGGCCTCTTTTATAATCATATACACGTATGAGTTGGTAAATTGCAACAGGTTTTTTATGGCATAAAATGCATTAAGCTTACTGTTTCTGTATCTCACAAGACATACCTGTAGGTAAATAATAATAATAATATTGGATATTTATATAGCGCACATATCCACCCTGCAGTTGCTATTCATTTATTTTTTTATTTTGTGTGTTGGGACAGATGGAAAGGTTGTACGTAACGTAGCTTTTTCACAGTACTTGACAGTACTGATTCAGCCAATTTGAAGCTCCCATATATGTGTAGTGATCAGAAGTTTCAAAAATTCAAAACTTTCTTATTTCTTGTCTTATTTCATTCAAACTTTCACTAGTCTACTTCTCAGATTTTTCTGCTTTAAGGATGGATTTCATTTAAGAGTGAAGGACATAGAAAGACATATATGAGAAAAGAACAATCTATTGAAGAAATTCATATGTTCTGATGATAAGTATCCTGTATTTCATCATATTAATCATCAACTGCATGTACAATGTATGCATGAAATAAACATTTGTCTTGTATAGTTTATCATCTGCTGTTAGCCAAAAGAAAGTCTTTACTCTATGGATAGGAATCATTAAGGTTGTGGGTCAAGGCTGACAATATGAAAGGAGAAAATTAAGCTTTTAAAATTAATGCTTAAAGTACATGTACTTGCAAAACAGCAAAGAGTCAATATTTCCCCAATCCCTATGGGCAATACAAATATTGGAGTAGTGGTTGAGTACCAAGGAAAGCATTTCATAATAAGATTACCTGAATTCATGAGTTGATCTCCATATCTTGGTAACTGTGACGTATCTGTTGGGGATTTGTGGATCTCCATTGGTGTTGCGGATAACTGTTGCTCAAGCCCATACAGCTCTTCCGGATCAGAACCACTCTCCTCCTTGATCTCGATGATACAATCATCTCTTGTCTCCGCTAAGGTCTCATCCACTGCAGGCTTGCTGGACGATGGGTTTTGATGATGCTGTGATTGAGTTTCTGGAATCCAACCGGATAATCCGAGGTCAGAATCTTGTGCAGGAGGCAAGCAGTGAGATTGGGTCTGTTGAACAGACATGGGCTGCAACGGTTGTATTTGAGATGATGAAAATGTCTGGACATGAACTATGGGCTGTGCTGGTGATGATTGTACTTGTTGAGCTGGACCCGCCTGCATTACGTGAGGCAGTGCTGACTGGGTAGGTTGTGTCCGAAGAGTTGAGACTGGGGGCGATAACTGTGATGAACTCATAGATACTTGGGGGACAGATATTGTTCGAACTGGGTGTGTCAGGGTGGGATGGTTATTCTGTGGTATGCTTGTTTGGGGAGTTGGCACATTTTGGGAAACAGCACCTATGAGAACTGGTGTTGACCTATTTGGGAAAGAAGATGCTGGTGCACTCAGAGGTTTGGGCAAGAGGAATCTGTGTTTGGGAACTTGAGGCTTATTACTCTGTGCCGGCTGAGATTTTTTGTTGTTAGCCATAGTACCTCTCCGTTGCACGCTACTAGTAGGTGATTGCATTGGGTTCTGTGTTACAGGAGTCCCATGGACGTTTGTTACAGGATGCGATACACCCCCAAGGACCACTGTTCCATCTAAGTGTGGCTGTTCAGGGATATCATTTTGCCTTGCATATTCAGGCATTTGTGACTTGAGGAACTCATCAACCTCTTTGTTCCTGTTGGTCATGTTGACCAGACAGTTCTTAATCTCTCTCGCTGTGCGCTGTGTCTTGATGCCCTGAGTCCTGTTGAATGTCCACATCATTTCAGTCCAAGCTTTCCTCTTGACCGCTTGCGTCTGCCCGTCTTTCAGCTTGGAGAAAACAACCGGTCGCTGCTTTCCCAGATTGAGAATCAAATTCTTCTCGAAAAGTGTGAAGTTGATCTTGCGAAATGACTGCTGCGCGGTCCCTCCTCCGGCCTTTTTCTGGAGGGTTTTGCGCATGATGTTCTGGAGGCAGGACTTCAGCTGGGCCACAGTTCTATAGCACGAGCAGGATTCGTTGAATTTTTTCATGATGAGGGCCCAAGTGCCAGACCGTATCCGTTTAACAGCTCCAGGGTGCAGCAAATCAGGAGCCTCCTGTCGAACTAGATCCAGCAAGACTTTCCTTTCTGCCTGCGTCATACCGACGAGGGCAAAGGGTCTTGTGTCATCTGATTGTCGCATCATTTTAGGGTGTCTCTTCTAAAGTCAAACCAGCTGCATCAAAAGAAAAGAAAAATGCAAATCATTGACAAACCATGATATGAAATAAATTCAGGTCATTGGATTCCAATAAGCTAGTTCACGGTTGCAGTCTGAGCATGAGCAGATAAAGGTCAATGCAGAACAAATTTTGAAATACACGGAGACGATATACTGGATACGTGCTCATGAAAGTTATGTAATCATAATGCACATTTAGTGCACTCCATGATACACAGGTGGAGAGTATTCTTTACAAGGGGAAACAAAGGCTATTTATAAAGCACCTCCATCGCTGTAGGAGTGATTATTTCAAAATGTACAAAGTGGGACCTCTTCATGTTTTGAAGATCTGTGGATATTCGGGGTCATTGCAGTAATGTGCTAACCGTGAACTGGTCTATTATGGTGTATTTACTGTATTCTAGTCTTATAGAAGTGTGAACTTGCCGGAAAAATCTGGAACTTGACGGTATCTAAATTCCTGTTGAAACACTCCATATAATACATGGCTTTTTGCAAAAATGAGACTACCCCGGCCGTACCCCTCCCCCCAGACAATCACAAATTGGCATGGAGCTACATACATACATGTACATGAGTGGATCCCCAAATAACATCACCCATATAAACCATATTATGAGTGGACCTGGGCCTGACCAATTACTAGTAGTAGTACATCCAAGGCTTTTGGAAATGGTGTAAACTTAGACTCTAATGAGCTCATTAGGCTAATTATGATTTTTAAGACAATTGCATTACTTAAAAATAAAAACTGGTGTCATAAATCAAATCCTCACCATGCAAAACCCTGGAAAAGTCATATTATCCATGTTTTCAGGCTTCCTAAACTAAGATTAGCAACATTATTAGGCCTACAAATTGCACATAATATATGCTTATTGGATTGTTATGCTAATTTGGCAAATTATACTATACCCACATGAAATTAATGTGTCGTCATTCAAAAGTGATTAACAATGATGCATTGCACCATTTTCAGGCTTTATAGATAAACAATGACAATGAAGTCCATATATTGAACATATCCTAATTAGCTCATTATGCTAATTATGATATTTAAGACAATTGCATTACTTAAAAATAAAAACTGGTGTCATAAATGAATTCCTCGTCATAGAAAACCCTTGAAAAGTCGTATTACCCATGTTTTCAGGCTTCCTGGATTGAGATTAGCAACATTATTACATATTGCACATAATTAGATGATTATGCTAATTAGGCTATAAAAAAGTTGCTCAAGGTTGCCGAGCTGGCAACCAAGCTGAATTTACTTCAATACCCATCTAGAACATGAATCAACAAAAAACCTTGTACTTATCAACTTTTCCAGGTCAGAAAAATTTCTACAGGACTTAAAGTATTAGAGAAAGAAAACGATTCGTTGTACCGTTCTCGACTCTTAATCCTTGTCTTAATTCAGTTCCCCCCCCTCCTTCCCTCTTGCGTGAAGCGTGGAAGCTTTTACGTTTCATTAAATCGTCGGAGAAGGAAAACGATTCGTCGTATCGTTTTCGACTCTTAATCTTTCACAATGATTATTGACCTCCTTATATTTATATGGAAGACTTGAGAAGACAACTGTTTAAGGGTCTAGAGCATGCCGTGTAGACTAAAATGTGCAATGTTGTTCAATTTTTGAATTCTTTGTTTAAAAAATTTGCTTGCTGTCAATAGTGTATACATTTTTTATACATTTCAAATGTCTAGTCCGGTTAAAAATAGCACGTAATGATTTCATTATTTGACACGTACTTCACATTTATTTATCTTATCGATAAGCGAAACGATTTGCTTTAGTATCATATAACAAATATAACAGTAATGACAAGTATGGTTTTCCTCAAAAAATTTCATTATACAATGTATATTCATCGTTATGGAAAATGTTGTATAATATACAACAATGGGCATAACATTTTCCAGACCAATGATTTAATTACGTTTAATATTGAAGCTGTTGCCCTTTTGAACTTGAAATAATAAGTAGCCTTGAAAGTGTCGCAATAAATCATGTGTGAGTGAGCTTGAAGTTTAACGGTGTAGGTTTTTTTGATACTGTATAGCCTTTATTCTGTTTTTAATGAGATATATCTCCAATCAAATCAAACTGAGTGATGTTATCGTACAACTTAACAATATCAATCTTCAATAAGCCTGGGAAACTTGAAAATTGCATTACAATGTGAATTCATTGTCAGTGAAAATGTAATACAATACACAACAATGGGCAAATAATTGTTTCCAGACCAATGATTTAAGTAAGAAGAACTTACATTTTATATTGAAACTGTTGCCGTTAGTATATACATCAGGCGCGGATCCAGGGATTTCTTAGGGGGGGGGGGGGGGCAAAATTTGAAATTATGCGAGCCAAATATTGGTTCGTAATGGTTGACCAGCAGTGACGTAATTGGGGGTTGGTGGGTGCGAAACGCGGAAGCTTTGACATTTCAATAAATTATTAGAGAAAGAAGACGATTTGTTGTACCGTTCCCAAAAAATAATCCTCGTCTGAATTTAGTTTTCCCCCTCCCGCGCTAAGCGGAAGCTTACGTTTCATTAAATCATTAGAGAGAGAAGACAATTTGTTGTGTCGTTATCGACTCTTAATCTTTGTCTAAATTCAGTTTTTTTCCTACGTTCTCTTCCTTCCTTTTGCCCCCCCCCCCCCCGATCCACAAGTTGTTGGCAAGAAAATTGCGACTGATATCCCACTTCTTTTCTTTTCTTCTTCCTCTTTTTTCCTTCCCTGTATCTCCTCTTTTCCTTTTTTCTTTCCCTTTCCTTCCTTCTCTTTTATTTTTTGATTGGGGGGGGGGGGGGGGGGGGGGGGGCAACAGCCTGGGAGGCAAGTCCTTTTGCCCCCCCCCGATCTACTTCTTCCCTCTTTTCTTTTCTTCTTCCTCTTCTTTTTTTCCCTTTCTCTCCTCTTTCCCTTTCCCTTTTTTCCTTCTCTCTCTTTTCTCTCTCTCCTTTTTTTTCTTTTTCTTTTTTTTGCGGGGGGGGGGGGGGGGGCAAGGCCCGCTCTCCCCCCTGGATCCGCGCCTGCTATTGATTCAGATGTTTTCAAGCAGCAAAATTATTATTAAAGAGAATGACAGAAGATAGACCTGGAAGCTCAACTGCTGTCTCAGCATTTATTTGCGGTAAAGGTAAAGCCACTAAAGGCAAAATAAAAAACAAATCTCATTCACTCGAATCACAATTGACATTCTTCAATGCTTTTGCAATTGCTCAGCCGTCCTCTACTACGTTAACAATACAATACAAATTTCATATTGCGAAAGTTTTTTTTAAAATTATTTATATGACATATTGCGAAAGTTTCTAGTGATCTACAGCTACAGTCAAAGGGATCGCGCTACACCTAAGGCAAGTAAGGGCTGAACAAAGCCCGGTACACGTACATGAGGTTCCTCGCCGAAGCCTAGGCCCTAGGTGGGTACAAATTGCAGGACTTGTCTAGCTTGTTGTTGAACTCGTCTAGTTTCGATACTGGTAATGACAGTGTACAATGGTGTAAAACAATGCAATTCATACCATACTTGGAGCTAAAATTTTATAATTTCGTTCTTCTTGATGTACGTATACATTAAGAAATTTGGTGTATACTCACATTGATTGGAACCTCCTAAAGTAGTTGGTTACACATGATAAACACATGCGGGTACGTTGTTTACTATACGCTGCGGTACATATCATGTGTATGCATAATCATGTACGTATACCGTAATGTGTACAGTGTTTGTAAATTCGCCAAGGCCAGGCCATCCAGCGCCTTATAAATATGGGGCGGTGCTAGAAAGTTGCAATACCCTCAAATCAAGCGTAAGTCTCGCGACGGAACTCAATTACGCTCCATTAGTGGGCCTATACTACAGACTTTATAGTAGTGTAGTATTAAGTATAGTATTCAGGGAGGAAAATGGCCGCGTTTCGCATGTGGACGTGATTTGCGTCGAGAGCAGTTTTGAGCAGAATTTTATCACCGGTGACGAATATGTGTGACTTATAAACGGTAAATTCTATCAATTTCAACTCTTCTGTGATACTGTGTTAAACTTATAGTCAATATTACGAGCAGATTTATGCGTAATCATGGAGAATAACTCGCCACTCAGTAAGAAACTAAAGTTGAACAATGAGCACGCGGACTCAGCAGTTCCTCACCAGGCTTCCCCGGCAACCGCCGGGAACGTTACAGTGTGCGACCCCCCAGCGAAACGGAACATTCTCTCATCAGTTTCCTACTCTACCCCAGCGGCAGTAGCCGACCTATCAATGAACAAGCCACCACAATGGTTCGTACAATTCTTTGCTGATTTTGAGAATAGACAAGAGGCTCGTATTGAGTCACTTCTCGACAAAAAACTGGGTGACCTTACTTTTAAAGTCGCAGATCATGAAGAGAAGATCAAATGTCTGTCTTTTGAAGTTGATAATATGAAAGATGCTGTACAGGCCTTGCAAATAGAGAATGGAAAGCTGGAAAGCAAGTTAGACGATCTTGAAAATCGTTCTAGAAGAAATAATCTCGTAGTCTTTGGGATCCAGGAATCAGATAACAAGGAAGACTGCAGGAAGGTGATTCAAGATTTCATGCGTTTTGCAGAGGTGCCTGAGGATGTTATCAAGGATATTCAACGATGTCACCGTACACCATCATTTCGGCCCCAGGTAAAGGAGAATTCTCAACAATATCCCAGGAGGATCCACTTAGGTTTTGGCGCCTACACTGCGAAAGAGAGGGCCCGAAAAGCCTGCATTAAGAAGCTTAAGGCTACTACATCATTATACCAAGACCACAAGGTTTTCGTTGCGGAGGATCTCTCGCAACGTGTTCTCCAACTCAGAAAAGCTAAGGCTGGTTCATTCAAGCGTCTCAAGGAAGAGGGCAAAAGGCCTTTTTTCGTTTTTCCGGACAAGTTATGTCATAGGAATCCAGATGGAAAGATGATCATCGCTTAACTTTCTGCTGTCCTCCTTTTATGGGATAATATCATTCATGTGACATTCCAGTTTCATCCCTGATTATTATGTTTGTTTTATGACGTTCTGCTGAAGAATTCCTATATAGGTCTATGGAGATACACGTAGGTGTGAATTAATTGCTTCTGGCTATTTCACCGTGGAGTCTACAGCACTCAACATTTTTTATTCATCACATTATTTGAAAGTTTCTTACTTTGTTTGGAGAATATACATCCGTACGTTCATGTCATCTGTACAAAAGAACTTGCATTAACAAGCTAGTTGACAGTAACTTGGATGTTATTGACAGATGTCTAACTCTCCTTTATTTGGTGAGGGTGAACTTTTAAACATATAAGAGTGTAATTTAAGTTTATTTTACAAGATGTGGAGTTTAAGTGGCCCTGGTCAGTTACAATTTACAACAGTATAAAAGTTCTGTGCCATTTTCATTTTGTCTGTAATTCTTACTGTTTCTCCCTCTGACTCCAACAACACAAGACATTTTTTGTTATATGTTTGCAGAATGCTCTTTTCCTAGTTAGATTGGGAGTTCGAAAAGTCACTTTACCCTTTTTTCTGCTCAGAACTGTTCTGCATGCCTTTGCACTTTTGGTTTGGGCTGTTTTATGATTTGAAGCCTTTGCCGTTCGTTCTCGTGCAACCTTTTTCTCTTTTTTATTGTCTTAATCTTGTCGTTTTGATGATGCTTACATCTACATGTATGTCAATTACTTTTTTAATTTCAAATGATCATGCAGCAATCAGTATTTTGCAGCTTTGTTACATAGGACTGGTTTTTATGACCACAATTCTTATTTCAGTGTTATCTTCATCTACAAGTGTAGTGATTTGGTGTGTATTTATGTGTATATACCATGAATGTTAGGTTAGCTACTTTTAATTGTCGGGGTATACAAGATCATGTCAAAAGAAGAAAAATTTTTCATTACTTAAGATCAATTAATAGTGACATAATATTTTTACAAGAAACTCACTCTTCTAAATCAGATGAACAATTTTGGAAACAACAATGGGGTGAAAAAGCATGGTTTTCTAGCCACGCTTCAAATAGTAGAGGTGTAGCCATTTTGATTCGAAATCGGGTGTCATTGGTCCTTAACTCTTCTTTTATTGACCCCGATGGGAGATACCTGATTTTATCTGTTACCATTAATGAGGTACCTGTGATTTTAGTTAATCTCTATGGTCCAAATAATGATGACCCCAATTTTTTTCTTGAAGTTTTCAGTAAAGTGGATAAACTCGATTACACCTCCATTCTATGCGCTGGGGATTTTAATGCTGTTTTGGGGCCCATGGATTATCAAGGGGGTAGGGACACCCACTCAAATTTCAAATCAAAGGAAATGTTAATAACACTTATGGATGAATTTAATCTTTGTGACATTTGGCGCAGTTTTCATCCAAACCTGAAGCAATATACGAGACATCAAAAAAAACCTAGAGTGTTATCCAGGATTGATTTCATTCTTGTTTCTGATAATTTTGTTACCAATTGTTTGCAATCTAAAATAATCCCAGGAATCCAATCCGACCATTCCCTTGTTACATTAAATTTTAAAGGTGCTCAACCACTAAGGGGCCGAGGATTTTGGAAACTGAATTGCAAATATTTACATAATGATGCAGACTTTAGTAGAATTATCATTGACAAAATAGAAGATTTTAAATTAATTCATTCCAAAAGCGATTGCAATCCAAATATTTTATGGGACTCTTTAAAGTGCACCATTACTGGCATTTGTATAGAATATTGTACACGTAAAAAGAAGGAAAAGGATTTTGCAAAAAAATACCTTTTGGCGGAAATAGAAGATATAGAGAAAAAATTAAGTGCTGATTTAAATAACAATGAGCTTATTAATGAAAAGGATTTTTTAACCCAGGCTTTAAATGATATTTTAGATGTGGAAACCAAAGGTTTAATTATTCGCTCACGACTTCGATGGGCTGAAGAAGGAGAAAAAAGCTCCAAATATTTTTGTAATTTAGAAAAAAGAACTGGAGAGAAGAAAAGTATTTTCAAATTAAAGAATGAAGATGATGATATTATTGTTAATCAACACGCTATACTGGAGGAAATTAATTCATTTTATCAAACCCTTTACACAAAACACTGTGGTGACAATAATTCAGATAATGAAATGGAGGACTTTTTAGACTCTATTGAATTCCCTCAATTAAATGAAGTTGATAAGGTTCTTCTTGATAAACCCATCTCTAAAAAGGAATTATTTGATACAATTGCTTCAATGAAACATAACAAGTCACCAGGTTTGGATGGATTACCTGTAGAATTTTATATTGTGTTTTGGAAAGATATTTCTGATATGCTTATAGACTCATTTAATTTCTCCTTACAGAATGGACTAATGTCTAGCTCACAAAGAAACGGAGTTATTACCTTGATTCCAAAAAAAGACAGGGATGCCTCCTACTTAAAAAATTTCAGACCTATATCCCTGTTAACAGTAGATTACAAAATTTTAGCCAAAACTTTAGCAAACCGTGTAAAAAAAATCCTTTCAGATTTGATTCATCCAGACCAATCTGGTTTTTTAAAAGGAAGGAATATTGGAAACAATGTGAGATTAATTATTGATATAATTGAATATACAGAATCAGAACAAATTCCTGGTGCAATCCTTCTCCTTGATATTCAAAAAGCTTTTGATAGTGTTTCCCATGATTTCCTATGTTGTGTACTAAGAAAATTCAATTTCAGTAATGAATTCATTGATTGGATAAAAGTATTTTACTCCGGTAGGAAAAGTTATGTATCTAACTATGGTAATTTGACCAGACCACTTAATATGGAAAGAGGTATTTTCCAAGGGTGTCCCATATCCCCATATTTATTTTTGCTAGTTATTGAATCTATGGCTCTTGCTATTCGACAAAATCCTAATATTCAAGGTATCCCAGTTGCAGAAAATGAACTGAAAATTTCTTTGTTAGCAGATGATTCTACGTGCTTTATTGATGGCTCAGATAACTCTTTTAAATCATTATTCGACACTATTGGGTTTTTTTCTGAGAGCTCTGGCTGTAAACTTAATATTTCAAAATCAGAGGCAATATGGATTGGTTCTTTGAAGGGTTGTCAAAGGTATCCATTTTGTGAGAAAGGTCTGAAGTGGAATAAATTTACTTTTAAGACTTTAGGCATTCACTTTTCTTTGACCACAGATCATTTATATGACCTTAACCATAAGATAAAACTCAAATCCATTGAAAACACCCTAAATTGTTGGCGCGCAAGAAATTTATCTCTGGTCGGGAAGATCTGTGTCGTAAAGACCCTATTGCTGCCACAAGTTCTTTATTTTTTTTCTGTGTTGTGTATTAAAATACCTAAGAAATTTTTTAGACAGTTAAATACAATACTGTATAAATTTATATGGAATGGTGGCAGTGATAGGGTCAAAAGAAGGCTCATGTGTAATGATTACTCTTTGGGTGGTTTAAAAATGATAGATCCATACACATTCTCTATTGCTCAAAAAATGTCATGGGTCAAAATGCTTCTTGATGATAAATATCAAAGCGTGTGGAAGTCCATTGAAATGTCTATTTTAAATAATTTCAGTAGCAGAGAGGATATACTATGGAAAGCATATGCTCCTCAAAGTATATTAAACAAATTAGGTTCATGTCAATTAGCTGAATCCCTTCAAACATGGTATATATTTAGAGAAAATTTTGCTAAAACTGAGTTCGGTACAGTCTTTTCCGCAATTGGCTCTTGTCAGTGTATTTGGTTTAACAGAAATATCTGTTCAAAATCAAAACATTATTTTGTATATGAAGATTGGTTGGACAAAGGAATTGTCTATATCAGTGATTTACTCAACCCTCCCCACCCAGGTAATAAACTTTTTGAAGAGCTTATTCTGGATTATGATATTGGTAAAAAAGACAGGCGGAAATACAATTTTTTATTGAGAAATATACCAAATGACTTGCTAGTCACTTCTGACTTAACCCCTGACAAAATATTTGATGACGTTAAAACTAAGCTCTTGAAAACTCTAAAAATTCCAAAATATGCATACAGTACAATGCTAGAGTCATGTTCTCCAGAACGTCAAATCTTATTTTGGAATGACCTCCAAGAACCTGACGAAGTTGATTGGGAAAAGACTCATGTGAATAACTTTAAATGCACTATAAGTACTCGTATTCGCTCTTTCTACTTTAAGTTATTTCATAGAGCTATAGGTTTGAATGAGTTTTTGTATAAAATTAAAAGGAAGGTCTCCCCCAATTGTTCATTTTGTAATACTGACCCTGAGACATATAGTCACATTTTTGTTGAATGTCCTAATGTTAAGCCTATTTGGGATGAAACTGTTAAAGCTATTATTCAGAAAACTAATAAACCTCTAAATGTCTCAACATTTGAAAAAATGTTCGGTTGCGAATCTGATAGGTTCCTTACATATTTGTTTCTTTTACTTAAATATTATATTTATATATGCAAATTCCAAAGCAAACCACCAAACTTCGAAGGTTATAAATGCTATATTACGGCCAATAAAGAACTCGAGTATTGTATTGCCAAAAAAAATAACAAACTCCCTATTCATTTTCGGAAATGGAGATTTAACATTTGAATATGTTACCTTTGAGCTCCTTTGCAAATTGTATTTTTGCTTTTAACATGCTTTAAAAAAAAAAATACCCTGTACAATGTACTATGTACCATGTTTGTTATATAAGTAACGCGGAAAACACCTAACATGTCTTTTTTTATGAATGAAAATCATTTTGTCTTATTCTTCTGGCGACAATTCTATGTTAACATTTTTGTATTGCTGCTTTTTTTTTTTTTTTTTTTTTTTTTTTTTTTTTTTTTTTTTTCAAATTGATTTCTTTGATTCATGTGTTGATTTGTATCTTGAAAACCAATAAAACACAAAAAAAACAAAAAAAAAAAAAAAAAAAAAAGTATAGTATTCAGATTTTTTGACAGATTTACCCCCCTGGGTGACAAAGAAGTATCGTTTTACAAATGCATCTTCATTATTTACACAACCCCCCCCCCGGGGGGGGGGGGGGGGGTCTCCAGTCTCCACTCCTTCAGCACGTTACTTTTTTGTTGTTGGTAATTAAGTTACTCGTATTTTTCTTATTCGATTTCCATGCAGTTTCTCGTAAGCTCTGTCCATGCCATGACAAATAAAAAATACAAATAAAAAGAATATTTCCCTTATCTATCCTCATGACCGTCATCATCTAGATCATGATTATTTGGAGTAGCCTAAAAATCGATCAAAATGCCATGTAAAATAGAGTGCACTAGAACTGAGATGAATTAATTCGGGCTTGATATTTTTGTTGAACTAATCATCGATGATTGATATAAATTTGATTGGATTGTACGAATAATAATAAATAATAATAGCTAGTTCTTATATAGCGCTTTTCAAGATCGAAGGCCCTCTCAAAGCGCTTTACAGATAATTACCCCGGTCATAGGATTCAGGCTTACCCGCACACAATGTATGCACATTCTCCACTCCCTGGGGAGCATTCCAGCCAGGCGTCTTTTTTACGAGCGCACACTTGCTAATCTAACCACATTAGCTTTCGCATCCTACCGGGTACCCATTTAACACCTGGGTGGAGAGTGGCAAATGTAGATCAATGTCTTGCCAAAGGACATTAGTGCCGCGGTGGGACTTGAACCGCGAACCTTATGATCCACAGTCCGGTGACATATCCACTCGTCCACGACACCTCTACTCACGAATCCAACCGATGTTTGATCCTTTTACACGTTCATCTGAATGGATGATAATGAGCAGGGCAATTAAGGCTCATCACAATAAGGGAAATGGTGACAAAACTTAATTCAAAGATTACGAGAAAGACATGCACGGAATATGTTTATAATGTGATTTTTCAAATTGTTTAGAGCGACATCGTTTTCATGATTTTTTCCTCCGCGAATATAATATCTGTGAAGTAATAATAGATAGCATAAAATTCCTCTATGGCGTGTATAATGCAAAGGTTGTATAAACGGAGCATGCACTCTCATGGGTGTAGAGGGGATGTGGAGGGGGGGGGGGGGGGTGGGTATTTCTCCCGCCAAATCCCTCGTCCAAATAAGGGGGGGGGGGGGAGGTGCCCTTTAATTTGTCCCTGGATCTGTCTTTGATTTATTTTCATTACGGCAGTTTATTGTGAAAATCTCGGTCAGGATCTAAATGGAAAGAGAATGACGAACAAGACGGTCCTGCAGAAAAAAGTGCATAAAGCAGTAGCAAGAACGTGGTTCATTACTAGGTGGCAATAATGTCCATAAATCATTATTAGCATAATTAAAAAAAAAAAAAAGTAATTATAGAGTCCAACACTGAGTTATAAGTATCACCTCTTTAAAACAGCATGTACATTAAAACTTATGGGAGTAAATCCATTTAACATGTGTGAACTATAGTGGGAGAGGGGCATCCTGCAATGACGTAGTCTATAAGGGATGGGGTGAAAACGCTGCTGTGGTGATGAAGAAGCATCGAAACTTAAAGTTCTGTAAAGCAAACGAGTGAAGTTGTGATAGTCGTACCTAAAAGATGAGTCCTTTACCCCCCCCCCCAAAAAAAAGCCTTTATTAATCTATTCCTGCTCCCCCCTCTCTCCCTCTCTCTCTCTCTACCTCCCCCTTCTTCTCTATCTATTCCTTCGATCCCCTTTCTCTCTTCTCTCTTCACTCTCTCTCTCTTCCTCCCCTCTTTCCCTCTTTTTCGCTCCTTTCTCTCTCTCTCTCTCTCTCTCTCTCTCTCTCTCTCTTTAGATCTTTTTCTCAATCTTTCTCTTTCCTCTTTTCCATTTTCTTTTGTTTTAGGTTCTATTAAAGTCGGATGGCAGATGAATTCTTCACGAATCCGTCATTCATTGTTTACAATATACCTGAAGGAAATCAGGAACTTGTGAATTAAGTCCCTATATGAGGAAATGAACAAAACAATGGTCAAACGACCTCAAGTTTTGCATAGAAATCACTATACAATATAGGCCTACTTCGTATAGCACACGTCTTCAGATAATTGAAATTCGAAGCTATGATGTCATCCTACTATTTTTTATATCTATACTGGAACTACTTTTCTCAGGTATGCTGAATATATTATGAAAATGAGACTGAGTCATAATTCTGGGTGGATTGTGTTAGCAGGTATAATATTATCGGCACATCAGTTTCTAGCCTATCAATTTAATAGTGTTTTTTGTTTTTGATACAACGGACTCACGAAATTCCAAGTCTATAATTTATGTGATAATTATATATATATATATATAAAGAAGACAATTATCGTGCTCTTGATGACTGTGATGTCTGCTTCCATCTCCGTAGAGGTTATGTAGGCCTACTAGTACTAGGGAAACCATTTTCGACACATTTCTGTCTACCTCTATCTCTCTTACCTTCTTTCTTTCATGTCCTATTTTCCCTATTACTCTTAACAATATTCTTAATTGTCCCTCACCAGAATGCCATTGGTTATTGTCAATTTCTGTAGAGTATCAATTATTGCTTGATTTGGGAATCTGTTTATCCTATCTCTCCAACTAACAATAATTTGAACGTGTACATTGTTATACTTTTGACGGGAAAAGTGTCCGAAGTCATGTATTACATACCCCCCAAAGTAATTCACTATTAACGAGAAACTAAGCGTTTTACAAATTTGTTGATCTTATAAACGACCTCTTGATACAGGTCAACTTTCCCAAGTATTTAACAAGGGGGCGCTATATCACAATTTGCACCGTGCGCGAAGAGTCGACAGAGATCGTGGCGGGAGGGATGCATTGCAGTGGTCGAAATGGTCAGGTCGCTTTAGTACACAACAAACTAATATGCTACGTTGGGCAGACTCTGCATGTGCTTTAAAACAGCTCTTGTATGGATACAGAAAAATTAGCAAAAATCGGTTTTAATCGCGCCTACTGCATGCTTTGTAAAGTAAAATACACCAGGCAATGATTTTTTATATAATCTCGTTTAATATTGTTTCTGGCAAACAAGTTGATAATAACGCATCAGCATCGGACGGTGGACCCCGGGGTGCGGACCACAGCGCCTTTTAGTTTACAAATAATTGTGACCGATTGCAACCCTAAAATTAAATACAAATCCTACATGCGCTTTTCGGAATGGCCGAATGTCAAGTCGCCTTCGGAATTGCGTTTTATCGCAACTTATTGCAAAACAGGCGGCACTAGATCAATTTGACTTTTCTCCACTTCAGGTCGAAATCGTTGACGTATTGAACTTGATGATAAACTACACTTCTCTTCAATAAATAATATCATTGTTTATCCACTTCTCTAGGAATAGATTGTCTCTTTAAACTACAGTTCCTTCATTGGCTGTCTAACTTTCCGTCTAAACCATTTCTCACCTTTGCCATTTCCCCCATCTCTTCCGCATACTCCCCCGAACTCATCTTCTACCTCATCTTCACATGGATTTTCCTCTCGAAACATTTTCGTGGTACATTGTATCTCTTGAGTCAGAATATTTCTAGCAGTTGGATTTTTCCCTTCGAACATTACAAATACTCTCTTAAGATCTCTTGATCACATATAAAAATGACACACGGACGAAAATGTAACTTTTCTCCATATAAGAAATTATTCATTTATTATCAAAAATTTTATATTTTCTGATAGGCGTTTAGGCGTTTAACATCAATATCATTACTGCATTGAGTCGTCCAATCTATATACCACTTTCACTAATAAATTATTATACTGTATTCATATACATATTATTTCAGATTTAACGTGAGAAATTTCACCTCTTGTAAACAAATAGAAAACATAGGGATTCCACACCTGTCACAGTGACCGTCCGTTGAGGTCACAGACGTCTTTTGTTTTAAAGGATGCTTGCTATTGTTCCCATTTCAATATAACTAAGGAACCAGGATGCACATAAAGGCCATTTTCGTAATGTAACCAAATCTACCGCATACGTCTTTGTAAAGTGCCTTGATACGAAATATTCCATACACCTGTTACAAATAATTGTATTTCAACAGTCAGTATGCAAATTGCATAAATGACATGTTGTTAAGTAGAGCAAGCCAATAAAATATTGGTTGTTATACCTAGCAACAACTACCAGGCACATAGCCAGAGTTTGATGTTTTTTTTTTTTTTTTTTTTTTGGGGGGGGGCACATACATGTAATCGATCGAGGTAAAAAAAAGGGGTCTACAAAATTTCAACCGATCTTGATTTTTTCTTTTTTTTTGGGGGGGGGGGGCACGTGCCCCCGTGCCCCCCCCCCCCCCCCCCCGTGGCTAAGTGCCTGACAACTACTACTAATAATATTCTGCTTTTATACAGCGCTTAATAAATCGATGATGTGATGTCTCTAAGTGCTTTACAGACTTATTATTACCCCGGTTATCGGATTCAAGCTTTGTGACTATTGAAATACAATTATTAATTGACAGACAAATGAAATAATTTGCATCAAGTTACTTCACAAAGACGTAAGCATTGGATTTGGTTACATTGCGGTTACATTACCCAACCCTTCTCATTAAAATCAGACAAAACAATTTTCAAAACCATTTTCATAAACCATAAAAGATGGACAAGAGTTCTAAATAAATACAAGAATCGTTTTTTTTTGTTCACATTTCCCCTTTATCTGGGCATCTTTCCATTACTTTTGCTCATAAATTCTGATGAGAAAAGTTTCTTTTTCAAAGTTATTACTAACTCTTTTACCTAAGAGCAACTCCGCACTATTTTGTTTCAAACCGGGATTCTAAGTCTCATGACCAGCATAATATAGGAACAGAGCTAGTGCATCCCATCAACCCCGACTTGACATAGATTTCTTAGCATTACAATTATTCATTATTTATTGATAACTGCATTAAACTAATATAAGGCGAAAAAAAATCAGTATTCAGTAGAATACCTTCAAAACGAACAATATTTCTTGTTGATAAATGTAACAGACAATGTTATAATTTTAAGTATGTTACCGAAATATGCCTCAAATCAAACCTCTCAGTTTAACTGACACAGACATGGCGAGCATCATTTGCATATTAAAAGATATCATCATCATATTTTTTCTGGTTGTGTTGGTTATTAAAGGTCAAAGTATAGTCACACACATGGGTGTCGATCCGTAACTGATACCTATTCATCAGGGGGGGGGGATGATCTATTCATTCATCCCCCCTGATGAATAGGTATTACGTAAGTATCGACACCCATGGTCACACACCTAAATTCACTTAATAAGATCGAATTAAACAACTTGATTATTAAATAATCAAAGTGAAATGCACTGTTGTCATAGATGAGTTGCGTGCGAGTATCTCCCCCGTTTTTCATCCCAGAATTTGACACTCGTATACCCGTGGACGGTAACAGCTGAGGTCGGCAGGTCATCCGCATCGTCATCAGGACGGTCTAATGTTGCACCCTCGCTAGCCCTTCGAAAGCGTGGTCGATACGATTGTTTGGTGTACGACCGGGTGCCGTCGGATAGGGTTTCAAATTTCTTCAAAATGCTTACGAGTTTCTTTGGTACTGTATCCTGTGGTTCTTCTTCTACTTTCTGTACTGTGAAACGACTAGGGGTAGGGTTTACTGGCTTTCCGGATTTCTCACCAACGTCTGATTTTATACCAGAGTCAATCACCGTTTGTCCTGCCGAGTCATTTTTAAGGCGGTTATCTTTTGGATCATTTTGTTTATCCTGAAGAGGGTCTTTCACTGACTGTACACTGAAGCGGCTCGTTGGTTGCTTGGAGACAGATGATACTGTTTTTCCAACGCCAGCAGAACTTCTCCGATGCGACGGCACTCGAAGGTATTTGTCTGCTGGTATATCTCTACCAGGAATATCACTACCTCTTCTTGTCTGTGACGCTTCTTTCCTCTTCAGTTCATTTTCATCAATTGAAGTTACACTGAATCTAGATGTGGTAGGCGTCGAGACCGACTTTTGAATTTGGGGCGGTAACTGGACTTCTGTTTCAGGAACCTTAGACACACTGAACCTCGGCTTACTGGGTGTGGTGGATTTCACAGGAACGGACGTACCATCCCGTCCTGATTTTGATAATCCATCATCTGGAACTGTCGTAACTGCAAAACGGGAAACACTTTTATTCCGATTTTGATCAGATGTTGAAGCTCCGTCTGATCTAGATGGCAATTGTTCTGCGGAAACCGCTGTAACATTAAACCTGGAAGGTGTTCCTATCTTATTTCGAACAGTCGTAGGAGCTCCTTCTGATTTCAAAGGCATTTCCTCCTCAGGAATCGACGAAACACTGGTCCTGGATAACCGTTTCTGGTATAAACCCCGCACGGAATTCCTGGGCACACCTTTGGAAAGTGCTTCATTTGGATCGTACAATACTGCCGTTGTGCTTTCATCTCCGTCCTCACTCACTACAACACTTGGAATGTATTCAAAAGATACTCTGTGCTCGCTTTGAGGGCTATCAACGAAGTGAATATTATCATTACCATGCTCAGAATGATTATTATTATCCCTGTCTATAAGGTGAATTAATTCACTGGTGCTGTTGATTTTATCATAATTGTAATTGATCGACTTTTGCATTGAGGCCTGGGACTTTGGCCGATGGTATTCAGAGTCCGTCGCGTTCTCCTGGATCTTCCGAAGCTCTAACTTGAGCTGCCGGGCGAGTTCCCCGCCGGTGATGGTGTTGAGGGTGGTATCGTAAGGCTGGCTTACTCGTCGGTCGTACAACGAGGTAGCCATCAGCGCTCGCCGGAGCTCTGCTTCCAATCCTTCTTCTTCCGGTTCACTGTCTTCTTCCTGATCTCGGGTCATTAATTTCTTAACCCTGCGTTTGATTTGCTTACAGGAGTCCCGGGTGCAGACAGCGGCGAAATAGATGACGAATACGGCGGTGAAAGCGATGGCTATTCCAATGTAAATGGTCTCATTTAGCTCCAGCACCCTGTCGCCCAGGTAATATGGTAGGCCGTCTGGTAATCAACAAGAAAAAAAATAAAACCTATGAAGATCCACGAGAATACAATAACCAACAATGATATTAAAGATTATCTGTATTATAATCATAATAGGAAAAAAAAGAATGCTGTGTTCAAATTTATTTCAGTCCGTCGTTGATGGTAACGGTTCATGTACATTTCTTTGACAGACATTTACAAGTGAAGCAAGTTACCCTAAACAGAGAAAAGTCATCATTTACAAGTTGGGTATCTGACAAGCAACTACACATGTACCCGGACAATCGAATGGACAATTGAAGTCAGAATTTGGAAACGGTATCAAGCCATGGTGTTTGACTTAATACGTCATCATTTTAAAAACAGGTATTCTTTCGTTGTATTTGTTAAAGCTGCTTGTACTTTCACATTTGATTTGTAAGAGAAACTCTGTGGTATACTAGTTATAGATCTACTATAATAAACAGATACCTTCGCATCCGACCGTTTCATCGGAGTTATCACCACAGTGATTGACCGAGTCACATCTGAGAACAGCCGGGATGCAACGACCATTGCTGCATAGGAACTTCTTGTAACCTAGGCACAGGGAACCATCTACAAGGAAGGGAAAAACAAGTCGCAATTGATTTAGGATTTTTGATTTTATCATAACCACAAAATGAAAAGCAATATATGAAACCAGGGATATATATTGGACACGCTAATCCCAATCAAATTCTTCACTAGAAATATTTTGTTATCAGAGTTGTATCTTGAATTTTGATAGCTCGTTAACGCCTTATTCTAAAACCGTGACAATATTCTCGGGACATCCACAGAATTATATCATAATCTTAGGCCTACCAAGTTAAAAATGCCAATTGCATTCTTGAATTACGTAGGCCAAAGCGTATACACATCTGACCCCTTTTCCCTTTGTCTGAAACCCGTTTCCTTATCCAATGGAAGCTTACCTGCTGGTAACACATTCGTGAAGACCCCGGACCAGCCACGCCCACTCCCGACCCCATCCGAGACCAGATGGATGCGGAGAGAGGAGCCCTGTGACGCCACTTCCATGGGGGACGTCGTACCGCATATCCTCCGAGAGTCGACATCGTTACCGTCGTCATCCCTTGCTCTGATGTCACTGATCTCGAGGTAGTCATCGCTGCAGTCTTCATCCGACATCAGCTCACTGTCATGAAGCTGAAAGAAAAGTTACAATTCTTAAAATACACTAGAACAAGAGATTGGAACCATCGTTATATTGCTATTTTGCTTTGTTCCGTTAATTCCAGTATCCCACACCCATCAATCTTAAAATGATAAATTCTTCTTCTTCCTCTTTTTCTTTTTCTTCTGTTTCTCCTCCTTCTTCTTCTTCTGATGAAGTACAGTCATGAATTGAGTTAAAGATGGTCCAATAATAATTATAGGTTATGGGTTCATCGATATGCTTTACAATTAACTAATCCATCATTCTTAATCTTCATCGTATTAAAACATAGTGATATATTTTGTCCACTCACCTGTAAGAGTACCCGACCGTCACCACTGGGCGTTGCTATGGTAACCGTACAGTTGATGTTGGGAGGGTAGTAGAGCCCGCCCTGTGAGAAGATCATGTCGCCTGCTGAGTGGATAGTCCGCCCGCACTGGTTGATCATGTTCACTGAAAGAAGAAAACAAGAAATTCATTGAGTAAACCCTCTCTGCTGGAGAGAAGGAATGTTTGGTGGGGCAGACGGGTTGTGTTGGGAAGGGATGGGTGGATGACTCATGGTATTGCGAAAGTGAGAGAGACGATCCTCTTTCCTCGAGATTATTGTGGTTGTTCTCAAACCGTAACTTGTTTTAATTCAGTTAGATGGCTAGGTATTTTGTTTCAAAATTCATTCCAAGGTCAAAGTTATTCATTTTTGTTTCAAACAACGAGAAGAAAACGATGAAGTGATATTAAACAAAATGGAAAAAGGAATTTAAATAACGAAATGTAAAACCCTTACAAATACTCGATATACACATGTATTAAAAATAATGAAGAACCAGTTCAACAAGTTCAAATCAAAGTAACCTTTTCCTTAAATATTTTACCAGATAAACATTCGAGGGAGAAAGATCATGAGAAATCGTAGATTGCAACGCCGATGGAGCCTGCTCTTGAAAACCACTTCTTTTTTTTTCACGATGAGAAAATTATTATTCTAATCATTGAACAGAGAATATTAAACACTGTCTGGGGAGTGGAATGGGGGGGGGGGGGGGGGGCGGGGGGGGGGGCTCTGATTTCCCTTCAAAAGAACTAATTACTTCAGGAAATCTGCATCCCCCATGTATTGATGCTCATCTTAGCGGTTATTGTTCATAATCTTCGGGGAAATTTGAGGCTGCTTCTTGCGAGGAACATTTATTACGAATGACGTCAACAAATTGCACCAGCCATTCCAGAAGATTCGACGGACGAACATCATGACTAAATCGCACATTGGGGGAAATCCCACTTTTCCTTTGAGAAACTATTATAGCATGGCAATTTCAGTCTGTAATCTACATTACACAGCACATTTTGTTTCCCAACTTCGGTTAACTCTCTTTTCTCAATTTCCACATCCGTCGTGACTAAATGACATGCGAAAGGCTGTGCCAATTAGGATTTCAGAAACGAGGAAGACTTAACTTTTCTTAGAAAACAATCTTTATGGAGACGATATTTCACGTCTATATTATCATTCGAAATGGCTTGTAAAAATCGTCTGAAGTTCTGAAGCCAAAGTCTTTTGGGGATGGGGGGTGCACATGGATCACTTTAGGCGCCTTCAGGAACATTTATCAATGAAGACAGAGGGGAAAGAGGGAGGGAGCTAGGGGGTGGGGAGAAACTTTTGGAGGGATAGAAAAGCACATGTAATTGGAAAGTTGAAATGACGGTAATGACCCCTACATCCAAAAAGATGAACACAAGAACATGCAATACGCATTACCCATCCTAAGAAATGCTCAATGTGACTGTCATGAAAAATAGTAAAAACAAATTAACTACAATGATTGAGGCACATGTGAAATTATACTAATACATGCTTAAATAATTCTGAAATGATATTTAGTTCTCCACAACGAGTGGCTGACAGTGATCGTTCATTACCAATGGTTAAGGGAGGCACCATATCCATAAGGTAAACTGGTCTATTAACATGAAAGTCTATTGCTAAACCTATATCACATATCACTTTTGCTATTATCAGATTAGTCATAATAATAAACTTTACAACCGGAAACAATCCACATTTTATCAATGTATTATAGATCTCCGATTGTCTATCTTTTAGAGGAAATGGGCATTGACCAAAAAGACGGAAGCCTGGATAATGATTGATTAACGGGGATTGATCTGGCGTTTACGTAAGTTTTCTCAGGAACATCACCTAAAAGAGTCTATTTCAGCCATTTTTTCCAATAGGAAATGTTTCAGGGAGAAACACAAAGCGTTTGCATATTAAAAAATAATTACAAAGAAATGCATTTTTATAACTTGGTCAGGAAGAATGGTCTCTCTGAAATATTCAGAATAAGGGCATTTTATAACTTTAGCAAAAACACGTGATTCTATATAAACGGAATAACTGAAGATCATTTCTCATTGAAAAAAAAGGTAAACATCTATACCTCTATGTGTGCTAAAGTGGTATAGCTTTGCACATACTCTGAACCTTGCCTTGGAATTTTAATGACAAGGGATTCAATTATTTTCTGAATCAATATATTATCTCATAACACAATCAACTTTCAGATCAGTACATTTCGAGTATTGCTTTCCACTGACTTTCGCGATTTGTCTCCACTGTTTGAAATACATGATGCAAAAAAATAAATCTAAAGGTCAAAATGATTCTTTCCTCATGAACTATGATTCAAAGAAAGCGCTTGATATGAAATACAGGATACGACATTTCTTTTCATCCTTGGCGTTGTGTAACTATAGGTCCGGACAAAGGGGAAGCGTTGATGGGGGGGGGGGGGGGGGGGGGAGAAATCCTATTTTCACCCCCCTATTTCCCTCCTTATCTCTCTTTTTCTCTCTCTCCTTTTCGCCAGTTGCTTGATGGACGGGGGGGGGGGGGGGGGTGCCCCTATAGCGACCCTGACCATTTTACCTGTCACATCCTATAACAATTCTACGAGACAATCTCATTTCCCCATGTAGAAAATGACGTCGTACCCTTCACAAAATTAGTGATGGCGTGCTTGTACATACGGGCTTGACCGTCAAAGCAAAGCCGTGAACACTGGTGAACATTAAGGTGAATGCCAGCAATGTAGGAGCTGGATGGATTGAACTCTCAAGAATTTATTAGATGAGGGGGGCAAAGAATGGGGTCGTCTCTTTCAAGCGATGCATTACGTCAGCATCACATGATTGAGCCATGCAGTGATATTTTGGAAATGTTGTTTACTTGTTTTGAAGGCGCGCAAGCTATCTGCATAGTACAACGTAGAGTGAAAATAACTATGAAAATCACTGGTAAAACGAAAGTCCCCGTAAGGTCATCTCCCAAGATGGTGATGTAACACTGCTATTTCATGAAGCGCAACTTTCTAAATATTAAGAGTTCGAAGTAAAACCTGATGATGAGATAATGATATTTTTTATTTTGATCTTTTTGTTATGTTTTTTCCTGTTATAATTTGTGATATTTTCTTACAATGTATAATAGGTTATGTGTATAATTGTTAAGGGGTCATTTTCAATAAGCCAATTAGTGCTTTTCATGATCCGCCACTATTATTCATATGTATATGATATTGATTTTTAATTTGTTTTTAAAGTGGAAAAATTGAATTGAATTCCATAAGGAGGAATTAGGATGCTGATTACGATGATGAAATTGTTGTTGGTGTTGGTGGTGGTGGTGGTGGTGGTGGTGGTGGTGGTGATGATGACCAAATCAACGATGGTGATAATTATGACGATGATGATATTGATGGTAGTACATGATGATTAATGGATTATGATGACGGTGAAGTCTACCGCATGAATTTGATGATGGTGTCACCACGATAAGGAAGATGATGGAGGTGTATAAACAAAAGACACAAATCGATAAAAAATCATTTCAGTATTACAGATATGATTACGAGGCAAATGTGAAAGTATCCTGTATTGATAACAGCCAACCAACACAGATGAAGAGGGACGGTGATGAGGATGGTACAGACCACAACACATGTAAACAAATCAAGGTTGCATCAATAATAATTGGTAGGCTTTTTGTAGGTCACAGTCTATCAGTCGTCATCTCTCTCTCTCTCTCTTTCTCTCTCTTTGTCTCCCTGTCTCTCTCTCTCTCTCTCTCTCTCTCTCTCTCTATCTCGATCTCGAAGAGCTATGACATAATTAACTATCAATTAGAGAATCCCAGACGAATTAACTCTGACGGTCATGACGCTAGACCTTTCACTATTATATGATGATGTAGATAGATGTGAGTCTGTACTATATGGCAATGCAGGCGAGGGGGCGAGGGGGAGGAGCACAAAATGATGTAACATGTAAACAATAAACATGCAATAAACCAACAAACAAGCAAACAACAAATTTAATAAACCAGTATACTAAACAGCACCACATGCACAGAGCTTATCAACGGGGTTCCGAAAAAGGCTTTCTCCACATTATTCTTACCCCACTCTCCCCCTCTCTCTCTCTCTTTATATCTCCTATCTCTACTCCTCTCTCCCTCATTTCCATCCCTCTGTCTCTTCTATCCCTTTCTCCCTATGTTTTTTTGTTTATTTCTTTATATTTTCCTTTAATGTTCCATCCTCTTTCCGCATCTTCCTCCCTTTTCGTCATGTTACTCAACCCCGTCCCATGTGACCCCACTAACAAATGAAATAAATCTTGTAACAGGATAATACAGACGCTTTAGGGTGCGTTCAATCGAATTTTCGAAGCTAGAATCACAAACATGAATCACAAATCAAAACGCCGTTACAAAAAACAAGGTCATTGCGGTTAGCGTTCAAGCGATTTTTCATCAACACTGATTCTAGCTCATTTCGAGCCCAGCCACTGCGCATCACCCTCGCAATTTGACCCAGGAAGTATAGGTCAACTTCGGCGCGCGCTTTTTGGAATTGTTTACGGCTGACTGTCGACTGCTGTTTTGAGCATAGATCGCAATAATAAAACAAAGAATGAGAAGGTGATGGAAGGAAGAAACAAAAAATAATATAAGGAAAGACAAAAAGAGAAAGTGATAGAGTTATTAAAACAAAGAATAACGTAAGAGAAGGTGATATAAGGAAGAAACAAAGAATGACATAATGAAAGGCAGAAAGAGAAAGTGATAGGATGCTTAAAACAAAGAATTACATAAGAAAAGGTGATAGAAGTAAAAAACAAAGAATAACATAACAATAGAAGGAAGAAACAAAGAATAACAAAAGAGAAAGTGATAGAATAATTATAAAAACAAAGAATAACATAATGAAAGACAAAAAGGAAATGTGATGCAAGGAAGAAACAAAGAATAACATAAGGAAAGACAGAAAGAGAAAGTGATAGAATGATTGAAACAAAGAATAACATAAGAGAAAGTGATATTTATAAAAACAAAGAATAACATAAGAGAAGGTGATAGAAGGAAAAACAAAAAATAACATAAGAATAACATAAGGAAAGACAGAAAGAGAAAGTGATAGAATGATTGAAACAAAGAATAACATAAGAGAAAGTGATAGCATTATAAAAACAAAGAATAACATAAGAGAAGGTGATAGAAGGAAAAACAAAGAATAACATAAGAATAACATAAGGAAAGACAGAAAGAGAAAGGGATAGAATGATTAAAACAAAGAAGAACATAAGAGAATGTGAGTGAAGGGAAAAAACAAAGATTAACATAAGAATAGAAGGAAGAAACAAAGAATAACAAAAGAGAAAGTGATAGAATTATAAAAACAAAGAATAACATAAGAGAAGGTGAAAGAAGGAAAAACAAAGAATAGCATAAGAATAAAAGGAAGAAACAAAGAATAACATAAGGAAAGACAGAAAGAGAAAGTGATAGAATGATTAAAACAAAGAAGAACATAAGAGAATGTGAGTGAAGGGAAAAAACAAAGATTAACATAAGAATAGAAGGAAGAAACAAAGAATAACAAAAGAGAAAGTGATAGAATTATAAAAACAAAGAATAACATAAGAGAAGGTGAAAGAAGGAAAAACAAAGAATAACATAAGAATAAAAGGAAGAAACAAAGAATAACATAAGGAAAGACAGAAAGAGAAAGGGATAGAATGATTAAAACAAAGAAGAACATAAGAGAATGTGAGTGAAGGGAAAAAACAAAGATTAACATAAGAATAGAAAGAAGAAACAGAGAATAACAGAAGAGAAAGTGATAGAATTATAAAAACAAAGAATTACATAAGGAAAGCTGATAGAAGGAAAAGAACAAAGAATAACATAAGAATAGAAGGAAGAAACAAAGAATAACAGAGGAAAGACAGAAAGAGAAAAAGAGGAAAACAAGGTATAACATAACGGAACAGGCCACGATAAAGAGCATGGTATAGTAAACGCAAATTGCATGAAAAGCAGGCGCGCGGTTTTTGTCCAAACCGGAACAGGCTCCGTCATACAATCATGATTGAAAACTCCGTCCGTTCAATCGAATTTTAGCGACCGTGATTCTGCAGAATCATGATACAAAACGCATCTTTTTCAGCGTTTCATGTTTGTGTTTTCAAACACGTTTATTTTTACGACCGACGAAAAAATCGCTTGAACGCATTGCGTTTTAAACTAAACGTCTTTAGTAACCGTGATTCTAGGGTGAAAAAGTGTCGATTAAACGCACCCTAAAATGAGTCTCTATAAAACCCGGATAAGTGGCTTGCTGGCAGCCCTTGATGGACTTTTAAACAACGCCGCATGATCATGCATACAGCATTTAAAAGGTCAATGGCAAAAAAAGTAATGTAGGATATAAAAGTACATAGAATAGATTCGATTTCTTCACTTTAAAATACATTTCAATGTCAATTTCAATTCATTTACCTTCCAACAAAAAACATTCATAACTTGGTTAACAAAAAGAATACTGTAGAAGAAAATGCAAAAGGCTGACAAAACAGAAGGCACCTGAACATATCATATGAAAATAATAACGAAGGGGGCACAAATACTTACATTATACAGCATTTCGATAATAATTTCACACGGAGAGGGGGTGGTGGTCAGGGAGAAGCACAAAAAACTGTAATATTTGAAGCATGCAGATAAGCATACTATTCACAAAAGATAATAATAACTTAAAAAACAATTATTGCAAGAAACGAATTCCGACTAACAACAGACTGACGGATTAAAACATTATGCTGTGTAGTATCTACTAAATCTGATTGTTGTTCACATTTATTTTGTCCAAATAACAAAACAAAAAGGCAGAGCAACCATGACAATTTCGCAATATTTGGCCCTCTTTCTGAATTGCATTTCATTTCTATGATCCGTAGAAATCTGAGGACAAACAGTGGTTTGGTGATAAATGCAAAAAATCTAAAAAAACGATGACAAACTTCGGAAATAGATGATGACGAAGATGAAAAAGGAGAGGGCTGTATATATAGAAGATGAAGAGCAAAAATGATTGAGTGATATCATTATTTATTGATGATGGAAAACCAGATGACGTTGTAACGACTTTTTCGATGCTCCTCTCCATCTTCACCTCTTTCATGTCTACCCCCTCTCCCCCCTCTCTCACTCCCCCTCTCTCTCCATATCTGTCCTCTTTGTCGTCCCTTCTCCTAAGCCGTCCTTTTATAATGCATTCCCTTCGCTTCTCTCTCACTTCTCTCCATGTTTCACCCCCACTCCTCTACTACTACTAATAAAAAACACCCTTCTCCCCCTTTCCGTGCATCCCACATTCTCCGCTCTTCCCCATTCAAAGTATGCATCCCCTCCTTCATTTCTCTCACTCCTCTCTCTGTCCCCCTCTTATCTTCTTACTCTATCTTCCTCTGCTTTTCGTCCTCGTAAAGCCTACATTAAGGTTTATCCCATTAGAGAAAAAAAAAGTTAGAAAAAAAATAAAAGGAAGGAAAGGTATAGAGAAGAAGGAGGAAAACACATCATTGGCGATAGGAGATTTTTTTGTGTGCAACCATTCTGGCCCACCTTATACATGTAATGCCAAAACTGAAGAACGAGTTACGAAGAAACGAAAAGGCATACTGTGTCTTTTAATCCTCGAGGGGGTGGTGTGGAGGGGGTGGTGTGAAGGGGGGGGGGGGGTCAAACTGTTAATATCACCTAAAGTCTATACAAATGTCTCACTATCTATTTTCAATGATGCCAGGAGCTACAAACGGATGACGTATTGTCACAACTTTCTGACCCCTTTCAATCTTCTCAAACCAAATGACGTCACAATGATAAATAAATGATTATAAATCAATCACGCACAACGAAATCTGAAAGGCGTTGTAAGTCCCCCCTCCCCCATATACCTCAAATCTATGTTTATCTCTCTACCCCTTTTCTTTTTCTCTCGGGTTTTTATCACAAGTTTTTCTCGATTGCCCCTCTTTCTTCTCGCCCGAGTTTCTGTCCCTTTTCCACCTTTCATTGCCTTCTGTTCTTCTATTTTCTCTTGCACTTTGTTAACATAGGATTCAGTTTCGTCAAGGAGTTATAAACCTAAATTTAGAACTCCTTGATTTCATATAATATGTTGTATTGTCAATTTGGGCTAGTAACTTGGATAGACTCACTCGCCCATTATATAATCTCCTTCTCACAATAAAACCGTATGAAACATCAAATGACAATCATATTGATTTTACGTAAAACTTTCGGACATTAATTATTCAAAAAAGATAACATCTCTAATGTTGCATCGTTCTCCACACATCTTCCTTAATTATCTTACTCTCTCTCTCTCCCTCTCTCTCTTTCTCTTTCTTTCTCTCTCTCTCTCTCTCTCTCTGCCCTTACTAGTACATGTACTCTCTTCCCCTTTCTTCTTATTCCACATCTCCTACATCGTTTCCTCGCTTGTAATAGGTGACGTTAACATTCAAACTATTCAATACTTTGGCGCATTACGGCTCATGATCTAATCACTATTGCAAGAAGGATGGATAAACTAGATATATACTAAATAATATGCGCGATTTTTTTCCTTTAAATAGAAAATAACCTTTCAAAGGTGCCGCCATCTTGAAGGTGACAAGTCTTTAATTTCTTCTTAATAATTCATTTATTTTGTCAAAATACACTGGCCAATCCATCATCGTAAGGTGACCATTGCATTAATAACAACAATGTATTATCATGAACATGAGTATGCATTATGATTGTGAAACTTGTCATTCGAACTGACATTCTGAATTGTTTTTCTTCATCAGTTTTGTCATTTTACAAAAATTTCCTAAGCACTGTGCACATCCTATAGGAGTAACCAACTTGAACTGCAGTTTAGTACTTTGAACCAACTCTACGTGCACCATTCGACCTTACAAAGTTCATGATGATAAAAATTGCTATCAGCATGCTTGCATACAAGCAGCAGGTAGAGTTATCGTGAGTTATAGATAAGAAATACGACATAATGCAGTAGACTGATTGACAGATAAGAAGTAATATGAATAAACAAATATAGAGACTTTACACCGAGCCCGAGAAATATCAAGGTACGCAGTACTGACAATGATTGCAGTCAGCAAGTATTTGGACTGCTTTGATGCTATCATTCAAACTGAACAATAATGTTTAATCTGAATCCAACGTCTTAAGGGGTTATTCAAGTTCGTACTTTGCGTCAACTTTTACAGGTTATTATTTTGTCACTAACAAAATCCAATAACGATGCAAGTGGCGCATACCCCCCTGAGCCCCCGTGTATTTTTTCCCTGCCCCCCCCCCCCTCCGGTTCTGATACGCCACTGAGGCATAAAATCCATCACGCTAATTGGGCCTTTTAATTCAACATGTTCATCATTATGGTATTACTATGATGATTTAGTAAAGACTGGACTGGAGTGACTACGTATATGCTTTGTCAATCAAGCATATATATCAAGGATATAACATAATGATATTATTTACCTACATTCATATACCCATGCAATGAAAGCCAGTGGAAACAGTGTGCATATATAGATATTGTTTCATGTGACACTTTTGTTTGTTCATTTTCCACAAAGATATTGGATAGAAATTGATCAACATGCATGAAGGCGCTAAGAGTCCGACCAACAATTCACTCACTCACGAAGACATATTATTACTACATAATGAGAAAAATCACCCGTATTGGGATTGTTCGGACACATAATCATCCTTATTATGCGAAGTTCACCCTGATATTTAATGTGTTCTGTACGTACTTCATAAAATTTCATTTCCTTCCTTATGATGACGGAATAAACTTTTTTTCCCTCCAAACAGGGGATGTTTAGAAACATATTTGCCATTATTGTACTTAAGGTGCATGCATGATTGATAATTTTCTTCAGTGCAAATACAAATTTCTGATTCTTTCCAGTACAGAGCAAATGGGAGCGGAGCTCGCAAGATGCGTCAGAGCTGCCAAATTTGTATTTGATTGGTCGCGTTTGCAAAAATTAAAAACTTTCTTATTTTTAATCGGACTTTTAAATCTTTCGCTGACCTGTTCCTCTAAATATCTAATGTTTTGCTTCTATCAAAACCAATTTAATATCAGGGTGGACTTCCCCTTTATGCAATATTTACATTATACAATGAATGCTCTGATGACACGTCGCATTATTATTGTTGGACACCTAACATCATTAACCGTGATGACCTTAAGTGCTAGTATGTCAACATGACGCTTAATATTATGTTAACAACCAAATGGGGAAATGTGTATGAATATATATTGTTAGCTAACTCACATTCATCTATATCAGTCTATAGTGGCTAAAGTGTATTTTTTAAAACATGTATAGCAATTACATTTTGTTGACGATTTAAAAGGAAAGTTAAAACATTTACAGATAAATGATAACATATTTTCCCTGGGAGTTGAATGCAACAAGCCTGTATTTTAATCCACAATAAAGTTATATTCATCTCGCTTTCGTTTTCTTTCTCTTCTAAAAATAAAATGGAATGGTATCTACGTACGGCATAGCTATGAATAT
This sequence comes from Strongylocentrotus purpuratus, assembly GCF_000002235.5. Taxonomy (NCBI): domain Eukaryota; kingdom Metazoa; phylum Echinodermata; class Echinoidea; order Camarodonta; family Strongylocentrotidae; genus Strongylocentrotus; species Strongylocentrotus purpuratus. Next base: position 9,315,966 of record NW_022145614.1, read on the forward strand.
GTCTCAGTCAGCTTAATTATTGTTAAAGCTCTGTCCCCATGATCCTACAAGGAAATACACCTAATGCCAATCCGGAAAGCAGAATAATATACAGCGATCAATCACATGAATAGTATTAGCATCATGATTGTGATAGGTGATATTGTCTTCCGCAATCGCGCACGAGCACTAATATTTTTTTTCACATTAATCACATACCCCAGTCACATTGACGAGATCGATATCAGGGCATCGTTTCACGAAACCGCCATTAAAAAGTACAATTTCGTCGCCAATCTATACACGAATAATTAGCGTTTCAGTAGAGTTATTTGTCGGCGAGCTTGAACGTAAAACGTTTTTGTGAAACGACGTCCCCTGTAGACCGACAAGGCAGCAAAAGATCGAACAGAGTAACTACATTAACCCGAACGGCAAAACATGGTTCGGGCTGACCAGATTAACCGGGCTGACCAGATTGAACTTTAAAAAAAAAAGAAGCAGAAACACGACGTTGCAAATCATCCAGAGACTCCTAATAAATTGCGTTACTGATTAATTAATTATAATTAAATTACAAATTTTTATTCTCAGTTTTCTTATGTATAACTGATTTTCTTATGAAATTGAAGATAATTATGGCGTATATATTCAATACTGAATGAATGCCATTAAACTATTACCAACAACAACAACAACAACAACAACATGGTTCGGTTTGGACTCTGTCGGGAGAGTCGGTTTGGCGGTGTGGCTGAAGTACCAGACCTCAGTCACACCGCCAAACTGACTTCAGAGTTCAGACCGACCAAATGTTGGCGATTCGGGAGGAAAGTCATGTTATGTTCTTTTCGGTCTGATGTCGTATTTTTGGTGTGACTTGGATATCAAGCTAGCTCGTGAGACCTAATCATGAGACATGCTTGATTTATAGTCGAGCAATAGCGGCATGGATCGTGCTATAGTAAATCCATGATAGCAGCCATAGCGTGATGAAGTCGTCTTTAATGAAGTCGTCTTTAATGGGGCAAGAACGAGGAGGAGAGAGAGAGAGAGAGAGAGAGAGAGAGAGAGAGAGAGAGAGAGAGAGAACGGAAAATTAAAAAAGGGGGTATCCCTTAAACACATGTCTTAATCAAAATAGTAACAGGAATTTAAAAAAAAAACAGAGACAAATCTAGCAACGAATCTAAAATGAATGCATCATCAATACATTCATAATTTAATCGCGAGTGAGAGAAATACCAAATATTGTTGTCGATCCATATAAATAGTCTAATTATAATAATTGTTATTGTCTACAACTATTAATGAATATTCATACTAAAAGCCTCGTGATAACTCCCTACAACAACAACATCCCACGACGAGAAGAGATATCGGCAAAAGTCCTAATATTACACTTTCATTTTGTTATGGTATTCAATAATGACCGTGGTTACGGTATGGGCCTGCTAGCACATTTTAAAATCTAGGGCTATAGATCTAATTTCATGTACTAACAAAAATAAATATATTTCTTCACATCTCAGTCAATATTTTTCGGATGATAATACTAATTAATAGGAGGAGGGGCGTGATGGCTTAGTGGTAGAGCAGTGGTCTCGTAACCGGGAGGTCCCGTGTTCGGAACCCAAGTCGATGCCCGAGTGCCCTTTGCATGGTAAGGTATTAATCCTCATACCGAGTCCCTCGGAGAGGACTTAAGACCGTCAGTCCCCTGGTTAAATACTCACAAGCATACACAATGGTTTTTTAACACTATATATAGTCAGGTAAAAACAAACAAACAGTTTATTCACCTCTTCCACAGGCCGCTCATGACATATGATATCAGTACATATATCGGCATGTACATATTGCAAATTGATATGTGTATGATATGGGGAGGCCTATCACGATTGTGAAATGGTATTCGTATTAAAGGTATATATCTCTTTGGTTAAGGCATGATCTCATTAGCTCAGTGTATTATGCCTGACAAGACCCGGGCCGTATAATATGTTGTATGGAGACGTACATTAAAGCGACCTTAAACGTGCATAACTGCTTACAGTAAGTTTATTTGTAAATAGTCCTTGATTGTCTTATGATTCACGAGACACGTAGGCTTGAGCTGATACAGGTGCAAGTCTAGACTGACAAGATCTTGTGGACCCATTTCATTCCACGGGTCAGTGTGCCTCCGTTATAAACATACTCACAATAAAAAAAAATGAGAATAAAACAAAGCAAACAAACAGAAAAACAACATCAAAACATCGCATAGACGGCATAAAAGCTTATCCTACATCTGCATGTTCAAACTTAAAGGTAAAGACCAGTATTGGAAACGCCCCAATTTCAAAAAATGAAATGGAAGCTCTCATTACTAATCATGTGAAAGAATATGTTTTGACTAATACATGATGATAAAAAAATTTGCCGGGAAACCGCCTACTAATTCATATATTTGGTAAATTTGTTTCTCTCATGGTCTGTGAGAGATATAGGGTAGTCCCATATACATCTTTCTGTGTATAGTGCTTGTAACTTTACGAAGAATGGGCCAAATTTCTTATCATTTTGATGATTTCAGAACCTTGCAGATGCTAGATGCTAGATGATCAACCTTTTCTGATCGATTCCACAACGTTTATTTCACAATGCAATCGCATGACCATAACTGGTCTTTACCTTTAAGTAATAACCAGTGTATTAACGACGAAACTCCCATAACCATAACGTTCTATGCAAAAATAAAAATGACAGCTGGCATCACAATACACCATGTATACAGCTAACGAAGTGAGCCAAAAATAACAATTGCTAAGACGCACTCTTTTGTTAACGGCATCGGATAATAAAGGGCACGGGTATGAAATATAAACAATCATTTTATGATCACCTGCTATCTTGTTAAAGCAGCTCACGTTATTTTGATGAACAGATTATGCTCGGTTTCGCTACGAAATCGAGTCATCTTCTTGATAAAACAGAAATGATGCGGAAATTCGTCTCGTATCAGGCATGTGTATCGTTTCGCATAATTTATAACGTTCTGTAATGATCTTTCATCTTAATTAAGGTTGGATATAAAACAGTGGGAGGCAATATAATTAGGTCCACAATTAATGAACCGGGATTAACAATGAAGGCGTTTAGAGTGTACATTATGGGTGGGGGGGGGGGGGGTCTTGCCTTCCTTAAGAACCCACACACACAAATGTGTTGTTGTTGTTGTTGTTAATGTTGTTATAGTTTGTCAGTGATTTTCCGATACCCCCCGGCCCCCCCCCCCCCCATTTAAAAAAAAAAAAAAACACTGGACCTCTCCCTGGTTTAACCCCATCCCCTCAGACTCTTCTATCGTGATTAATGAGGCTCACACATTATGTAAATATGTCATAACAGTAACACTATACATGAGGGTAAAAAGAGATAATAAATCTTCATAAACCGTTTATTACTATTTTGTTGTGCTGAATTCCAGTGCTGCCCGTATCAGTCAAGTATGTACCCCTCGTGGGCCCCAAAATTAATAAGACTGGAATGACAGCGAAAAATTATGTGAGCGTTTTTAAATGTATTCAAGGGACGGTTAAATTATTACGTGTTTTTCATCAAGCTGAAGGAGACTCATGTTATAGTTCCATGCATCTCAGTGACCCAGCCTAAACACTGAATGGCTCGTGGAGAATATTAGAATGAACGAACAAATTAATCAATTTTGAAAGAAATGTGCTAAGGATTTACGACACATACTCCAGTGACAATATTGCTCCGCTGTCAATTAAATTAAAAACACTAACCGAATTCTATACCTAACCCTATCTATAGTCTAACCCAGTTTTCATCTTGAACATTAAATCTTTATTTTTGAAAAAAATAAATTTCAAAGCAATTGTCGCCTGACCAATGACGAAGCACCATGCTAGCAGATATATCACAATTCTTTTAAATTTCATATTATTTGTCTATGTAACAATGGAAATCCGTGGTATGTATATGGTATATGGATACACAAACATATACATTCATTCAAATATACATGTAGAAACATTACCTTTTCCAAGTGCCCACTGTATACAATTTTGCAGGTTGGGAATATGCCCTTCGACGGTATGCAGTGCCAGCAAAAAAATCTTTATATGTTTATGATATGTACATGTATTACCACAAACCATACATATTGCTGTTGGTTATACATTAACACAGATGCAAATGCATGAATGTCCAAAAGGGCGTGCATTTTTTGATTTTGTCTACTTTAACAGTCAGGAAAGAGGAAGCGTATACAGTCATGTGCGATATATTTTAAAAGTGAGGAGGGGCGATTAGAAGGGGGGGGGGGAGTTGTTTCCTACCTAGACTTGCCAATGACATTCTTCAATACTCTGTATATAGACATTATTTCATAAGCAATTTTGTTATATTTTTCCATGCTAATGATCCTACAGTATATTAGAAATGGGTCAATTTTATTATGACATCTTTATATTGCTTTTTGAAATATTTTTGTGTGATAACTTATTAAGGCAGTTATCCTAGAAAACATGACATTTTGGAAAAGATCATGTATTTGTCAAATACAGAAAACCAATCAACACCTGTAAAGTGAACACTTTCATATGAATTTTCATTTTAAATCACCTATTTTCGGAAGATACCAGGAGGAATAGATATAAAACTATCAAAATGGGTGAAGCACATCGTTATGCATTACATAATTTACTTAATTATCGACATGTCGAATATCTTTCATTACTATTCATGCCATTTATAATGAGTGCAGTAAATGGTGCTCAAGTGTGAAATTCATTGTGGCCGATTAAAATAATGATAATAATGAATACAAACAGACACGGGTATAGGATTCACCTTCAAATCTACACCACTAAATAGAATATATACAACTAAATCATTCATACCCTTACCAAGATTTGAGTTTTTTGAAGAATGTGAACATTTTATTTGTCCCCATTTGTGTTTCATGAGAATGTGACATATTAAAGCTTACATCTAAAAGTATTCAACAAAGGTCCTATCTCAATCATTCTTTCTTTTTTTAATATTTTTTTTACTGACGATTTATTATTGAATTTAGTTCTTATCTATATCACTCTCCAAAATTGTATTCAAGCCATGGGCCCCTCGATAAACATGCACACTAGAGGTGACTTCTCATCAATGTTTATCACCATGGTAACAAAGTGGTCCGACAATATAGATAGATGTTCATGGAACTTTCAATTAATTAAGGCATAAATGAATAGGCCACCTCATCGGAGCATCAGCGGCGAGACATAATATAATGTCTGGTGCAATGCTTTTTCTGCCATGATAGAATCACGCTCGTTGTATTGCCTGACGTCGCACAGTGTCATTTGACTGGCCCTTTGACGCAAAAGTGTGACATTTTTTGTACAAAAAGTGACTGGAAAATGTAGAGTGTAATCAGGGAGGCTTCTACCTCCCTAGTATAATCATTGCGTTGAATGACTGGTATGTGCACTGACTGACCCAACATAATTATGGCAACACGAACACGATGCTTCATTACCCTAACGTATAGCCTATGTCACTGATACGCAAAGATAAGGTTGACAACTGCGTTAACATTATTGGCGTATGGGCTAATAGCCTTCACAGGCTCTCGATTGGCGCAAGCAATAACGCATTTATAAGTAACGCATCGTGGGCAATGGGCATTGCGGCTCCAGAAAATGAACCGGTTGACTCATCGTCTTCCAATCTTATTCTATGTCCATGAAAATGGCAAGACGAGGACAAAGTTCAAACAAAACGAAGTTTATTTGACGTAACTGCATACACACTCTGTACCAACTAAGTAAACATAGATTGTATAATTCAAACGGATGAGTATCTAGCCCATGCCAAACAACACTGTAAGTTCGAATAACCATAACGGGTTATTCAGTCAATACAATAGCTCTCCAGACTTCAGGAGAGCTGAACATAATAAAATACAATAAAATGTATAGGCCTAGTACAGTTAATAACTATATTACTTATATCTTTACCAAGTTTTTGTAATTTTTCTAGTATGTGAAAAATTGAGTTGTCCCGATTTAGGTTTCTTGAGAATATGACGTATGAAAGGTTATATTGCAAAGTAATCAACAAAGGCCCTAATTAAAGCCAGTCCACCTATCATTCTTGAGTTAAGAAAACCACAAAAAATTCAAGTTCACAAGGCTATGAACTATGAAGTATGAATCCCAGACCCGTTAGAGCGGCACATCCGCGTATGTCTTAATATATGAGTACCCCCCCCCCCCCCCCTCATCGCTGGGCTATGAATAATTCAGTTTTTTGTTACTGTTTCTACTCTGATCCTGAGTGAGATAATAGATATCTATCACGAAATAGTACGTTTACAGAATATAAAAACAGCGACATGCATACATTGTAGTGAACGTAATATGCTCCTCTTTTGAGATGACAACATGCGCTATATAAGGACGAACTATTATTATTATTATTACTAAAAGTCGAAATCACAAATCCTTCTTGTATTTATAACGCGTAACTCTCCCATTGACAAGCTGGTTCTGGTGTGTATTATCATATTTGTAACTATGCGTTTGTTCTTTCAGTACACATCATTTACTCAAAATTCATCAATTTCACTGACTCTCACATGGAGTACATTATGCTTCCATTATAATGTATGGTTTTAACTTTTAGTTATCCTCTTAATGAATAACTTCGTTCCAAACATGTTCCATGATGGAAGATTTGAGCTATTTCATTTACAGCATTATATTAGCTATATTTTAAATGAAGAGCTTTTACAAATGACATGAAATCATAAAACGATACAAAATGGCCGCATTGGCAATATACATTTCATACACTGTAATATAGAGTAATGTTGACTTAAAATAGAAATTCATAATCATATCCGCTTTTCTCACAAAACCGGTTCCTATCCTAAACCTCCTGTGAAACTTTCAGGTCGACTCCCTTTGAATGCGTCAATCATAACTTGAGGGTGTTAACAGAGGGGGGGGGGGGGGGGGGGGTTCCATGTTTTCACAGAGGAACATAATTAAACACAGCCAGAAAGTATATAGAATGATATATGTGCTGGTAGAGCTGGAGACAAGTTAGGAACCCCTTTTCAAGCCTAGTTAACCACTATCCGTGACGAAGGGAACAAAAGCACAGGGTATGTGAGTTAACACCTCCCTGAAAAGCACAAAACATTCCGAGATTCAATGGAAAAAATGGAATCGTTGAGTCATCAACCTGTAGATAAAGCACAACAAATTTTGCTGATAATGCAAATCTATGAAATTTTGTAGCCGCCACAAATCAAACAAATTACAGTACAATTCAGAACAACAAGCACAAAATGATGACAATGCATAAATGTTTCAACACTATTCGCATAATGTGGGGGTGGGGTTATAACAATGATACTACTAGATTAAATACTAGAATATTTTTCCTTAATTTATTTGTTTTTACCTGTCGCCTGGATCTTTTCGGGTAACACGAACAGAATCATGAACCCGATGGACAGAAATCGTAACCACCGAGGCATTGATGACCATGTCTGCCGTGCCTGGGCCGAGGGTGATCCACTGATGCTGGTGGTGGGCATATATCGCTGCTTCGGACTAGCTCTCCATTTCTCCATGTGAACGAACATGCACGCATTGTTGCAGGGTGCAAAGGCGATTGTCTGGCTCCGTCGTCGGCTCGAGAGAACTTTTTGGTTTTCTTCCTCAAATGATTCAACTTTATTCTTGACCTTATTCACAAGTACACGTCCTCTAAAGTTCCGGTAAGGAGGATTCACATCACAGCATGAAACGTCCTAGGAACATGATCAGATTGCACGACTAGTTACAACAGATCTATTATCTATTATGAACTGTACAATGCAAAGACAGATCTATTTCCTTTCTGCATGCCATGATCCACGGCACAATGTGGGCAGACGTCGACCAGCTGTATTATGCGGGTACAAGTAAACACAAATTTAGTCTCATAAAATAGACCCTTTCAACTTAATCATTGATATGTTTTGCGCTGCTCCCCAAGAATATTACGGTAAATCCAAATCCTTACCAAGATATATTCAGATACGGTTGATCGTTGATCATTAATGCCAAAAAAATCTTCTTCTATTTAAAAAAAAAACCTATAACATATTTGAACTGAAGTCAGTTGCCTGATTCATAGGCTAGAGAGGGAATAGTGTTTTCGAGAAATGTTGACAGTTTACAAGTGGCAAAAATAGATTCGCTCATAACATAATAGGGCATTCGTATGTTCACCCAGGGGGGGGGGGGGGGGGGGGGGTGGGGGGGGGGGTTCCCTGTCTTTAATTTAAAGGTGGGCGAAATGCAAAAGAGAAGACGGCCACATATTGAGGAGGAGTGGGGGGGGGGGGCGGAAGGAGTCTTTCCCCCTTCTCTTCATCCCTTCCTCTTATTTCTCAATTTACCCGTGCGTAGCGGCGCCACTTTGTGTATTTACATAAATGCTTAAAATATATTATTCGCTTTGCATATATGCGGATAACTCATTGAAATTAGTGATGTTCCACATTATTACTAGCAATTCAGGTGAAGTTTAATGATGGAAAAAAAATCTCTAAATTTGATGGCAGGCGCGCATGAAGCAGTTTGGGATGGGGGAGGCAAACATTCCAGGGGCTCACCTTTCAGGAGCAGTGGCATAATGAGCAAAAACGTTGGGGGGGGGGGAGGGGCGTGCACGTTTGGGGGCATATGTTACAGGCATGCCCCGCGTGGAACGTTTTTCAAAGCGGAGCATTAACTATCAGGTAGAGCGTAAATTGGCGTGGGGTCCAGGGGCATTGCCCTGGCAGGGGTCAAGGGACGGGGTACCCGGAAGCTTAGGGGTTTTAGGCATTTCATTACGGTCAAATAAGCATATTTTGATAACTGATTTGTGAAACTGGCAGGTCACTAATTGGCCGGGGGGGGGGGGGGGGTCCAGGGAACGGAGCCCAATGAAGCTCAGGTTTTTTAAAGTTATTTAATTACGGTCAGATGAGCATCCAGGGGCCCATCTTAGGGCCCTTGGTTGATACGTTCAGGGGACAGAGCCCCCGGAAGCTCAGGTTTTTTAAAGGTATTTAATTACGGTCAGATGAGCATCCAGGGGCCCATCTTAGGGCCCTTGATTGGTACGTTCAGGGGACAGAGCCCCCGGAAGCTCAGGGGTTTTAGGTATTTAATTACGGTCAGATGAGCATAAAAGGGCCCATCTTAGGGCCCTTGGTTGGTACGTGGGGACAGAGCCCCCGGAAGCTCAGGGGTTTTAGGTATTTAATTACGGTCAGATGAGCATCCAGGGGCCCATCTTAGGGCCCTTGATTGGTACGTTCAGGGGACAGAGCCCCCGGAAGTTCAGGGGTTTTAGGTATTTAATTACGGTCAGATGCCCCCACTCCTTCTTTCTTCCCTCCATCCTCCATGATCCAATTCTACTCTATTTTCATTTTGAAATTTATTTCATGCAAAATAGCTTACCAATTGACCGTTTTACAATATCTACACCAAAATTACAAAAATTACAATCAAACATTGCGTTATTGATTTAAAGTTTGCATCTACTTACACACCGTATTGGTTTTGAATTTGATTACGAGAGATTTTCACAACATTCCCTGTTTTATCTCCAACAGACTGCACATTGAGACTAACTGTATCTGATATCAAGAAGGGAAAAAAAGTAATAAATGGTTTTCATTCATGTGCCTCACCAAAACGTGTCACATTCAGAACGTGGAGAAAGGCTGCTGACCTTTGAAAAGTTGGTAGATTGTTCAATGTGAATGTTTAGCATTTGTAGTGTAGTGCCCTCTTTCGTCAGCAGAACGCACAGGCAACTTAGATAGAAACGGAATGGTAGAAGGAGGGACAGGAGATTAGAGAAAAGGGGACGGAGGGGAAAAGTGAGAGCAAGGGAAAGAAGAGAGAATGAAGAGGAGAGAGAGAGAGATAGATAGAGAGAGAAAGAGAGAGAGAGAGAGAGAGAGAGAGAGAGAGAAAACAAGAGAGAGAGAGAGAGAGAGAGAGACACACACACACACACACTCAGACAGAGAGAGAGAGAGAGAGAGAGAGAGGGGGTGGGGTAGATAAATATCATAATCATTATAAATTAAGGATTTTGTCAAATGTACTTGTTCATTTCAATTGCACATTGCATGCCGAAATTAAAATTATGCTATTGTTCTTGGCGAGCTCTAATAAATCTCGAAAAATTAAACATAGAATGTCGTTGAAATAGCTTTTACAAATATTTATTACAAGCAGCTCAAAAGTTATAATAACAATATATTTGTAACGAGATTTAAATTGTGCAGCTACGTATGAATATTATCATCAGTGTTTGTCAATTTACATTTTATTGCACAACACAACAAAAACAAACAAACACAGAACATAGTTGTGTGTTAATGAATTCCAGTATTCAAAATATACAAATATTAATTTTGTTTATCGAAAAATACAAAAGTTATAATGTACATTATCTCAATGTTAAAAGGAAGAAATTAATGATAAAGCAAGATAACAAAAAAGAAAGAAAAGGAAAACATAAGGATAAAAATGAACTTCGTTAATGGTATAAACTGTAAAAGATAAACTACCACAAAGACACTGAAACAAATGAACAATTTCATATAATATTGAGAAAAGTATTTGATGGATGAACAAGATAAATATAATTATTACAAAAATCGGGTCAACAAGAGGAAAGTAATTTATATATATTTTTTTAAATTGGCATAAGTTCCTGTAAATTATAGACTAAAATCACATTCCACAGCGATAAATTTTTTAATATCTCAAAGAAAATAGAACATTTCTTTTAAAGATATCGTTAAAAAACAAATATCTTATTGTTTTGCTCCGGAATTTCAGGCATCCAATAAGTTTATTGAAAATAAATCAAAATCATTTCGAACCCGTTTAAATCTTGCGCTTCTTATTTGGAAATTTATATTATATTAGATTTTGTTCGTAGTATTATATGTCTTTCAATAGAGGATACGCAGTGCCATCAATTCTCGTTATGAATAAAAATCCTATAAATAATTACAGCCTTTAGACAATCAGACTTCACGAAACGTAATACCCCTCCAAGAAATAAAGTATTTTTGCACTGAAAATAATCCCCTTTCAAATATTACATTGATAGATTGTCCAGGCCAATGGCATATTTTGAATGAAATATGAGAGACTTTTGACCTCCTTATTTTGCCAAGTGTATTTGAGGAATTCACTGCCAGTGACCGCGGAAAAACCGAAAGAAAAAAAGGCCAACCCCTACATTCGGGTCGTTGCTTCAGGGGCTCCAGAGGGCGGGCAAAATAATATGGGACTATCGTAAACATCTCAAGCAAAGAAACCATTTATAAGCCACGCGGAATCATCATCAAATTATCAAAGACACAAAACGATCCTGACGGATTGGGATTGCATACTATTTTTTCATAATTACTTTGTTTTTATTTCGATAAAATTGAAACCATACTTCAACATATCCGACAAATACTTTGCATTAATCCATCAACAATATTTGCATGAATTTTACAAAAACATTTACAAAATATTTACAGGAATTATAAACATTGCTCAGAAGGAAGAATTCAGTAGTGTTTAATCACCTTTATCTGAGCGGATGATGAAAATTCTCTTCATCACAATCATCATAAATCGAATCAAGTAAAATAATAATCTTTCAAACAATGTATGAATGTTGGATTAGCTTGATTGTTTCAGGTAATTAGTGTTATGACATAGCTTTAATTTTGGCGAACACTGTACACTTTGGTTCAATTCAATTCAATTCAATTCAATTTCGGTTTTATTACAAATATACCAAATAAAAAGTCCAAAGACTAAAAATAATTGGCTCACAATGTTTTTTAAGATAAATACACTTTTACACCCATGCAGCATGAATGTATCCTTAGTAACTATATACATGTAGTAAGGCTTATTTTTCCTTTAAGGTTATTAGGAACGAACCTAAAAGATGAAAGATAATGATGCCTTTGTATCGAAATGATGTTATGACTGTCATGCCTGGAAGAAATGAATATAAGCCTGTCCATTGGGAGACAGATATGAAAAGAAGCGTTGTCTGATCAAAACATGAATCATCAACGACTGGACAAAAAAGGGGTATTTGTCTACTTATAAGACAGGGCGTGGATGATTGCAAGATGACTTTTCCATAACGTATAACTATATACAAAAATACATTCTTTTCATTCTTGTGCTTTAATATTCTACATTTTCATGTATAGAATATGTAAAGAAGTGTAAGGAAATGGCATCAGCTTTAAGAATTCTCGTGAAATTAAATACAATGTGAAAAGATATACGACTACTACTACATCTACTACTGCTACTTCTACGACTATTATACTTCTGCTACCACTACTACTACTAGTTATAGTAATACTAATAGTAGTACAGTAGTAGTAGCTACATTTATATTGCGCACGTATCTATTCCAGGAGATGATCAAGGCGCCTACAAAGTATAGTATCATTACCCTGCCTTTAGCCCAGCCACCTTAGGGCGTTAAGAGCATTCCTACACGGTAGCCATTTACTAGACCCGGGCGGAGAGTGGCAAATGTAGACCAATGTTTATTAATGCAACGAATGCCCCATTCTTAATACGGTCATCAGGTATATACTTAAACCTTAGATATGGTCAGCAACGCATGGGACAACATAGCTTGGACGTACCCATGCATTTTCCTTCTCACTATTACAGATCGTAGGGGCTGCCCACCCCGCTTTTCAAAGAAAGATAACAAAATCATGTTCAGCAATTTAGTTGCTCCAGAAACGAGGAAGACTAGCTTCATAGCCTTCTTGTCATTCTGTCCATGTGATGACAGTCAATATCGTTTGAAGTGATCAAAGTTAAAAAATTCCCATACATTTAAAGTGATATGATATTATCAGGGATGTTTTTAGAGTTGGGGAGATGTATACTGGATTTGTCCACTATAACAAATGTCGACAAACTATTGATTGTAATTTAGATTAATGGTAATCCAAATGTGTGAAATCGAGGACTTTCCTTTGAATCTTTTCTGTCTACTTGACTGCATGTCATGACATCGACCATGATCAAATACTCGTTCCTACACGTTGGGTTGATTCAGAAATTACCAAGGACTTAATGGTATTACCACCAAGGCGGGGGAATCTGGTCAAGTATTTTGATGGTTCTGGGATTTCGTGCCATTTGCGACGCACCATGCAGCCGAAGACAACTTTAAAGTGTGGGTGCTTCCATGCGTAGATCAGTGGGTTCAGACAGCTGTCCAAGACGAGCAGAACAGCAGCATACGAGGAGACGTGGAGACCTACCCTTAACCATGATCCTTCAAGGAAGGGAAGGGCAAGAAATAGCCCCGTGTATGGGATGACGCAACAAAAGAATCCACAGATGACGTAGAGCAAGTTCTTGGTGATCACTAACTCGATCTGCTTACGGTGGCGCTTACGACCTGACACTCCAGCGGATGGTCGACGGATGATAGCAGCATTGGACCTTGTCATGAGGGCGCTCTTCCTGACGTGTCTGAAAATCAAGATATAGCTGACGAAGGTCACGTTGAACGTTGTCATTGACATGACGGCAGCTAGGACCACATATATCTTTGCGTTCGGATGAGCGAAATCCCAGATGCAAAGTCGCGTTGATGGGTCATACCCCAGTCGACCATGCCGTCCGGACGTTTGAGGGATAATCAACGTGACGACCGGGTACATCCAAGAGAACATTATCATTGCAGCCATGAACTTGGTAGAAAATATGCGTTGGTATGCCTCTTTCGATCTCGTGATGAGTACGAAGCGGTTGAGACCTATGAGCGAGACGGTGATGACGCTACACGAGACGCAGGTAATGGCGACGTCGGCGACGATCTTGCAGATTAAGTCTGGAAGTGGCCATCCATCCTTGCCGAGCATTCCTGCAGCTTGCAGAGGTTGAACCAGTGACACGAGGAGGTCGGTCATGCTCAAACTGACGACGAAGATGTTGGTGGAGGTTTGAAGTTTGCGGGACAAGGCTACAGCCAGCAGAACCATCACGTTCCCGGTGGTTCCCGCAACAAACATGACCAACAAGGCGGAGGCCAGGAAGTCTCTCTCCCAATCATCAAGGAGGAAAGTAGCATTGGTTCCATCCATTCCAGCATCCATTGGTATCATCTACGTGTCGATTGTTTGAAGTAATATAAAGTCTCTGAATAATATTATCTGAAATCATAAAGAGAAACACAATGTAAGCGCATGCATGTTCTACTTCACAACGTTTCAAACTTCCTGAGCACAGTGATCAATGAACTTTCCTACTGATCAATGAACTTTCCTACTTCATATTTCGGATTGATATCAGATCATATCTTATCTAATTTTGCCAGGATGTCAGCAGATAATATTCGTCATAATATTTTACGACTATGTTCGTTTTTCTTTTGGTAATCAACAATGTCAATGACTCGCGATACAACTGGGGATGTGGAGAAATACAAGATAAATGACACATAAAACATTATAGCTTACATTTGACCTACAATTGGCAATGCATTGTTAAGAATTTCCTTAATCAAGTTTTGTTCGGGGGGGGGGGTATAATGATAACTTGAGAAGCCTTACTTATTTTTATTTACATCAAATCTACTCTATGATCAGGGTATACGTTTTGTAATTTGTACAACCCAGCTTCTCTAATTTCGTCTTATTCTCTAATTTTCGAGTATATGCGTAGTTTTCTCTGTGCAATTTTACTTGCTTGTTGTTAATTCGTGAATTGAAGAGGAATAAGAAGGAGAATGGTATTCATTCTGTTAATTTTGCATTCCATGTTAAAGACATTGTAGCAATTGTTTGGCTAAATCAACATAAGCATATGATAAGGGTACTCCATGTGTCCAAAACAATGTTGGCAATTTATACCCAGTAAAATAACATAACGTTGAAAAACTATTAACGGCTCCCCTTGAGTATAGCAATACGTTGTACAATTAAAATAAAGTCTTACAACAATTATGAGCACTTATAAAATGACACGAAAATCCAACAAGTATTTGATCTTTGAAAAATAAGATCACTTCTAAATACTTACATACTTGGGTTCTGAAATGCAACACCACACTGTTATCATTATTTAAATACCGTTGTAAAATGTTGACCGTTTTTAGAAAATAAGAAACATGGTGAGAAATTTGAGCATAGAAACTCCTGCTTCGATACCGTTTAAGTTTTAATTTAACTTCATACTGCATCGAAAGTCTATGTGTTGCCTTTATATTTTTAAGTGCGTTAATTAAGGACCATGCGTATCGGTGTATCAATAATCACCGTGAATATACAGCTGCTTTACTTGATTGTTGATCAAATTATCATGGTGAATGTGTCATAATTCTTCATTTCTTTCTAATCGGAATTCAAATAGCTTGATTGCTTCCTTTGTGATAGGGATAATAGCTCATTAGGATTGTGTTAATTGTTATCCAAATACTTTGCCTACTTTAATCGCTCATTAGAACCATCTGAAAACGGTCCTGTTGCACGCACACAAAACATTAAACAAAAAACATTAACAAACAAAACAACAACAACAAAATAGGACTTGACAATAACAATGAGATTTCAAGCGCTGAACGTAAGGAGACGCAAATGCAAATGAATGTTTTGCTCAATCGTACACATTAGTGCCGTACAGAGCCTCGAACCAATGACCTTCGGAAATACATGTAGAAAGTCAAGTGTTCAAACCACCTACTCGAGCGCGATGCCTCTCCAAAATGATTTGTAAATTATTAAACTAACTCGCGTAAATGTTTGGTTTAGTGGATATGTCACCGGACCGTGGATCACAAGGTCAGCGGTTCAAGTCCCACCGCGGCACTAATGTCCTTTGGCAAGACATTGATCTACATTTGCCACTCTCCACCCAGGTGTTAAATGGGTACCCGGTAGGATGTGAAAGCTAATGTGCTTAGATTAGCAAGTGTGCGCTTGTAAAAATGACGCCTGGCTGGAATGCTCCCCAGGGAGTGGAGAATGTGCATACATTGTGTGCGGGTAAGCCTTGAATCCGATGACCGGGGTAATAGTATATATATCTGTAAGGCGCTTTGATAGGGCCCTCCTGAAAAAGCGCCATATAAGAAATAGTTATTATTATTATTATTATTATGCCCAATTTTGGTCAAAACATTTGGTAACACAGTGACCACATAGGTTTAATAGTATAACATACTTCCTATTTTATATGATCTTTTTGTACTTTCTTCGATTTATATTAACTATTTGTCGTTATTCTGTCCTTGAGTAATTCATCAAGAAATCATCACAAAGAGCTGTGATAGATAATTGGATCAATTTATTCACATGTGTACACATACAGCTTCTGTAAGAAGAAAAACAAATCGTTTAAAAAATAGAATTCTGAACAAAACACAAATATTCCTCCAATACGTCACGAGTTCATTGACATTTTAATAATGGAAGTATTGACTATTTTTGGTGTAAAAATCTCTCCTTATTATATCTGTTATTGTTTTAATGAAAAAGAAAAAAAATTGCAAAAAAAATTGATGTTAGAATTTTCGTTAATAGGCTATGAGTATCAAAAATGAGAGTGATTTTAATCATTTCAAATAAACCTAAGTAACTATTACCAAAATTGTTATAAGTATGATTGATACAAATAATTACATAATCCGAGCCCATGTGAGACACTAAAACACTGAAAGCAAAATAAACCTGTTTTTTGAATGATTTTGTGTAATTTGTGTTTACTTTTAAAGCTGGCCTAGTTAGACGAATCAATGAACTAACAGATTAAAGTACAACAAGTTGAACATACTTCATATATAACCAGCAAATTTATTTGTTGCTATATCTATTACAATCATAAAACAAGTTGGATTTCAAGTACAAATAACATGACCCCATTACAATGCTTTTGTGGAAGTTCAAGTTAACTTGTGCCAGAAAGATAACAAGGTCACCATTAACATGATTCTGTCTGTATATTTGATTTTTAATTGCCACTGTTTGAGACTGTTTGAAATAAAAATAGGGAAAGTGAAATTAAAGTTTGTAGTATTACTGGTAATGTAGATTTGATTGACATTAACAAGGCCATTCTAGTGCTGCGATCTGCGGGCACTACTGCTGTGGTTTGCAGGCCAAACAATAGAATAACATAAAATTGATAAAAAGAATTACAAACATATCTCTAAAACTTTGTAATGAGTAGTATATAGTTTAATACTAGTCACGCAAATTGTAGAAGTGCCTAGATTCAGCGGCGGATCCAGGAACATTTTACACGGGAGATGAGTGCAAAACAATTTATACGGAATTGATTAATGTTTTTTTTTTTCTCTTATTAATTTCTATTTATTCAATTATTTATTTGTTTATTTATATATTCATTCATCTATTTATGTGTGAATTAATTAATTGATTGGTTAATGTAATTATTTATTTATTTGCAAGTGCATGAGAGTACGTGCAGTTTGGTTTCTTTTCGCAAACGCCCCCATAATCACAAGGAGGTGGGGGGGGGGGGGAGGGGAAGGATGGTGGAACTATTAAAACAAATTAAATAGCCCAAATTTTCCAAACATCTAAAATTATGTGGAGAGAGAGAGAGAGAAAGAGAGAAAGGAGTGAAAAGAGGAAATAGGAGAGAAAGAGAGAGAGAGAGAGAGAGAGGAGGAAGGGGAAGGAATAAAGAGAGAAGAGAGAAAGGGGAAGGAGAGAGAGAGAGAGAGAGAGAGAGAGAGAGAGAGAGAGAGAGAGAGAGAGAGAAAGGGAGGGGATTACGGTACGTGTCTAATGAATATGTCTACGAAAATCTGCCCCAACAACCCACTGGCCCCAACAAATATATATTATTATTTCGGGAGTGGTAGTGCCCAGGACCCCAAGAGCACCGTGATACGTATGTTATGTGAGACTGCCAATGGGCTTCCAGATACGTTTTGCTTCCCTCAAATCATCAGTTTCTCGATATGAAACAGTTGCGTATAATAATGATAATAATAAGAATAATATGTATTGTTCACCCAGGGTAGCGTGCTCAGTATATACTAATACTGTTCTCCCTGAGGGCCCTGTAATAAAAATTATCACCAGGCATTAGCTGAGCTGCCATGAAAAGGCGCTCAACCACTCAAGGAATGTCCTTCTATCTTGCCAAAATACATGTGCTTTAGTGCCTGCCGCGGCAGGCCTCGAACCGCAAACCATGCGATATATGGTCCGATGACGTATCCACTAGACCACGACACCTCTACTTTAAAATGATTATAACAATCAGACAATTTATCGTTGACGCCGATCCAGCAAAATCTTGAATGAATGACTGGCGCCGCCAGCACAAATACAACCAGGCATTAAAATAAAATGAACATGAGAAAAGTGCATTCATAACCTGCAGAAATACAAACTCGCACCTGGATATTTTCTTCATTCTGTTCATAAAGTACCGGGTTACATACGGGCAGACAATATAAGCACAATATAAAACATGAGACTCATATTGGCTTGCATGCGTTCTTTAAATAAAACATGATCTCATATTACAGGGACGCAAAACAAAATTGGGTTAAATAGAATGCATGGCCACCGATATCTTCTTAACGTTTTATTTTATATTATGCGTATTGGCAACTGAATACGATTGATGTTGTTGGTTTGAGAATGACTGGTAAGATATATTTCTTTTTTACTGGGCCTATAATATGCAACCGGTGGCGGCATCCATGTTGGAGGAGGGGGGGGGGGGGGGGGAGGGTTGCTCTGGCTCCAATGAAAGACTTCCCCCTCCAGTACTTGACCCAATTAACTTCTCTAGGAAATAGGTAGAGATTTAGGTAAAAATATTTTGGTGCTATATTTGGTTTTTCAGTATGAAAAATACCTAAATTTTTGCCGCCTTTTTTGTTTTTGTGACGCGATTTGTTTTTTATTGTCATTTTTATTCAAAGCGCAGATTCCACTTAGCTAATCAATACTTAATTGCCACTGAATCGTTTTCCTGAACCAGACTCTGTAAAGACACTCTCAGGATATCCTTCAGCCTCTCAAAGATCATCTTTCAACCACAACAATTTCTTACCGACTTACAGTTTACTATCATATTTTTATATTACAATTAATATTCAGGTTTATGACTATCTTTTAGTATCCGCCTTGGATTTCCTTTTAAATTCATGTCGGATTTCTAGAGCAAATAAAAGAACCCCGCAATACGAGGAAATGTCTCGAAGATATAATTTCAAGGGTATCTTCAAGATTATAATTTCAAGAGCACCACGCAATTATTACAATAGCACTAGAATATCAACCCTAGAATGAGAACGATATTACATAACGAGTTGCATGATACATGAACAGAACTTCTGAGGAAAAAAAATGATCATAAATACATCGAGTATACTAAGAAAACTGTGATATTATGGAAACTTTTGTGTTTATCAAGTAGTGGGCAGCCTAAATTTAGGTTTGTGATGATTAGTGGAATTGTCAACGTCCGAGAAATATTGACTAAAAACATTTTTTTCGTAAATCGTCTTTACTTCTCAACATATCAAGCTAAAAAAAAAAACGCCGTTTAATGGCCTTAGTTACCACATCAAATAATACACATCAAAGCTATTCATTTTGTTTCGGTATTATCACAAACAAGGATAAATCACTTCACTGTCTATCATGGAGAGGCAAAACAAGGAAAATAAAGTTTTGTAGAGTTTATCGAACTACATCTTCACACACCTTAAAAATACTGGGTAAACAAAAACTGCCACGAGGGTAATTATGTATCCAACCAACTTTGGGCATTTTTTAAAAACCAATTTGGTTAATATTTTGCCCATTTTTAAGTAGTTGACCCCATAGAAAATTAACAAAGTTGGTTGGATACCCTCGTGCTGAGCAATTATTTTTACCCAATATTTTAAAGAGTGCATGTTCACGTTCTCGTCACCACACCGGGGCAGCCTGATGCGAAAGAGATAAGTCGTGACGTCAGTCCTATCACGACATTTTTTGAAAATGATGGGTTTATGCATAACTCCTCCCTGTCTAAAATTATTGAAGTCAAATTAGTGGGTAGGTGGTACAAGGTAAGCAAGAGATACAGAGCGAGGGAGAGAGAGAAAGAGGGGGAGGAAGAGAGGAAAGGAGGGAGAGAGGGAGAGAGAGAGAGAGAGAGAAAGAGAGAGAGAGAGAGAAGGGGAAGTGAGAGAGGGGAAGAGAGGGGAAGAGAGAGAGAGAGAGAGGGAGAGAGAGAGGAAGGGAGGGAGGGAGCGAGCGAGAGAAATCTCTTGGAAATGTTAAGGTTAAACAAAGTCAATTTCTTAGGGCCCATTTTTTAAATTTTTCTTTCGATGTATACACTTTCCCATCCGCATTTTGATCAAGAGAATATAAGAAATTATAAAAGATAACGATGATTTAAAATCGTTTATACCCATCTAAAGGGACTGATTTACAGCTTCATACAGATTGTATGATTGCACTCCGCCCCCCCCCGAAAAAACACCCACAACAACAACAAAGCAACAACAACTAAAAAAAAAACACACACAGACGCGCAGGATGAGATGGCACGAAACCCAACTCGTTACCAGGTAATTGTGTGAATCAATCCTTCTGACGGCTTGGTCGCGCTCGACTCATCAAAATGCGATCAGGAAGGTGGATGATTGGCTAATCATGGATGCCAGGCAGAGATAAAACAGCCACCTCAACACAGACAAAAATGAAGAAAGTTGCCAAAACCAAACCCAGGGATCATTAATCTCCTTGGTGACTGATAATGGAAACAGAGCACGGGAGTCTGCAGCTATCATGTGATTATTCTGCTGTAAAATTATTGCGAAGTACTCATTTGCAACTAATTATTGTTACAATAAGTTCCTCAGCCAGAATCATTTGAGTTTCATTTATAATTCAGTTAATCTATTCTGCTCCGCGATTTTTCAACACTGTCTTGAAATGGAAGACCTTGTACAGCTAATTTTCAAATGAATTCTATGGCATGATGACGGCATGACGCGACATCCAAAGATCTTAAACGATTAAAGATTATATCAAAGTTTATCAAAAACATTACTTATTCCTTCCAATGCAAACCAAATATCTTTCTCTCTCTCCACCCCTCTCTCTCTCTCTCTCCCTCTCTTCTCCCCCTCTCTCTCTATCTCTTCCTCCCTCTCCTCTCTCTCGTATTCCCCCCTTACCCCTTTTCTATTCCTGTACCTGTCTCTGTCTTTATCCATCTCGTTTCATTTTCTCTACCCATCTATCCTTGTTTCTCTTTTCTTTCAAATCTAAATCATTTTGTTCCTATGTATAATCCTTCCCGAAGCAATGCATCCTTCATTAAATAAGAGAAGTTCAATAACTTCTCTTTCCCGATTGAGTGAGAACTCAACCAAGCGACTCGGGGGAGATCATCATGTTCATACCTCAGTCACACCGTCACACTGACTCCACACCGACCGACTCCACACCAACCGACTCTTCGCCGTGGGGGCAAATACATTTTTTCGATCGGTCTGTATTCGGTCTGGCATATAGGTCTCATTGATGTGACTGGGGCAGAATAGAATGCATTCGTCATCATCATCCATCATCCGGATTCTTTAGACCACTCTTGAAGTCGTCCATGCAATTTCCTTAACACATGCTATGTTATACATAGCCCAAAGTGCACAAGGTGAACTTGGAAGTGATATTAGGACGGACCCGTGCACGAACTTATCGTCAACCCTCATCGAGGTCATTTATGAAGGAAGAAGAGAAGTGAGTTACATCGTGTACACGACGAGTAGTCATTTCAATTGTGATATTGCATGCTCTTATCGAGCGTAGAAAGGGGGGATTGTGCCTGACATCAAAAGCATATTTTGTACTTTTCATTTTGCATTCTTTTAAAAATATTACTTCCACATAACTCGTCTATAAGACCTATGTCAGGCGAATAACGCCCGGTCGTGTGCAACCGGGCTTAACACCATGCGCCATTCACCGACGTAATACTGCGTCAATGATCGTCATGGTCTTTGCTTCACTATGCGACAATTCCGTACCAAAATGACGAATGTGAAATAAAATGAACGCATGCGTATTTATGGGCTTATTGCTTTTACATACTTGATTAGCGCAGGTAATAGCGCAAGCAAAATGACGCATCGCGTGCAACAGGAATATCATCTTGTTTCGTAGAGGAGATAGATCAGTGGCTATAAACGGTATTGGCTCCAGGAGGTCCCGGGTTCGAAACCAAGTTGATTTGCAAGGGTCCTCTGGTATATTAATCTACCAACCGCGGATTTTCTGATTGTTTGTTCTCTTATCATAAGGTAATTAAAACAGAAATGCAAACGGTCTTCGATATCAAGGCGAGCTTCGAAAATTATCACAGCTTATTGGCATTTGTTACTTTTTCTTCAAATTCATCTGTAATGTTTTAATTGGGGGCGTATGCAAATACTTGGGCCCGTCTTTCAAAGAGTTATGATTGATCCAAATCAATCGCAAGTTTGGAGTCGTTCTATACTCATCGCAAAGCAGTTGCGATTAACATCAACTCTTTGTAAGACGGGGCCCAGATATGTGTTTTTTTGAATGGTTGTGACTTCACGCAAACATGACCGAGTGGTTGACAATACAAAAAGCGTAATAACATGCTATTTACGATTGTCTTATTGAAAAACAAAAATGATTAATGTTATCATCATGTCATAATGAAATAAAGTGACGACCATAGTTGAGACAGTGTGCCTTTATAATATTACTCATCTCTTCCGCCTACTTGCCGACGTCTTATTGCTTTGAAATTATTGCCATCATGATTACTGTTGTCGTCATTGTTTTCACACCTCCCCATATTCTCATTCATTCATATTTCTCGAGACGTTTCCATATTTCGTTTTTATTTGATCGAAGCTAGCTGACCCCTTATCTAAGTTAACGAACCGTTCCTAATGGCTGTCTCCCATGTATTTGTGAGAGCGCAATCTCTTTTTTTCTAATTATTCATCTCTCTCTTTCTCTCTCTCTCTCTCTCTCTTTCTCTCATTCTTTGTCTCTTTCTCTATCTCTGTATCTGTCTGTCTCTCTGTTTAATTCTGGCTCTATCTCTGTCTGTTTGTCTGTCTCTCTTTGTCTTTCTCTGCCTTTCTCTATCCATCTCCCTTTCTTTGAATTCTCTCTTAATTGTTCTCTCCCCTCTCCACCTTTCTCCCTCTCAAATGCCCAAAATTTGTTGGATACATAATTAACCTCGTGCTTTCTTCATTCGCTCTCTCTCTCTTTCTTTCTCTCTCTCTTTGTCTCTCTCTCTCTCTCTCTCTCTCTCTCTCTCTCTCTCTCTCTCGATTACCCCAGATAATGATCACCCGGACAATAACACCCATCACAGGACAACTATCCCTCGGACATTTACTATGTGAACTATGGATACCGGACAATCCTTTACGAAAGCACCATTCTTTAGTATCAGTGAGGAGACCGGGGAAAGATTGAAATATGATAACTTCCTTGAGATTATCAATTGATATCTTCATTCATCTAGAACCATTCATAGTACATCATCATATCAGCTACCTCCAAACAAAATATGAGGAGGGATGCAGAGAAAATGGAAGAATAATAGAGTGGGTGGTAATAAGATGTACGGTAACCACTAGCATTAGACATACTTGACGGTCTTGTGCTCGTTGTACACGAGGCGTTTCTTGCTGGCGTAGGTCTGCGTCAGCGATTGGCGCTGGCTTTGACGCGCCATCATGAGAGTGACGTATCGTACAGAAAGTGCATGCCAAGTGAACAACTGCAAACACTTCGTTGAATTTCTGGCACAGTTATGCGCCAATTTCCTTCAAAAGCATAATTAGCGCAGGTACATGTATTAACGCAATCGCAATTACCATTTGTGTGCAATGAACATTATTTCATCGTGATCAAATAGTTTTCATACCTTTACTTAGTCAACATCACCCATTAATACGTTATTTTTTTCCAAATTGATATCGAAGAGAACAATTGGGGAGGGGCGGACCCTTCATTACTTGCAAATACCGAGAAGAAGTTGGAAAGTACTATTAACCACCAAGCCATCTGTACTTTCTAGCGACTTCACTTCAATCGTGACTTGAAGAAAAGAATAAGTTTTGATTGGCATGGCTTATTTCCTGAAATTCTATCTCTTCCTTAGCTCTCAGATGTCTTATTTATGTTTTATATTAATCTAAAGTTAATAAAGCAGTTTCGGTGTTGTTTTGCTTGAAGTGGGATCTTGAAGGACTGAGGCAAAATGATGATTCTTCAATTCTTATCTGCTGTCTCTCATTAGAATTCCCGCCGGCGGGGTTACTTTAATTCCTGTCATTGATAATCATTTAAAGTGAAGTTTTTGTTTACATACACTGACTTGTACATAAAATGTTATGGCGTTATCCAACACAGAATCAAGATTTTTTTCCCTTCTAGAATGTCTGTGTGATTCATTAGATATTTAAACCTTGTTATCATAATGTAAATTTCAAATAGCAAAATGAAAATAGGTAGTCACAGTTTTGTTTTTTTTTAAATCAAAATTTATCACTGTTTAAAAATCGATTTAATTTAGTGTGGATGAAAAAGAAAACAAAAAAGAAGAAACAATCGAAGAAGAAGAAGAAGAAGAAGAAGAAGAGAAAAAAAGAAGATCAAGTCGATGTGACTGTAAATTTAATTTTTATCCATCTTGTTTAACACTTGTTTTTTGTTTGTTTGTTCGGGTTTCTCGCGTTTAGCGAGCAAGGTCACCATAACACGCGATTTGAACGATGTCTTCAAAATTATAAGAAAAAGTGCAATAACGCATCGCTTTCCCCTTCTTTTCGACCAACGTTTAACCTTTCTGGCTTAACATATGTGTTCATCGTTAAGACCCGTGTGTCTGTTTTTTAAATCGCCCAATGCAAAACTCATCACATCTTAACGATATGGGAGGTTCCGCGTCGACCCCTCAGACTTGACTCGGTAACTCACTTGAACAACTAATGCAAGGTGAATATAACAACAACAAAAAGGGAGGGGATCAAAAGTAGGGCGGGTGCAGTTGGTAGGATGCCGCATATACACTTTGTTAAATGTTCCAGTTCTTTGTGCACTTAGAGTACCCACAATGAAGACCGAGCCCTTTATTTTTTTAAATTTTGACTGTTTATGGATCATTTCATCTCATTATTTCCCTTTTTACTTGTAATGTTTTCTATAAAATTAGCCCATTATCTTATAGATGAATATATGACTATAAATTACATTGGTCTATAGATTAGCCTTGTTACTATGTGGATGTAATGATAATGATGATAGCTACCGAATAGTGAGAATTGTTGGAAATAGAAGGATGGGTCAGCTTGTCTTCTCTCTTTTCCTATTCCTTATCCCCCTTTTACTCTATTTTCGCCATGCGATGATGAAGAGGTATTCATGTGTAACCCCTGTGCCCCCGTTTCTGTGCCACTGACTACCCGGCTTTAACTTAAAATTGCTCAATTATACCATTTATTTTCCCACTTTTTTCCCATCACGATAATAGCTAGACCGTCTCTCTTGAACTCATAATGCTTTCCCATTTTCTCTTTCTGTCTCACTCCCCAGTCCTACCTCACTCATTTTTGTTTATTACTTTTTTTTCTTCAAATTTCCATGTCTAAATCATCTGTGTATCAGCTCAGAATGATAAAGATGACCCTTCCGATGCGTGACCTTGCAATTTCTTCGAGGTTTCCAAAATCGAATATCCAGATCTTGCACGAATTATTTCAAAAGCAGTGTATATAGTTTACTTCTTTATGCCCTTGACATTGTTGCTTTTGAAATTGTGATTTTTTTTTTCATTTAAAAATTGGATAGGAAAACATGGACAGAAGAAGGAGGGTGAAGGACAAATATGGGGGGGGGGGGGGTGGTTTATAGGAAGGGGCATGAGCTACACGTGATATAAACGAGTGTGGGGAAATGTAAGACGGGGTAGACAGTAGAAGAAGGAATAGAAGATGATGAAGAAGATAACAATAGTTATAAGGATAACTAAAGAAAGAATGCAAGAAAGAAAGAACCTGTGAATGAATAAAACTATAACAAATGAATTCCAATCAACAGAAAGGTCGTCAACGAAAATGCAAAACAAAACAAAACAGAGACCCAAAATATAGAAAGGAACATGATTCCGTGTGAAATAAATGCGAATAAGAAAGGGAAGAAAGTGAAAATGAAACCGGTGATGCCCTTATTTTTGAGGACATTTGACATTTAGTTGAATATTTTCTTTAATTTTGTCATTTCTTCAATTAGTTATATCCATTGTCAAGATGTCTACACTAGTCACGCAAGAGTCACAAAAACAAGAAATGATATTATAGCTATTCATAATTAGAGACCCGGGCTATTGGTAGATAAGTTGGTTTCATTATACATTTGATTCTTGTGATTTTGCGGCATTCGTCGTGTACATTTCTAAGACATTTTATGTGAAGTGATTGCTATTATATAGAACATGTATTTAAAGACCCCATCTCATCTCAGTTTCATATATGAATCTCCCATTATTTCTAAGGAAAAGAGCCCTGTATTCGTTCAGCCCCAAATAATTTCCAAGTCTGTTTGTTTAACTTCAAACCAATCTCTAGTCGGAAGCCTGCATTAAATTGGCAACGGCGGAACTACTCTCTTAAGTCAATTACACTTGTATTAATACACTCGTAAAGAACCCTGGATACTTATAATGCATCTCTGGTTTCTGTTGTCTTTCCATTCTCCAAGACAACTGAAATTACCGCCTCGATGTGGACTTTATCCTGAATGTAGGTTTACGATGATTAAGAGGGACAGGAGAGAATTGGAGGAAATTTGATTTCGAAGGGGTTAGAATGTCACTTTTTTCTGTCTCGTTTTCCATTTTAAGAGAAAAACTTTGTGAGACGAAGTTTTTGGTACAGAATTGAATGTTAAGTGTGTATTTCAAAAGTCAAGTTTGGTAGTTACATGCCATTGTATGCTATTTTGCATGTATCGAATGTTTTTAAGGCTACTTCTGATCAAAATGAATTGATCTTAATCTATTTCATTTAATAATTGGGTTGCATTTATTCCACATCTAAATATTATAGGACATTACTCTAAAAAATGAAAGAAGTATTTGATAAGTATACACCTCCTTTCCATTGAATATTAAATATTATAATGATATAAGTGTTCGATCATCTTTTCTTTTGAATAATTATCGTCATTTTTAGTTGGTCAATATATAAAATGTATGAATCTAAGACTTCAGATGAAATGCATACTTTTAGTATTCATGTTGGAGTCAGTGGTGTTCGCAGGATTTTTTCAAGGGGGGAGGGGGGTTAACATTTTGAAATCGGGCCAAAAATTTCGCAACGACTCAGCCAGCCGGGGGGGGGGGGGGGGGGGGGGGGTAAGAGGACACTTTTTTTTGTCTCGAAATTTGAAAATTTGACATTTTTCTTCGTTGGGGGGGGGGGGAGGGGGTAAGGTCACCTTTTTTAGGTCAGCCATGGGTATAATTTTTTTTTTTAATTAAAAAGAAAACAAAAACTCAAAGGGGGGGGGGTTTCCTCAAAAAGACACACATTAAAATACCAAAGGGGGGGGGGGTTAACCCCTCAACCCCCCCCCCCCCTGCGTACGCGCCTGGTTGGAGTCATATTAAGCTTCTGTCAAACGAAATCGAAGAAAACATATCGTGCAAAACGGAATTTAAAGCTTGCATGCTATTATTATCCTTAATCTATAATTATCTAATTACATTAGATATCGGCTCGAAATAGCCTATAGTTACCGTTCGTGTGTACATTTTCTTTTTGATGAAAAGTTTTATAACAAGATAACTGGGAAAATTCCTGCGGTGTACACTTATTCGATGAATAATTTACGAACAAAGATGGTTCAGCGCCAAGCAGTAAATATAGTCATCATGCGTGGCTGTCAACGATATGATATTAGATCCAGGGTACCCATTACTTATGGCGGCAAAACTTGGATTTTTATGAATTAGATTATTCCGTCACCGCCAAGGTATGACTAAATATTCTCACTGGGTAATATATAGGAGCCTCATCGCTAAACCAGGTTTGTACAAGGTGAATTGGGAATTCAGCAAAAAGAATTAGTTCTGATCTCTGTTTGTCTGTTTCTATCTAAATACCCGCTCCCCCTCGCCTTACCCCTCCCCTTCCCTCACATGCCCCTCCCACTCTCTCTCTCTCTCTCTTCTTCTTCTTCTTCTTCTTTTCTTTTTATTCTTCCTTTGTGTTTCTTTTCTCCTTCTTCTTTTTCTTCTTCTTCTTCTTCTTCTTCTTCTTCTTCTTCTTCTTCTTCTTCTTCTTCTTCTTCTTCTTCTTCTTCTCTTTCTCTCTCTGATATCGCTCTCCCTCCCTGCCCTATATCTCTATCTCTGTTTCTCCCAGGCTTTCACTGGCTCCTATTATACTGTTCAATATACGGATCAACGTTATTAAATTGCTTTGCATTTCTCTTCTTATTTGTCACGATTCAAATTCGTGGCTTCATCTTCAGGAAAGACAAACATTGGGGTTTCATTGTTACATTTAATAAGATTCACTCTCTCTTCACATATCCGTGATATCAAATATCAGTCACTTTAACTTCAACATAGTGAAATTCTTGTTTCTTTAAGACATGTTAATGATTTTGTTTCCTTATGGAATCGATGATTCGGACAAGACAATACTAGATTTGTGTAATACATCGACTTACAGAACAATCATTCGGAGATGATAGAGAGTTCCTATATATCAATTGTTTTTAATCAAAGTGTTTTTAAACGTATTACGTAATCTGAACATGATTTCTATTGGACTATAATTGCCTTTGAGTTGATTTTTTTTTCTCGGAAATAGATGTAATCGAGTTCGAGAGGTTAAAATAAAAAAATGACAGTAATTTTGTTAGATCAGTCGAACCCTGATATCAATTTGGAAAACAAGGAAATCAGCTTTAGCGGCTCACGTATACCACGATTCACTATAATTTGAAAACTATGAGTAAAAAGGGCCCCCACAAAACCGGAAGATCTAAGGATAACTTAATAGATGGATACCCAACACGGTGATTTCCAGACGAACACTTCTCTCATATTTTTAGCCTCGGGGGCCATCAAGGAAGAACCCCTTACAATATTTCGAATACAAGGGATATTTCTATTTTGCAAATAGATCGGGGCTGATCAAGTAGGCGTAGTGAACTCTTGGGCTACAAGAAAGTCATTGTAATCGCGGAGACAGCTGGGAGTGAAGTTTACCGGTGATGGCGCACCACCACAGCCATCCCGACGAATACGTCTGTCAGCGTAGTAGCATTTGTAGTCGGGCTTTGCGTTATGCGGACGCAGTTGTCGAGGCTTGGCCAGAAATGAAAGGAGCACTTCATTGCCAAAAGGATTCGTCAACCGACGCACGGTAGCAAATAACGAGCTCGAGTTGACCTTGTATTTGAGGAAGGGGATAGAAATCTATAAATTGTAGTGTTGTTGCCAATCGGTGGTTATTTCGCGTCGTCTGTCATCGTTTCGAGTTGGAAACTGCGTGTTTTATCCTCTGCACATACTTAGCTATTAAAAGTGGTGTTTTTAACCAATCTGAGTCGCAAAAGTATACATTACTCCTTATTTGTGTCAACCTACTATTATCAGGTATCATATTACCTCCCCAGAGGAACTGAAAGTACATTCAGGATATATCTGGGCGGATCTGATCCTGTTTGCATCGGTCGTGCCTCGAGTTTGCTACAGATAGCTGGATTTTGAAGCAGATTTTTGTTGAATCCGTTTGAAAGCTCCACAACCGTGGTTCATTAACCCTAATTTGCTGTCATCCTCAACATCTTTGCTCTTGGAAACACCTGGAATTTGAAGTGACATCGAACCCTGAAGAGGATAAATCGCGGACATTGACAGCATTCTTGAAAAAAGTTGAAATATTGCGATTATTGCTGGTCCCACCAAGTCACCTTCGACGCCTCTGGTAATTCGATCTCAGATGACATTACGAAGTCTGGAAAGACATTTTGTTCAATGTATGTGTTTTTGTAGCTAGACTTGGATTTGTAACTCTTTAAAGGAAGTTCACCATACCCTTCGGTGTCATAATACGTTAAAGATATTTTTCTTTGTCGTGAAGAGGAACTGACATTAAATTAAACGTGCCTTAACGAACTCGAGTGTTGAGATTAGGTGAACGATATCCTTCCTTGATTCAAAAGAGGCTGAAGCAATCAAGGAATATTAATTTGTTCATACCTCGGAATTTTTTTACGAACTGATTGACATTTTAGATGATAAGTTATGTTAAACATTGACGATTTTTGACAATGAAGTAATGGTGATCAGGTTTTTTGAGCTGAGCAACGCGACCGACGTTACGTTAATCAATGTATTAAGATTAAGTTGCCATGATCTTGAGCGTCGTATACGTCACAAAGGCTTATTGTTTTGTTCATGTCAGTCTATGAGGTCACACCAGGAAATCAGCAGGTGAGAGAAATTATCTGATTACAAGATCGCAGACACTGTTTTTTGCTTTGACATCCATACATCCTATCACTTCTAAATGTACTTCAGCTTAGTTTGAAAACGTGTTGGGGTTAAATATCGCTCATAAACAAAGATAAGTCACTGTTTTCGCATTATCAAGGCACAAAACATAAGACGTCATCATGAATGAAACGGACTTCGTCGTCACGGAAGCACCGTACGATTACGAGAGTCCCCTTCATTACTCGGAGAGGATCTTTCTTGCCACGGTGTCGGGTCTGATTGCCATCGTCGGTCTCTTAGGAAACGGCCTCGTCATCGCCGGTGTCGCGCTCTCGAGAAAGCTCCGGACAGCGACTAACGTGTATGTCGTCAACCTCAGCGTTGCCGATATGTTCACCTGTATTCTCATGCCATTCCACGTCATCGCCGTCTTGAGCACGGAGCGGTACCCGATCGCCGACTGGACGTGTTCGATCGCCGCGGCAAGCAGCATCATCTCATCTGGATGCAGTATTTTTACCCTGGCTGCGATTGCCTTAAATCGTCTATTCCTCGTCACTCAGCCTAGTCACCGCTACCGTAGCTTCTATCGAACCCGCAACCTTGTCTTCACGACACTCCTGACCTGGATCGTGCCGACAGTCTTCACTGTCTTCCCGCCTATGTTCTCCATCGGTGAGATCGGGTTCGATGAGAAGTACACCCGCTGCGGACCAAAGCACACCGACAACGCCAACGCCAACATCTACGACATGATGCTTGCCACCATCTTCTACCCCGGTCCTCTCGTCATCATCGTCGTCTGCTACGTGAAAATCTTCGCCTACGTGCGACGTCACATGAAATCGATGTCATCAACGGAACCATCGTCGTCATCCTTTCCGCCTAAGACGCCATCCGACACCGTTGCGACGTCGCCGCCCATGTCGCGTACGTCGGAATCGGCGGAGAAGGGTGATAAGTATTTCCAGGACTTAAACAGGAAGCAAACCAAGCAACATTTTAGCAGACGACAGATTGAGATCACGAGAAATTTGTTTTATGTCGTGATCGCTTTCTTCCTGTGCCTGACGCCGTACAGCGTCTCGTTGATGATACCAGGGAGTGACCACCTGGTGCCTTATGCTGGAGCTATATACCTCCTAGGGAGTTGTGTGAACCCATTCATCTATGCGACCAAACATCCGCACTTTAAAAGTAAGTCTCAATCGTAATTGAAACAATTTATTCTCCATAATTATTTTTATTTCGCGTTCGGTAGCTTCCCATTTAAATGATTAGCCTTTTTATAGGGGCCTATATGGTAAGAAAGCATGATAGACGTATACATGTTATACGATCTCAGTGCTGTGAGTGATTACGAAAAGGGAAGCGAGTGGAGAGGAGATAGAGAAAGAAGGAGGAAAATCAAATGTCTTTCTTTTACTTTTTTTTTTACTCATCATACACAATTTGTTAAAAACTACGATGATGTTTATAAAAATCATGTTTTTTTAAAACTATCGCTGGTATCCGCTTCTGTCCCAATATAATACAACATTAAACCTAAAAGCCTTTAAACAGTAGCCTATTAATTACAAATTACAGTACCCATACCTGAATATCCTTTTATTTGTTTCCTAGAAAACCGATAGAAGAAGCTATCCACCTATTATAAAAACATAGGCCTAGGTTAAACAATATGCCTCAGAGTCATTTACTTTTAATTGAACTCTGCCCGAATTTAACCCACGAGTTTCAAAGATTTAACAGCGGAGAGGGTCTTGCTCATCATGAATTGGTGTTGGCAGATGACATGATAAGTTTAAACATTAGACCAACAAGATTGTGATAATTGAAACAATGTTTGTTTATCAAATATTATTTAGGCCTATATCCCTACTATTAATATAACTAATTTATATCAAGTTGAGTTCAAATATAATGGATGTAATATAACTATCAGGCAATGATTGAGAGGGAAACTCTTACTAAAATGATTGCAGTAAACTTTTCGAATCACGGTACACATTTTCCTAACTTTCAACGACGCTGAAACTCATATGAGTTTATCATTTTTTGTTTAACTTTGTAGAACAAAAATGTGCAAAATGTGGCATTCTTTTCTTTATAGGGTGATAAATCACTCTCAGAATGGATAACATAATTGAATTAATGCGCGCCAGTGGTATAAAGAAAACGGTATTCTCGTATTATTTTCGGCACTTCAGAAATGTTTTCATGTCGTTTGGCAGCTCAATGACATTCCTTTTTCCATTGAGCTAGCTGGAGTGGTCTAATTCTTGAACAAGCAGCATTTCCCCGATACATGGACTGAATTAAACAATTATAATCATAATTATACCAACCTGTCACCATCAATCATAACCTCAATGCTAACCAAAAGAAGAAAGAAGAAAGAAAAAAGATCGCTTGCCACGCTTATTAAGAATTTATGAATGGAAGCCTTGAACTGAGTGGGTATACTTTGAGGCGACCCCCGTTGTTAGAAAACCGCAACCAATCAGGGGGATAAGTTCACCCCTACCGGTTCAACCCCGAGGTGTAAACTCCTTACATGGTAATCTAATCTCGTTAAGCTAAATGACGTCTTCAAAGTGCAACTAAGCACAGGTGATTACTGAATAACTTTCAAAATATATGAATATTAAGGAGATTGAGAAGATAAGTTGAAATTTCGGAGTATAGTATTTGATGGGGTTCAAAGCGTAAAAATGCATTTTTAAATATGATTGATCGATTTGATAAGATGACTTTGATGCGTTTATGCCGGAGTTCGAAGAAAAATCAGGTGCTATAGTATTTTCAGTTTCTTTGTCATACGAGATGGAATGAATAGTTTGAAAATTGTGGGACGTACTTTCTAAAAGGAAAATGGTGAATCATTTGAATCAACCCCTCCCTTTTGTCTGCACTAAAAACTGATTTTTTTTAAATAATTATTTTAGAAATCTGCAACATACATGTAGATGTAATCCTCAACTTATTTACACAATAGCGTGTTTATGATATCCTATGATGGATGTAACTTGAATAATTAATTAATAATTTTTACAAAACAAATATAAAGCGGGCATGACACCAAAGGTGCACCAAAGGTGTCATATGAATAACACCAACTGAACGAGATATTTAACCAAATTCAACTATGAACTCAGAATTTGCTGCTCTAAACAGGTTAAACTACAACCCTAAAAAGGAGTGGTGTTGTTTTCCAGCTCCTACATTTCCTTCCCACTTACATGTACAAACAGAAAAAAAATACAAACAACATTAATCCCACATCCTTCCTGCCGTTAAAGCATTGTTGTCTTCTTTACAACCGTTTAAAGAGACGTTCGATTTCTTATAAAGATGGGAAATATTTTGTGGGGGTTTTCACATTCTTTCTATTCCTATTATGTAGAAGAAATATCACATACCTGTATACTAGTTCCAATGTTAAATGAAACGGATTGCTTCCTTAAATGCCCTATAATATTCCAAAACATGTGTACATGTAATGTTGAATTTTGAATTATTTTGGACCCAATCATGATTACTACATATTAGTAGTCCCATATATCTATTTCTGTGGTGTTAAAACTTTTTCACTCTATGTGATTTCTCAGCAAGATTGATTATATTTGTTATCGATGTCATAATTGCCAAACCTAATAACGCAAAGAAAACGTAATAAACACGAAAACAGATTTTTTTATTTTTTTAAATGTCTAGTAATAAGTATCTAACTTTTCACAATAACCTCAACAGAGTTTGATTCACATGACCTGTACTAGTGTTTTAATCTTTAATGAGAATATAACCCAACCCACTCATTCTTACTCATCGAAGATAAGAAGAATATAACCCCGAACCGGTCCTGGTCATGAACATAACACCGGTAGTGGTTGAGGTTATTAACACGGTTTGGAAGATAATACTACCCACAGACATGATACATATACTGTGCTGGTATCGTTAAATCATTCATGGGCTTATCTTACTTTATGTTTCCATGGTTAAATCAAGGAAGGCGTTAGATGATATCAATAATCGCTTGATTCAAGAAGAATCATATGGATGTGTAAAATACTCTCGAAGCGCGTATACCCAATGTTCAAATTTATGAACAACTACCGGTAAAAAGGTATTTTGAACAATAGAATGTCAACATTAAATTATATGAAACAATTTTGGCGCGGGAATGGGTAAAACCTTGACTCATTGTTTGTGTATGATTATTTAACTAAATGTTGTGTTCATGATTTGGAAGAAAACAGAAAAATGTCTTAGGGAAGTAATGGAAATGTTTATTTCGAATGCATTTCTTCTGGAACAATAAGTTACAATATTTCAATGACTGTGTTATCTGCCCCAGACAGATTTTTATCGGACAACGTCCGCATCCATCAGAATTCGAAAAGCAGTAGCAAATGACCCGAGTTAGTATTTGACGAATTACTCATTAATAAACATGCGGGTTAAGATAAACTTCCTTCTTAGTATAACAAAGATTCACACAGATGCCCCATTGTTCCTGATACAAATATCAATATCTATAATGCATTTTTGTAAGGGGGCACTTAACAAATCAATTACAAAGTGCATAAAGAGGGAATATAGAGGAAACGAAATTGATTATTTAAAAAATAACATTATTTTCAAAATGTTCCATTTGAAATGCAAATGATATCTTGAGTTGCGCTCCAAACAGAAGTTCCGTTTTCGGGAATCTGTGCTTCCTTCTTTGCAATGTTTATTGTGTTATTGTTTATTATAACATACTTCGGCAGAAGGAAATGAATGTGCTTTTAAAATTCAAATCAAATCATCGAAGAGAGAGACACACACTTGGGAATCTTATCACAATGCCAAGAAACCACAACATGAAAAGAGAGAACTTCGATTTCTAATTGTCTACCATGAGCTAAGGACACCATACGGGATACCAATTAGATATCAGAGCTCGCGTGGGAAATGAGCCGGGCTCAAAGTCAAGTTGAATATTTCCCTTCTGGCTGTTTTCATTCATAACCCGGCCCCGCGTTCGAAAAATGCAGATGTTTCGTGTCATAAAAATAAGATCTGTCCGCGAGTTTGGACTCGATATGTAAAATATTATTATTGTATGTCGAGAACAATTGGGAAAGAAGGATCCTTTCATCGCAGTGCTGTTTTAAACAAACAAACACATCGAGAAGAAAGAAAAAGGCTAAAAGGTGAGAATATAACAGGATTGGGTGTGATTTGTGACCGCCTATATGAAAGGAAAAAACAATGAAATAAAGAAGAAAAAAGGATAATAAAAATGGTGTCAGCAATTCCGAGGTGAACAGAAATGAGTATTGTACTATTCAGTTTGTAGATAATACATAATATAAAGAATTCACTGTGAGGCGGGCGTTTGGTAGGGAAGGAAAGGGTGTATATCACTTAATCTAAGATGTTCATGAGGAAAAGAGCATGTTAACATTTTCTTTGATTCATGAACGTCTGGGAAGAGTGGGGAAAAATGGCGTACACGTGAAAAGGTGTGCCCATCCTTCTTTTGAAAGGGATGCCTCTTTGCATCCCAGCTCGTGCATCGGCCGTGGGTGCTTCATCGCCTCAAACTTTGTCAGTGCTTCTTTTTAAAACTGCACAATGCTAGCAATGGAAACTTGCCAACCTCCCAATTTCGAATGATTCAATATTGAATTCAAAGTGTCGCAATGTCTGTGCACCCCGCAGTGGGAGTGCGTTCTACTTTTTCAAAGTTAGAGGCCTCGATCAGTGAGCCAAGAAAACGTCCTGTGAGGATGGACCCCATACACTTTGAAACATTGTTACAAGGAGTTTGAGAAGTCAAGAATGCAAGCACAGTGTGAACGCACCTCAGTGCGCCAGGTCACAGAAAGTGTATGTGGGGTCAACGTCTTGTAAGGAAATTCCAATATTGGAAGACGATGCATCGGAGAAGTAGGAGGGAGGAGGCGGGTGTCGTCTGCTCCGAATATGCTTTAGTTTTTAGTTTTAAAAACAGGGAGGATTCACTTTGAAATCAAGACCGTGATGACCGGGGCAACTCCTTGCCCTGGTCACCATTCCCAGTAGAGTTTATGTCAGTTGTATCAAAGATGTTTACTTTTGTTTCATTTCAACAAAAGGAGAAGAGACTTAATGAATAGAAGCGGAATTTAAAAAAAGAAGTGATAAACCGCGACACCCCCACCTCTTGATTAATTAGTTCCAACACTGAAAGTAAAGACAAAAGAAAAATATTGAATTGTGGTTTAAAGATTACGGTTAGACTAATTTCCTTTAAGTGTCATTTTGCAATTTCTCTCACGGATGAACAATCAAAATCCTGTTAAAGCACAAGCAAATTTAAAGATAAAGTTGAGTTCTGGTCATGTGATTGCACTGTGAAAGAAACGGTGTGGAATCTATCAGAAAAGGTTGATCATCTAGTATATAAATATTCGTGTGCATTGCAAGGTTCTGGAATCATCAAAATGATAAGAAATTTGGCCAAATCTTGGCAAAGTTACAAGCACGTACACAGAATGATGTATATGGGACTACACGAGCACATGTGACGAAAAAACCTACCCCCGATTTTTACGATGTTTCATGTCATATTTAGAATATGAAGGCATTTGAAGAGCCATGCTTTTCAGGGAACATGTTTAATCTGATGTTCTTCCACCCTTGCATAATAACAATGATAACGCTCACAAATTATTTTTTTACCCCTTCCCAGAACTCAACCTTCTCTTTAAGTATAATTGTTTTGGATAAGGATACCACTCCTTGTATCTTAAAATGAAAAAAGGAACTGCACTTCAAAATGAGCTCAACCATGATCCTCTATCCTTCTCCTTCTGTCAGACTCTATAAGCCAGACGCACAACAAATATCAATTCGGATAGCCCCTCCTTGTAGTTTGAATCAGAAAAGGAATTACACTCAATTTATAATTCTTGACCAATTAGGCAGTTTTCGGAGGTAACTCTTAGAGGTAGTCATCTCAAAGTTAGCTCAACCATGACCCTATCCATTTTCATTAGGAGGTCCATTGGTCCCTCGAGTACATCCATTGCACTCTATAGAGCCAGACAAATACCAAGTTAAAACAAATAAGAAATACGGATACCCCTCCTTGTATTTTGAATCGAAAGAGGAATTACACTTCACTTACAAGTCATTACAATAAAGTAGTGTAGCGCCCACACCCCGAGGGAGGGGGCATACCTATTAAAGGAAGACAAAATAAGAAGGGTGTTGACTAGGATGCATGGCAAAACAAAGTCTTTATTACTTAATCTTCTACAATAACAGTCTTTTCTTACAATAACATATATAAGATCAAATGGCATAACAATACTCTTCAAGTATTAAACACAAATAAATCTACCTGTTCGCATACATTGAATTCATTAGCTCTCCGTGTTCTCTTACTATATCACTAAGAACATCATCTGGTTAGTTTCATTACTTTACTATCTCTAAACGAAACTATCCTTACTTCCATGCTTTATGTAAAAGTGCAACTCTTCATCGATCTCATAATCATAACTTGGCTACTAATAAATAACTTAACCCTTATCAAATGTCTATAACATTGCGGTATCAGTCAATCTACTTTAGCTTCTAATCATATAACTCTTCACTTAGCGTCTCTTTCAAGAAATCACATATATAGACCTAATACAAGAATGTTGGCATAATCATCCCTCTACTATTGCCTAATACTTCCTACTCTTTACGCTCCAAGACTGAGGATCCACTGTACACATAGACCCTTAGAATGCAATTCTACTCTCAGTCTTCTCTAATCCCTAAATTCACAAGTCACTTTCTTGTCTTAGGTATTCACATTAATACTGAATAAACTTATAACTCTTCCTTAACTATAGCTCATGTATTTTCCAATAGGCACCTGGATCACTTTGATCTAATACTGCCTTTTTCAGCGAGACTACTGAGCTTGAAAAGATACATCTTCAACAACTTATATCCTAAACTCCTTACAATATTCACAGAACTGGCAAATAGTCTTAGTCTGCAGTCTGCACTAATTATATAGCTCTAGCAAACTTACAACCCATTACGATTTCCTCTAACTGTAATCTCATCTACACATACATAGTTCATATTCTAATCTATATCAACAACCAATAGTTTTACTAAATACATGTATATTCATTTCATGGTTATATACAAAGTAAAGTGGGAGTGAAAGGGGAGGGGTAAACAATACAGAGAGAGAGAGAGAGAGAGAGAGAAGGGAAATAGAGAGAGAGAGAGGGGGATACAGAGAGAGAGAGAGAGAGAGAGGGGGAAAAAGGGGGGGGGGGGGTACAAAGAGAGAGAGGAGAGAGAGAGAGAGAGAGAGAGTGACTAATTCCCAATAACATTTAACCTGAATTATCATTCCTAACAATATAATACAGTGAGTTTAACACTGTGATTATACAAGTCTTCAACTTCAATATTCCATCAACCAATTCAACTCTAGCTAACTACTAGACAGTGTGACCATGTGTTTCTCAACAAATGTATTCCCCAACAGAAATCCTTTGTCTTCTCATTTAGCAATCTTGCTGACTCTACCAAACTTTCATTCCCGCCTAAGATACCATTTTCCAGCATGGGTCAAAAAGCAAACAAAGCTTGGGGGAGGGGATTAAGAACTTTGATAAGAAGTTGTGTTTACACTGCTTGCACTGCCATTTCCCGATAACACACTAGTATTGTACACATGGTGCGTCCACACTCACTCATACCATAATACTGAAAGTTAAAGATAATCTGGACTTGAACCACTCATTTCGCTATCAAAACTGTATCTAACTCGAACTAGAATAGGTAACAATGTGCTTTGGTATAATGCATAGTAATGGCACATGTCCTTGGCTAAGAATATATATAATTATACACATGAATATCGAGCAAAAGACAAATATACTGACAGTAATAAAGTATATTCTCTTCTCAAAACTTACTTAAAATGTTGTCTAAATCAAACAACATAATCATCAATCTCACACACACGATAATACTTTCCTATCACTTCTACAAGTGATTACTATGTTCATCAATGACATTATCTCTCCCCACATGGCATCTCTTCCCACATGGCATTTCTTATATCTCCTCTCATAGTCCACATGTCATATAATCCAACAAGTCATTGGCAAAGATCATTAATATCTCTTTTTACACAGTAATACAAGATATGTGAATAGTAAAGCTAATAGTTTAGAAATACACATATTATGAACAACAAGAATATAACACAATTGAATAATATAAGATTCTTTCTTACCTATTAAAGGAAGACAAAATAAGAAGGGTGTTGACTAGGATGCATGGCAAAACAAAGTGAGAAGCCACTCCTGGTATCCCAGCTGGTGTGTTTAGGTTAGTTGTGGGTGAGGCCACTCTCGCAGGAGGGGGTACCTAATTAACTAAGAGGAGGGACTATATGGGGGCTAGAAATATACTTGTGTCATACATACATAGTCAAAGATATACAAAAAAATAGGGGGGGGGGGGTATTCTGTGGGGCTCCACACCTTCCCCTCCAAAAATAAATGTCTCCTGGACATTTCAACTTTCAAACATTTACATCAATTCATCATTATAGTATAACATTTCTAACGTTCATATAGTTCTTGTTCAATGTCGTCATGAACTTAGGACAGATCAGGGAGGTGAGACTTATCACCAAAGTCCATGAAAGTCTATGTCCTTGCAACGCTGACAGATCATCGTGCTCCAATTCTTCTGCGAAATACATGTAGTACATCGAGTTCATATATACACTTGTTGCAACTTGTTATAGCGAAACCTAATAGGTACTTGAAGTCTCAGAATTACATATCATAATATCGTATCAGAATTACGTGGCTTTTTCTTCCATACAAATAAACTTTGCGAAACATTAACCCATTCTACGGGCGCGCCTGACAAACGGTGAAGGTTTCTTGGGAAGCTCGCGACTCATCCCGAAGACTTTATCACAAAGATCAATTGATCACTATCGAGTGTCATCGCTTGTTTCCTTATATTACACCACAATTCATGAAACGATTTACAACTTGTTTCATCTTACTCCTTCGCGTTACTTGTATTTCTGGTTTACTAAACAACACACATGATTCTATACATCGATGCATCTACTGTAAAAAAAAAAAAAAAAAGACTCTGTTTGAGGCATTCCTCAATGATTGACTCGCTCGCTAGGAAAATTTCAGCTGGTCTTTTGTCATCTGCTGTTGGTAGTGGGTTGGTTGCTGGTGGGCTACTGCGTCTGCATCTGTAATGGCCTTTGATGGGGAGGTAGAATGGTGGGTCATACCGGTACTGGAACGGTGCAGGCCGTGGCTGGGCTGTTGAGGGTGGCGGCTTGGAGAACCCCTGGACATCCTTGACTCCACTCACTTCTCCGCCATCTATTTCCTCCCAGTAAGGGTGAAGCTTTCCTTGGCCACCTGGCGGGGCCAGACTTCGCACCAGGGCCCTATCCCCTTGCTGTAGCACCCTGCTGCATACTGCACGCTCGTAGTAGCCTTTTCTCCTCTCTGCAGCTTGTCCCATTCTCTCTGATGCTGAGCCAACCTCATTTCCAATCAGGGATGGTCTTCTCCGGCTCTCTGACTTCTGGTCCTTTTTATCCTAATCGTTACATCACTGCTTCTTCGATTATCCAACTGTTCGTGTCATAGGACGACACATCATCCTCGTGTCTCTTCGACGATGGCCGTCCTGGCAAGGTCGCCAAATTTGTAGCGCCCACACCCCGAGGGAGGGGGCATACCTATTAAAGGAAGACAAAATAAGAAGGGTGTTGACTAGGATGCATGGCAAAACAAAGTCTTTATTACTTAATCTTCTACAATAACAGTCTTTTCTTACAATAACATATATAAGATCAAATGGCATAACAATACTCTTCAAGTATTAAACACAAATAAATCTACCTGTTCGCATACATTGAATTCATTAGCTCTCCGTGTTCTCTTACTATATCACTAAGAACATCATCTGGTTAGTTTCATTACTTTACTATCTCTAAACGAAACTATCCTTACTTCCATGCTTTATGTAAAAGTGCAACTCTTCATCGATCTCATAATCATAACTTGGCTACTAATAAATAACTTAACCCTTATCAAATGTCTATAACATTGCGGTATCAGTCAATCTACTTTAGCTTCTAATCATATAACTCTTCACTTAGCGTCTCTTTCAAGAAATCACATATATAGACCTAATACAAGAATGTTGGCATAATCATCCCTCTACTATTGCCTAATACTTCCTACTCTTTACGCTCCAAGACTGAGGATCCACTGTACACATAGACCCTTAGAATGCAATTCTACTCTCAGTCTTCTCTAATCCCTAAATTCACAAGTCACTTTCTTGTCTTAGGTATTCACATTAATACTGAATAAACTTATAACTCTTCCTTAACTATAGCTCATGTATTTTCCAATAGGCATCTGCATCACTTTGATCTAATACTGCCTTTTTCAGCGAGACTACTGAGCTTGAAAAGATACATCTTCAACAACTTATATCCTAAACTCCTTACAATATTCACAGAACTGGCAAATAGTCTTAGTCTGCAGTCTGCACTAATTATATAGCTCTAGCAAACTTACAACCCATTACGATTTCCTCTAACTGTAATCTCATCTACACATACATAGTTCATATTCTAATCTATATCAACAACCAATAGTTTTACTAAATACATGTATATTCATTTCATGGTTATATACAAAGTAAAGTGGGAGTGAAAGGGGAGGGGTAAACAATACAGAGAGAGAGAGAGAGAGAGAGAGAAGGGAAATAGAGAGAGAGAGAGGGGGATACAGAGAGAGAGAGAGAGAGAGGGGGAAAAAGGGGGGGGGGGTACAAAGAGAGAGAGGAGAGAGAGAGAGAGAGAGAGAGTGACTAATTCCCAATAACATTTAACCTGAATTATCATTCCTAACAATATAATACAGTGAGTTTAACACTGTGATTATACAAGTCTTCAACTTCAATATTCCATCAACCAATTCAACTCTAGCTAACTACTAGACAGTGTGACCATGTGTTTCTCAACAAATGTATTCCCCAACAGAAATCCTTTGTCTTCTCATTTAGCAATCTTGCTGACTCTACCAAACTTTCATTCCCGCCTAAGATACCATTTTCCAGCATGGGTCAAAAAGCAAACAAAGCTTGGGGGAGGGGATTAAGAACTTTGATAAGAAGTTGTGTTTACACTGCTTGCACTGCCATTTCCCGATAACACACTAGTATTGTACACATGGTGCGTCCACACTCACTCATACCATAATACTGAAAGTTAAAGATAATCTGGACTTGAACCACTCATTTCGCTATCAAAACTGTATCTAACTCGAACTAGAATAGGTAACAATGTGCTTTGGTATAATGCATAGTAATGGCACATGTCCTTGGCTAAGAATATATATAATTATACACATGAATATCGAGCAAAAGACAAATATACTGACAGTAATAAAGTATATTCTCTTCTCAAAACTTACTTAAAATGTTGTCTAAATCAAACAACATAATCATCAATCTCACACACACGATAATACTTTCCTATCACTTCTACAAGTGATTACTATGTTCATCAATGACATTATCTCTCCCCACATGGCATCTCTTCCCACATGGCATTTCTT
This sequence comes from Strongylocentrotus purpuratus, assembly GCF_000002235.5. Classification (NCBI taxonomy): domain Eukaryota; kingdom Metazoa; phylum Echinodermata; class Echinoidea; order Camarodonta; family Strongylocentrotidae; genus Strongylocentrotus; species Strongylocentrotus purpuratus. The sequence continues at coordinate 9,359,248 of NW_022145614.1, forward strand.
ATATCTCCTCTCATAGTCCACATGTCATATAATCCAACAAGTCATTGGCAAAGATCATTAATATCTCTTTTTACACAGTAATACAAGATATGTGAATAGTAAAGCTAATAGTTTAGAAATACACATATTATGAACAACAAGAATATAACACAATTGAATAATATAAGATTCTTTCTTACCTATTAAAGGAAGACAAAATAAGAAGGGTGTTGACTAGGATGCATGGCAAAACAAAGTGAGAAGCCACTCCTGGTATCCCAGCTGGTGTGTTTAGGTTAGTTGTGGGTGAGGCCACTCTCGCAGGAGGGGGTACCTAATTAACTAAGAGGAGGGACTATATGGGGGCTAGAAATATACTTGTGTCATACATACATAGTCAAAGATATACAAAAAAATAGGGGGGGGGGTATTCTGTGGGGCTCCACAGTAGTTTTCGGAGGTAATTCTTAGAGGTGGTCATCTCATAATCAGCCCAACCATGACCCCCTCCTCTTCTGTCCGGAGAGCCCCTTGGTCCCTTGTGTCCATCTCTCGGACCCTATGAACCAGACTGAATTTCCTGAAGCAGAATTGTGATGGGGGTCATTTACTTTCTCCTCTGCTATGGCTACCCCCGTGTCAAAACAGTTATTTGGGTTATAGATCATTAGCAATGTAGGTTAAACTTGAACGCTAGTCATGACTCATTTAGAAAACCTTTGTGGGTTAATTGACCATGTTGAGACATCAATCATGTCAACGATAATAATTGTTTGTTATTGACAAAGTGATCTCTAATCAATCTACATTAAGTATGAGATCGTCAATTCCTCACAAGTGCATCGGTATTTTTACGTCAATACAAAATTGTAAGACAGTCGAAGTGTTTTATTTAATTTTTAAATAATATCTCTTTCCCCTTGTCAATGTGTACTGTAAAGGTACAATTAAGTCCATTCATAGTTCTTTTTTGTTGTCTTCTTGTTAAAACATCTCGTCATCATGGTCATGTTTTGCGCATAAAGGCGCTACATCACTATATCATATTGACTCCTATTAAACTGAAATACTGTTTTCTTCCTTTTATCGGTGCCAATATAATGATAACATTTTTTCTTCGTCTTTGTCTTTGACATTCTTCTTGCAGATGTCCTCCGTTGCATCATCCAGTGTCGCTTTGCGGACATCGACCAACCTGCTAAATTTCTTCGCAGGATCATCTCCAACAAACAGATGACACACATCGTCAGCGGCAACAACCACTCCACCAAGAAGGAGCCTCTCAAATAATGGTCCGGACATCGCTTGAATGATGACATCGTTAATCTGACTGCTAAGAGAGCAGTATATGCTTGTAGGTAAGCAAAGAGATGGACCTTCAGGTTTCGGTCCTCTTCGGGGGCTTGGTAATGACTTGATACTGAGGATTACTGCGTAACCATAATGACCAAAGCCCACTAGCGCATCAACTTGGGTTCGAACCCGTGACCTCCCAGTTACAATGCCACTGCTCGACCTCTAAGCCATCAACGTGATTAAGAGAGGATAATATAACGCAATCAGACGTACCTATACTTTTAAAATCTATTCGAGAGAGTGGGTAATGAGGATCAATGCCTTACCAAAGGACATTAGCGCATCACTGTGGTTTCGAACCTGGGACTTCTGTGTCACTAGACCCCTACTCTACCACTGAGTCCAGGATGCGGCGAGTTCGGTAGAGTTCTTGGGCGCTGTTGCTCTCCATCTTCAAGGATCTTCTCTGCGGTTTGGCAAGGGTCGAAACGTTTCGCAAGGTGATCTTCAAATTACAAAATGCAAAGAGGATTCCTTGATCAAATTAGCTGTAATAGCCGCGATGACGGAGTTGCGGTCGCTAGTTGAATTAAAGACTTCTTGAAGACGAATAGAAGAAGACAGCGTATCGTGAAGCACCAGATAGCTAGGCTAGATGGAATCTGCCTAATCACTGCAGACTAGGCCTGTAAAATGATAACATTTGAAGAAGCATAACTGAATGACAAGGGCCAGGTGCATTTCTGGCCTAGATATGACGTGAAAAGACCCTGAGATCTCAATTCGCAACGAAGATGAAGCAAAATCAGGGAGAGGTGTTGGACAAAAATATGTAAGCATGACGGATTAACATAACTTTGATATGAATCTTCCACGCGTCAGTCAACATCGGGATTCCCTTTTAAAACTAAACTTTGATCATTGAAAAAAGGCATGGATTGAATACTAATAGGCCCAAATTGATGAGTACGAATGCGAAGTTAATTCCTGCCGTAGACCAGGCCCGTCTGACCGTAATGCGAGAAAGATTGTCAGGGACGGCATTCAATCTTAATTATCATCTCGAACTCTATAGTCGATGATTTGAAGAGCCTCTTGGTATCAAGAACTATTTTACGATCTCAAGAGACCATTATTACCCCGGACTAATAACGGGTAGAAATCAATCGCTGGTATATTTTGCGAAGTCTTCCAGAAGAGTCTTGAACTTTTAACCGCTGACTCTAAATTGAAATGAATCTTAAAGTGACACTTCCGATTGTAGAGTCACATTAATTTTGTCGGGATGTCATATAAGACGTAATAATTACGTAGTAATCTGGCTATGACGTAATCAGACTATTCTATGATATTCCTCTATAGCCTGCAGAATAATCATCATTAGCACATGTATATCATACACCTGTACAAAAGCACAGTTCTCTAAACTCGAAATATCAGTTCGAGAGGCGTTTTACTTGCCAGGATATCAATAGAAATAGATCGATAATTCGCATAATTTTCTGTATTTTTCATAATTTTCATAATTAAACAACCTAAAGACTCTAACTTAACAAATACTCGTTTTAAATGAAAGTCAGGTATACCATTTGTTGAATTTCTCACCTTAATGAATGATTGTGGGATTTCATCGTAATGGGTGTTAATTACACATGACATATATAGCTACGTTAATGATTTGTTTTTATATTTCACGTTATGGTCAATTACAAATAATGAATTTCTATTTAATATGCCTATTATTTAATTTGTATTAATATGTATCGGTGTATAATTAGTGACCACAAGCAGAGGCTGAAAGTGTCGTCTCATATAATAAAAATAACATAATTATCAAATGATTTTGTTTAAAACATTATAATGACACATTTTGTATTATAATATTATCGTATTACCATACTTGAAGCTCAAGAAAAGAAATCGAAATTTACGAAAGAGGAGGATAAAGAAGATGCTCATAAAATGTATACTACAATATGTAACTAGTCTTTATTTTTGTAGGCAAGAGATGGCTGTTGAACAACGACTTCGATGGGTCATGGTGTAAAATTTCAATAAAAGTGTATATACAATTTAATTTTTAAGAAAATCAATAGAAGACTTTGACATGCCTACCATTTCACTCATTATATATTGTATTTGTAAATGCACTGTAGATAATCTTTTCTATAAATAAGGTCAAATTACAATTCTCATGATATCTATACAATTGTGCCTTTGACATGTCTGATTGACATTTTGAACTCAGTTTTCCGATCAGGTGTGTACAATCATCAGAAGGGGAGGCCTTTAGTGGTACTTATCCTTACCGATAATGATTGTTACTTGTCTTCGAAATTATGTGCAGGTAGATTATAATGCATTTTTAATGTACACCTGTACGTGTAATGAATGTGATTTATTTTTTATGCGGGATATTTTATACGTGTATAATAATTATGTGCATAATTATACGGGCTTATTGTTTGAATGTAGACGTGTATTGAGTTACGCAATAACAAAGGGCATTAACCTTATGTTGCTTCAGAATACATAACTTTCTTTTCGAAAATGTATAACAATTATTACAACCCATTAACATGATTTTTCTAAACGGCGATATTGGTTAGTATATCAAACCTTTCAATGTTTAATCCTAGATCATGCTTTAAATTTATGAAGTAAGACTTAAAGATTGTTCTATTTTTCTGTCCTAGAATACATTTCTTCCTTGCTTCTGTGTTTTTTAAAATGTAATGTTGTGTACAAATATTCCACATCAATTGTATAATAATTATTTATGCACATAATTATCTTACAGCATTACAGGAATAGGCTAGTGAGGGAAATTGTGAAAGAGAGAGAGAAAGAGAGAGAGAGAGAGAGAGAGAGAGAGAAAGGAAGAGAAAGAGAGAGGGAGAGAGGACGAAAGAGAGAGAGAGAGAGAGAGACAGAGAGAGAGAGAGAGAGAAGAGACTTGGATTGAATATAATTACATACAATGCATAGTGTGTAACCTCGTTTAATCATACGTAGGTATGATTAAACTTTTATACTTTTTCATGAATGTGTATACATTTTCCGAAAGAAGTATTGTGTCCCACATCGTACACTTTTTGTAAACAACACATCTGAAATTAAAATGTGAACTGGACACCCAAACACAATTGTCATTGATAGTCTTCAGTCTCCATTGTGGGCCTATGTATTTGTTTAATTGATACATAAATTCGCAAGTTAATTAATTTAAATTAGATTCAAGTAACTGCGCATTGTTCAAGTTTGCGGAAACTTATATTTTGTATCTAGTTCGGATATAGACCATAATATGGCACCGTGCATCTGGTACTTCGTCATCATTATAATTATACAAGATTATCACAGTTTAGACGCAGCTTATTCTCGACCTGTTAAAGATGAACTTGTCAATGACCTCAAGCTTTCTAGGTCAGGCGTTACTTAAAACAAAACTCACTGATAACGAATCTGTTGGCCTTTAAAATTGATATGGCGCCTTCGTCGACAAAAAGATACAGAGGACGATCCTCGTCAGCGCCAGCTTCTATATCTTCTTTATAATAAAAAGTTACATGCTTGTCATGACGTTGTACATGCTGCTAATCTGTCCATGTCTGTGTACGCGGATATTTTTTAAAATCTTGAAGATAAAGCTGATGCCTTAATGAGATATTGTTTTGAAACAAGTTATACAAGCTATTGAGAGGTTTAGGATATTGTCTTACTTTTGCCGAGCTTCGCGTTTACTTATTTCACTGATCCAAATGAAATTTTGCGTTGGAATACAAGAGATAATGAGGAGCAGAGGAGGGAAGGAAAGAGTATATAGAGAGGGGGTAGACAAAAAAGACAGAGAAAGATAGACGGAAAGAGAAAGAGAGAAGATTGAAAGCATAATTATTTCAGAAAGAAAGAGAGAGAGAGAGAGAGAGAGAGAGAGAGAGAGAGAGAGAGGGAGGGAGGAGGAGGGGAAGGATTTTCCGGTAGGTCTATAATTGGATGTCAGATAGAAACATTTAAACACAAAAGCATTTTCGACCTGTATGATCATTGTATTTTATGGTGTCATGAAATGTGTTGGTGGAGTAAACTTCCTCGTTATATACGTGGGTTGTTGACATTGTGTATAGGCTAGGCAAGTACATTAACATGAATATTGTGATATGATGAAGAGAATAACATTTTATACAGATAATAAACGAATTTTCGACACCTGTTATAGGCCTATATCTGTTGGAGATGATTTCGTACTTAAAATGGGCATCGGATGACGCAATGGCTAAGAACACAACAACCAACTAATCAATCACCAGCACAACTCATTACTCAAACATTACCAAAGCCTTGGCACATTCAAGGCTTTACCAATTCCCAAGAATTCCTTTCCAAATCCACCGAAAATCACCCTCAAATTGAATTTGGTGTTGACGACAACTATATTACGTCTTCTACATAATGTGATCATCTAGGTCATCGAGAAAAAAAATGGATATGAAAATCCGTCGGGACATTGGCTGACCCATGATGTCATCGAATCTTCCTCTGTAGTCCCATGTACGCTCAACGGTGTGTGTAATTGACATCCATTGTTCTTAATTACTCGCAGCAGTAAATCACGACTAAATGGACACACTTCAGATTGGAATAATTATGACACGATGATGTATTGAAGGTCAGTGTGTTCATAGGTGATTTGCTCAGCCTTACTCATCCCCCTTCTTCCGAAACAAAATATTTTCGTCTCAAGTAAGTGTTTAATAATTTAATTTATCTTGTTTGTAACGGAAAATATTACCACACGACGGAGAATAACCATTGACAACAGACGTACTTGAGATTGATGCGGAGGAGGAGAAGGGGGGGGGGGGCTCTTAGGGCTGAAGCCCACATGACGATTTGAAACTCCTATACGCTTCAATTAAAAAAGAAAAGTGGTTTCGTTTTTCTTCGTTTTCCGAAATTCCGAGTACATCCTTGGTCACGAAGGCGTCGCGGGCTATCTAGTATTGGTGAGAAATGAAACAATAATTCAGGATTAAAATGAATACAGGAGCAATCGTTTAAAGACTAAAGACATGATCAACACTATCATGCATTTTGAGCAAAATGTTAGGAATATAGTAACATCTTTAAATGATAGTTTATGCTTTCCAGCAATTTGGTATGTAAACCGGAAGGTTGATTTTTGGGGGAAGAGGCGAAAGCACCCTCCCCAGGCCATATTGTGCCCATATGCAAATGGTTTTTCAACGAGAATTTGCCAAATCGTGTCGCAGCATCTTATTATTATGTTTGACGTGTAAAACACCAAGTTCTGAAACTAAATTTTTGACAGTAGAGGAAATATGATAAGAAAGTTTGATCAAGGTTGGCATTTTGCGGATAAGAATGTTCATACGGCTGCATCCTAATCTGAGACTCATTCAGTTAAATAATATAAAAGTATCTTTGCTACCGTTTTCTTGAATAGTATCGCTCATGGCTACGAACTGTTGTTCGTAGTCGTGAGCGATACTACGACTGGGGTAAATGGAAATAATATAAGTTTTCTATAGGAAACAAGAATAAAACTATACGTCATCATCTGGAGGAAACTGATATTTTGGAAGTTGTATGGCTTATACTGTTACTGTATGTCTACAAAAAAGGCGTCTAAATCACTTAACGAAATTTTGGAAAGTTTGGGTTTCAATTGCTCTCTCTATCTGTCTCCCCATCTTCACCTGTATCTGTCATGCTCTGTTTTTACCTCTTCACTTAGTATCACATTTTAATTCTCTACTTCTATTTTCTGCGTTTCCTTCTTACTCAAATTCTTCATCTGGTAGTACTTATATAGTTACTAGTATCCCCCTATCTTTCAGTTTAGACCAATTTTGATGAAATAAAAAATATTGAAAAGTCTCCTAGAAACTGTTCTTTTCCCTCCCCGATGTTCAGCTCTAAACGGAGCCCCCTGTTGGTCGACACCTCCTCCTCCACTAGCTTAGTACATGGATGGACAGCTGCAGGATATTGGAACCAGCAAGCAGTAAGATTGTAAGAACCTGTCGGAAACCCTGACAGACCCTGACAGACCTCGGGCAGGGTGACTTTCATCTGGGGTTCCTCCAGAACATTACCGGGGTTGTCTCTCCATGGACCAAACTGATTGCATGCACGTACCACGGGGTAATGAAGACTTAATTGTAGGAAATTATACCAGACGAGATAGATCGATCCAGGTCTGTGCAGGTTCGTCGAAAACATTACCAGGGTTGCCGTGCTTTAAACTTATTGCACGCAAGTTCCAACCGTAAACGAGAGCTTTAATCATGTAAATTGTAGAAATTATACCAGATTCGGCTAGATAGATCTGGATCTGCGGGTTGGTCGGAAACTTTCTTTAAACTGACTACATGCGCGTCCAAAGAGGATGGTATACCTACAGATTGTTTGGCAGAATTTATACCAGACTTCACCTAGGCCCTCGGAGTCAGGCTTTGTCGAAAACTTAAACAAAATATTACCAGGGTTATCTTTCTTCGTTAATGAGTGAGAGAGGCAAGTGTAGAATAATGTCTTGCCAAATGACAATATTGACGCGACGGAACTCGAACCAGGAACCCGTTATCTACAGTCTGGCGACGTATCCGTTAGACCGCGACACCTCTACAGGTGCAGGTACCGAATACTTAATATTGTCGAAAATTAAACCAGGTTAAAATCAAATCGGTTCTATGCATAAGGGTTCGTTGAAAACAATACAATGGTCAATTTTCTTATACTGGATGATTGCACTGGAATAGAAAAATAAAATGTCGAATTTTAAAACCAAAGTAAAATAGTTCGAACTGGGTCTGTACATTTGGTGAAAATAATACCATGGTCATGGATAGCTGCATTTCTTCCTTGATTGCATGAAAGTGCCGACGGCTTGTTGAAAATTAAAGCCCCTCTGCACTACGTATAGCTACTAGCGCCCTCTATGTGGCAAATAATGCCTAATCGGTGACCATTGGTCCCCCATGTTAATTGAGAGCTGATTTGATGAGGTAACCACCTGTCAGTGAACATGCAGGGAGGTCTAATCCCTCCTGGTCAAACTAGTGCAGAGGGGCTTTAAATCAGACTTGAGTCCCATCGAACTTTATTTTCGAGCTCGAAATCTATGCTGTGGATATATCTACAGTGGAATGATCTAGTAGCAAATTACACCAAATCGATCACGTCTGTAGGCTTGCCGAAAACATGATCATGGTTTCTGTATCGTCGACTACGAATGAAAGTGCCCGGAGGATTTCGGAAGTCACACGTCATTCAGATCAATCTATGAATACATCTCAGCCTCAGGTTCGTCGAACATTGTGACAAGTGTTGCCTTCCTCTTCGATTCAATCCAATCACTGAGATCTTGTTTTAAATCAAACGAGACATCAGTCAAATCGGGAGCGTCTGCACGGGGATCCATTTTATTTACTTATTTTGTGATATATAAAGGTCATGAGCGTCAATCTATTGTCAAACATTTTGGGTCCGGCACATTGAACATAATGAGGAAAGACAGAATGAAAGTAATGAACTCTTTGTAACGCTGACCTAAATATGACATTTCTGAGAGCAGTAGGTTTGGCTCAGTCTCTCTAAAATATATTATCAATTAGGGGGTGAGGTTCGGTGGGGGCAGCATCCCTCACATAAAAAAGATGTCGGCAGATTTAAAATTATATTGCTTGTAACCAAATCACCGACATTGATGACCATTCGGAAAATGTTCAGGTCCAATACCCCCCCCCTTTCATCAAGAAATAGCGACGCCTCTGCCCCATGTGATGGTGAAATTTAGGGTGTTCGGATAGTTATTCGTACTGACCCCCCTGAACCTCCCCCCTCCCGCCCCTTCCCTTACTAAAACTACATTCTATATCGGAGTCGAGAGAGACAGTAGCTGGTAAGAAGCAGTTACTGCATATCAAATGCTACATCGAAAGGCCTAAGAAGCAAGCACTTATCCTAGATTTGAAATGGCACCAGCGTCGACATAGATAAAGTTTTCATACGCAAATAATATACAAATAATGGTTATGAGTTCAATAGAAAAATGCACGGTGAATATAACCAAAAATGCACGCCCGTGCAATAGAACATCTATTGAATATCATGTGACCAACAATCCTCCAATCAAATGACAAGGATCCACGTAGTTGTTGTTTAACACAAATTATACAATGGTTCTGCACATTCTATTGTCTCTATCGGAGACTGTCTTTAAGTTAGTTGTCAATGGGTCATTACCAAGGCGTCCAGACAAATTACAGTGACTTCCACTGTCGTCTGCGGGAAGCAGTTGCCCCCAAGCTAACGTTGCACCAACACATTATGATACCTGATCACTGGGTTTTACTTCGGCTTATGATTGTGTTGAAATGTTGACTTATTACCAAGTTTACGGTCTATCAATGCAGGGAGAAGAGAGAGAGAGCGGGACCCCTCCCATTCCTGGTTGCATCAACGCCACGTATACGGACAAGCTTAGCGCTGCAAGTACGTCGTCACCTCCCCTGATGTAGATTTTCAGGTGACTTTTGGGTGTTAAGTTTTTAAAGGGCATAGGGTAGAAGGGGGCACCGCTTTGCGAGGTATGCCAGCTTTGATTGTAAATCCGTCACTACACCACATTTTCTTGATTTGGTATTCTAATCATGGTGGTATTTTACAAACGGTAGTAATAAAGTGGAGATACGAAGCTATCTTTGAATCAAGTCACGATTGTACACCGATTGTAATTGTCTGTATTTTCCTTGGCTCATATAGTTGCGTTCGAAAAAAGAGGGGGGGGGGGGTGGAAGGATTGTATAGGGTGTGACGCCCCAAACATTATTCACAAATTTGTGACTTTCTGTCGGCAAATTGATAATTTTAGTCCTATTGCTCAACCTTGACTAATTCCAGAAAGCAAATAAGGACACTTTTCCTTGTTGAACAAAAATAAATTTTAAAAAAAAATCGCCAAACTTGTCGGTCGATTTACAAATAATTTACCAGCGTATTGAGATAGAAGGCTCGATTCAAAATGCTGAGAGCCAACGATAAAAGTATATTATAATATAATGGTGTACCTAATACGTGGCAAGGTCTACACTCCGAAACCTTTATCATTCAATCGAAGCAGGAGCCGCTAATTATCCACCACCAGTTGGAACACCCTCTGTCGTTCGACTTGGAGCACTCGCGGGGTCCCGTCTTTCGTCACATCCAGTTTTCGTCGCTGAAAATTCCAATCAGGAAGTCATAGTCAGTATTTTGGTAATAGAGGGCATAAATTCTCTAATTCAAGCTAATTCAATCTCTGAGCTTTGAGCGTTGCTTGTTGCACCTTATGCTATGGTGGATTGACGTGTAATATTTGGAAAGGGGGACTTGGTGATAAGTTTTTCTTTTCGTGTTGCCGTGAGGATAGAAACTGTTTTAAAGGTGGTGAGCTGCAGTGCTTATTCAAACCTCCCCATTCTTAGATTTCACCACCATGTAGTCTTCGGGATGGTAGAGTTAGGATAAAAACATTTCTGACATAATTCTACATTTTATTTCCCTCCCTCCATATTTTGATCATAGGGGGGGGGGGGGGGGCGGACCTCCTTGGATACGCATATAATATACTCCTGTGGAAGATGTAATACTTGTAAATTTATTATAATTTTGCATCCATTGTCAGGCAATACAATTCAGAAAGCTTTAAGGTCACACGAATTCTAAATATAAAGAATTATAACGGTGATTCAATCTCATAGTCCCTTTCTCAAGAAAGGTATCCCACGTGCTTCTAAGGACAAGAAAATCATCTGGTTTCAACCACTCTAAGACTTACTCATCCACAGCTACCATGGCATCCCATGCATTATTGTCTGTTCTCCATCCTATTACTCTTCTAATTGAAGATGGCACCCTGGCTAGAAGTGGCGGAAGTCTGGTGGGGGAAGTATGGTATTTACTAACAGGGACGAGAGGAAGACGGGCAAGGTGTCTTCAGAGGCAGCCATCTTGTCTGGGGCGTCGCTTCATTTTCAAGATGAAGGGGTTGGCGGGGGGGGGGGACACATTGCTCGGGAACATTATTTATGTATAGAGTACACCATAGGGGCCCGTACTAAAATTACTGGGGGGGGGGGATTAGGAAGCATACACTGTTTGGGATACCCAGTTAATATTGTAATGAGAGCAGAGGGAGAGTAGGGGGAGGGGGGGGGGGTAGTGCCCTTTGAACCCCACCATCTGCGTCTACAGGCTTATTAGACTATGGTTGGTGGTTTTGGTCTGGCTGTATCAGACATATTCAAAATAGAAGAAAGGAACTAAGGTATAGTGGAAAAGCGAAGGATATGGGTGACAGAAAAGAAAGATTAATCGCCATAACGAAAGGAATTAGTAATAATATGATTCGGCTTTGTGTAGGCCATGTGGAGTTTTCACAAGACAGTGTCATGGTAATCTATTCCATGGGCAAGGAAGAATGAAAACGGAACTGGCTTGAAATTATCAAAACTTTGTATTTTCATAGAAAACAGACTTGACTGAGGGGGTAAACTCGGTTCATGTTTGCCGAATTACGAACATTCGGGCCATTGAAGTGCCATTAAGGTAAGGAGAATCTGGAGACGAATGAAAAGGTATGACGGGGGATTGATATAAATCACAAATGCATTGTTGGCTGTTAAGGTTCTTGAAGCGCCTTAGCATAGAAAAATAAATGTAAAAAGGGAAATTGAAACAGGGGGATGCAGTTTTAGGCTACTGGAATTTAAGTTTTTTCAATAAATTTGTTCAAAAAGAAGCTTGTTATTTATAGGATAACGTACTTCAAAGATAGTCATTGATATGTCTTGCAGTCTTATTCATTGAGACGAAAATGTACTACATTCCTAAGCCCTGTCATCATAGGCAGTACACAGTAAACGGGTAAAACCATTATTAATATTTAATCCACGATCTTAGTAGTTTCGCGAAGTAGATCTATACCGAAATACATATAATAAACGGATTTTAATCCAAGGAAGTCGTTTCCTGATAAACCTGGTTGGAAGGTAAAACATTAGCGATCGATTAACAGCAAGCAGAGAAATATCATTTGATTGTAGTATTGAAATCAAAACAAAAACGCATTAGTTCAAATTGATTAATTAAAAACAAAACTTAGCAGCGGGTTTTGAGCACGAGTTTTAGTTTCTGAATATGAAGCAAATTACAAGATATCCTTGTTGTTAATGAATCCTAGATTATAAAAGACAAGACCAATTACAAGATGGTACCCGCTCCAGGCTCTAAATTCTTACCAGATTTGACAGAAATTTAGAGGGAAACTAATAATTTTGTCTTTTAATTTTTCCCGTACAGCAACAACCTGAAATTGCCTGAACGCGTGCCCTTTTTCCCGCTTTGTACTAATGATATTTAAAGCTAAATAATAACGTCTGCCCAAAGCAATCATTGGAAAACCTTTCGAGGCGCATTGACGTTTCCTCTTGGGCCAGCTCGGGGTGCGAACAGCTGGGCCGACGGGCATAGCAAGAAACGGAATCAGAGTAATATTTACAGATGTAAAGATAGATATGTTTCCTTGAACCAGCCTCACGAGATATTAATTTTTCTTTTCTTCGTTGGCGAGCTCAAATGAGATTTCACGCTCTTTTGACGCGCAGGTGCCAGTGCTGATGGTGAGGGAGGGTGATTATTTTTGTCCTGTTTTTAGGCGGGAAGTAAAGTGGGGTCAACAGTCGCTGTTAAACCTGGTGTTACACCTGGTGAATTATCAGCCACTCAAACTGTTTTCATTATTGATTTAAGTATATTTCGTACTGTTATCATAGTTTTCAATACATAGCGGATACAGATTTCATTCTTAATCCGGACATCAGATGACAAATGTTCTCAACACTGAATCCTAAAATTGAACAGTTTCTCTAATCTCAATTAAGATCCAATCAAGTCCAGTGTGATACTTCAAAAGTTGAAATCCTGAATGATCTCGGCTTAATCTTTGAGATGAATACAGAATACCAAAAAAGATGAGTATTGAATTTAACCCGAATAGTATTTCTCATCCACCCATTCAAAAGATGTATTTAATTAACGCGTTATGTCGGGTCATCGATCAGACACTGATGCTGACACGTAGGCTTTAGGGTGGGACAGACACGCCCCATTTCTACCCGTGACAGTAACCCCAGTGGCAGTCACGCCCTGGTGACAGCGGTGGCTCATCCTTAGTGGAAAAATCATTATTCACTCCTCACAATTAACCAACCCAGATCTACAATTTGTTTAAAGTAAAGGCAGTCAAAAAAAAAACTTTAAAGAGCATTATTGGTACTTATAACATAATATTGATCATGTTGATCAGGGCCGCGTCTTTTAAAGAGTTGATATTAATCGCAACTTATTTGCGATCGATATCAATCGCAACTATGTACATAAAAGATAGGAGACTGCAAATTTGCGATTGATTAGAGGACTTGCGATTGATTCGGATCAGTCGCAACTCTTTGTAAGACGGGGTCCTGGTCAAACCCAGAGCGCCAAGTCTCCGCAGGTCGAATCTTGGAGTAAAGGGGGTGTATAGGAAATTAAATTGCAAACCCCAAACACTGTGAAAATGTTTTTGATCTTCATATAAATGAACTTACAATAAATTAACCTGAAAAAACATGATAGAGGTCAAAACATAAACTTTGTTGATACCCCAATAATTTATAATCAATAATTGATGTCTATTTCGTCGATTGGTACAATGATAAACTTAAAGAAAAGCACTCGAACAAAATAGTGAGTGCGAGAAGAAAGCTACAAAATTGCAGGTGTGGTTTCAATACGATATTCTACCATGTAGAAATAAACAGGTAAAAGCAAATCTTCTAATTTTTCAGATGAATAACAACTGTAAACCTATGAATCCCTAAACTTTGGTTCATCATTAATATTGGGTGTGAGAGTTTGGTCCAATACTCGACCATCTAGAACCAAGCAACCAGGCGGGTCCGTCCGTTCGTCCCGGTCGGGTCATGGCCGGCCGTCACAGCTGATGTGATAACTCGGCACTAATTAAAACACGAGTGTGAACAGTCCATCGTCCATGTCGTTCTGTAATGAATAAGTTCCCTCGTTTTAATGGATTAACTCGAAGTGTTGCGATGAAAGATGGTTCCGAACAGTTAGGGTCAATAATCGGATTTTCAGGTATAACAGAAGATCTAACTATAGTCATACATGTATACCTTGAACAGCTGCGATGGTTAACAGCACAAACAAATCTTTGGAAAGTCAGAATTTTCTGGATTTTCAAAATTAGATAATTCTGTTCAGTTCAGTTCAGTTTATTTTATTTTTGCACGGCACCAACTTCAGCCAAAGGCTGTTCTTCTGTTGGTCCGTGCGTAATAAAAAAATACATGTACAATTATAAGATAACACATATCATAACATACACATATTAAAAAACAAACAAGAACATAGGTATACAAGGAAAAATGAAATTGTACAAACCAAGATACTACTACCCCCCCCCCGTCGGCAATTATTCTTTCTTAAACCTTAATTTATATTTTATATTCACAGCTGCATTCTATTATTCATTAGATCATAGGATAATAAAGGGACTTGGTAATATTGTTACATTTAAACAGAAGATTCATAGATTATAGTTTTCACAAGCATGCACAATTATTTAAAAAAAAAATTAATTTAAAAAAAAAAATCATTTATCGTTCTTATATTATTTTTTGGGTTATTAGTATCATCATTATTATGATTATTATTAAGTATATTATTATTATTTGTTTTATAAGGGGCGATACTCATTTTGTACACATCAATTATGTAAGATGTAGGGTTCGGATTAATAAGAATTCATTAGAAGATAATGTGACATCAGCATACTCACATGACACAAATAAGAGAGAAATGACCTATACATGGAAATGCTGAGAGAGAGAGAGGGAGAGAAAGAGAGAGAGAGAGAGAAAAAAAAAGAGAAAGAGAGAGAGAGAGAGAGAGAGAGAAAGCGTCGCATTCCACTCCCCAAAGTTGAAGTTTGCCTAGCAACATTCTGCAAACAAGTTCGATTTTTTTTCTATTTTCTATCGCGAAGTAATTCAAACACTAGCCAAATAGCAAATTCGTCGTACCCCGTTCAGTAGAAACTTTTTCAAACCGGTAATTCAATTAAAATACTGCAATACATAGTCTGCACTCAAAGTATGAAATGGCAAGACATGGAATCAATATTGCATTCATGTGGTGTTTTCTGTTGCAAATTTCAAGTAAAAGGGTGGAGGCATGCCTGGCGAGGCAGACAATTCCAGACACTGCAAATCAGCCCAACATATCAACAGGTCAGTGCATTACAAATAGTTTAATATTGACTACCGGAATGTATATAAGGACACATTAGTTCACTACATGGGCCTGTCTGTTAGGCTCCCAAACGGTTAATGTCCACATCTCCTGTTTATCAAGTTTTCCAAATATTCAGGCCTGCTCTCCGATCCGAAACATACGTGTTACATGAGTTATTTCATTACTACCCCATCCCCTTACATGCCCGTTTCACTTTTTACTTTTGAAACCCGATAGAAATATGGAGGGTAACGATGACAGAATGTAGTATGAAAATCGCGATAAAACATTCCGTAGAATAAAAACTCCATCAAAATAATTCACGTTATCATTAAACCAAATAAAACTGTTTTCACCGAAACAGATATTCTCATTTCCGATGACGGCAGTTGCTTAGTAACAACGGCAGGCACGGAATCGTTCAGCAAGGAGTTGAAATCTCATTCAAACCAGTTAACCTTTGACCTGTATAACGTCACCATCGATTGCTCCTATCTGATCCAGGCAGATGAACCTTACACCAGGGTCATGGTCGACTTCCGATGGTTTGATGTCAGTAGAAGGTACGTAAGACTAGGGTCGCTAATCTATTTTGAAAAATGGGGGGGGGGGGCATGTTGAAAAAAATGGATGGAAAATTATATTGCATTTATATCCCTCAAAAATGACCCGTATTCCAAACCCCCGATATGATAGGCATGTCAAACAAAGTGTTATCGCATCAAATTGACAAATTGAACCGAAACTCACTTGATCGTATCATAGAAAGTATAGTCCAAGATATGTGATAACAATTTTATTTTGTGTAATGGATATTTAAGACAAACGAATAATATGCCTTTCAAAAAAAGTATCGTGACTACCAAGTCAATAATATTTAAACTAATGGCCTTCATAATACTGTAAGGAATCTAGGGAGTATCAATACGTATGAAAGAAGGTTTTATAATATTCAATATGGTATTTAATTTACACCACATTTACAGCTGAAGTTAGTGTTTTCGTAAAATATTTATAAACGGACAGACATCACAAAGGCGAAGACCACTGGTGGCACAATTTCTGAGGAGTGTCAGAGATGTTGAAGGGTTGCCGATTCACTTCTCTTTTCTGTTCTTTTCTTTTCTTCTCTACTCTTCTTTTCTCTTCTCTTTTCTACTCTTCTTCTCTTCACTTCACTTCTCTTCTCTTCTCTTCTCTTCTCTTCTCTTCTCTTCTCTTCTCTTCTCTTCTCGTCTCTTCTCTTCTCTTCTCTTCTCGTCTCTTCTCTTCTCTTCTCTTCTCTTCTCTTCTCTTCTCTTCTCTTCTCTTTTTTCTCTTCTCTTCTCTTCTCTTCTCTCTTTCTCTTCTCTTCTCTTCTCTTTTCTTCTCTTCTCTTCTCTTCTCTTCTCTTTTCTTCTCGTCTCTTCTCTTCTCTTCTCTTCTCTTCTCTTCTCTTCTCTTCTCTTCTCTTTTCTTCTCTTCTCTTCTCTTCTCTTCTCTTCTCTTCTCTTTTCTTCTCTTCTCTTCTCTTCTCTTCTCTTCTCGTCTCTTCTCTTCTCTTCTCTTCTCTTCTCTTCTCTCTCTCTTTTCTTCTCTTCTCTTCTCTTTTCTTCTCTTCTCTTTTCTTCTCGTCTCTTCTCTTCTCTTCTCTTCTCTTCTCTTCTCTTCTCGTCTCTTCTCTTCTCTTCTCTTCTCTTCTCTTCGTCTCTTTTCTTCTCTTCTCTTCTCTTCTCTTCTCTTCTCTTCTCATCTCTTCTCTTCTCGTCTCTTCTCGTCTCTTCTCTTCTCTTCTCTTCTCTTCTCTTCTCTTCTCTTCTCTTTTCTTCTCTTCTCATCTCTTCTCTTCTCTTCTCTTTTCTTCTCTTCTCTTCTCTTCTCTTCTCTTCTCTTCTCTTTTCTTCTCTTCTCTTCTCTTCTCTTCTCTTCTCTTCTCTTCTCGTCTCTTCTCTTCTCTTCTCTTCTCTTCTCTTCTCTTTTCTTCTCTTCTCTTCTCTTCTCTTCTCTTCTCTTCTCTTTTCTTCTCTTCTCTTCTCTTTTCTTCTCTTCTCTTCTCTTCTCTTCTCTTCTCTTCTCTTTTCTTCTCTTCTCTTCTCTTTTCTTCTCTTCTCTTCTCTTCTCTTTTCTTCTCTTCTCTTCTCTTCTCTTCTCTTCTCTTCTCTTTTCTTCTCTTCTCTTCTCTTCTCTTCTCTTCTCTTCTCTTCTCGTCTCTTCTCTTCTCTTCTCGTCTCTTCTCTTCTCTTCTCTTCTCTTCTCTTCTCTTCTCTTCTCTTCTCTTTTCTTCACCACACGTAATAAAGATATTTTGGAGCACTTGATAAAAAACGTGTAATATTTTACGTACCAACATGACAATTTTCAAATTCTATTCCGGATGACGACGACGACAACGATGACGAAGATTATAATTTTGACGAAGACAATGGCGTCATAACCAAGCTGGAATGACGATAATGAATTTGATAATTGTCAGTATTAGCTGAGGCTTTGATAGCAGAGGCTAATATTTTGTCTTTTTTGTCCAGGTATGACTCTCCAAATGACGACTGCGACCATGCCAGTGTGGAGTTTTTCGATGGCCACAGCACATCTTCCAGCCAGCTAGGTAACACACTCTGTGGTACAGACAGACCTAGCTTGATCCTTTCATCGGGGAGCAGCCTAACGATGAGGCTCCAAGCATCGGGAGACTTCAGCGTCATGGACTTCAGGGCCATCTACACTGTCTTTTCAGACGGTAAAAAATATAATAATATTGAAACATGACAATTTAATGCATTTTTAAGAATAAACTGTGATACGTGAGTAAGATATTATCATGGTACACTACCTACAGCATTCTTTCTATTTTGAATAATTGCTTTTCATTACACCATTGATGGTAACTTTGTCATCAATGAGAAATTCCACTGAAACCTTGATTTGATTGGCCGTTGAGTGATCTTGCCTTGGCAGTTAATATTGATGGCAAATTCAACATCAGTGGTAACATGTTAATGCAACGGGGCCAAGGAGCCTCTTTAAATAGTATTGTGATCAAACACAACTAAACTTTAAACCATTCAGAACCACGCATTCAGTACATGCTCGAGGAGGCCCGATATGGTTTTTTTGTTTTTTCTCTTTTTTTTGGGTCTCATCCGCTCTCTTCCTCGATACCGTTGTTTTTCTGTCTCGGTTTCAACACCACTACTCCAGCCCCTGAGGCACTGTACCCTTGTCTCTCTATACGCCGTCCCTCTTCCTGTCACTGTCATTTTACCCCTCCATCCTTCATCTGTCTGTCCCCTCTAACGGACATTCGTTAAATACCATTTTCTAATATTATCATCGTTTCTTGTTTTAGATACTTCGTGTTCATCATTCACGTGTACGACGACGAGTCGGTGTATCGACTCGACGGTGACTTGTGATAACCAGGGTTACGGTAACTGTGGCGAGGAGGACTTCAGCGACCAGGAGGATGCCGACTGCCCCGGTAAGCATCTCATCAACCAGTTCATTCCTCGATGTCATACCTTAAAATATCTTTCTTTGGGTTTTCAAGAAGTTACCAGTGACACCTTTGTGCGGTTTCGTATTGTTATACCATCATGACCATGGTTTCTTGCAATCTGAGTTTGGATTACTGTTCCTATATTGAGGTCGATCAGAAGCCGGAATTAATTGTCGAGAAAACTATTTCTTTGAGAATGTAAAGTGATCGGTCTATAAACAGTTTCAGCTCACATCCCTTTAGGATGTAAGCCTAGTGTCTACCCATTATAGGGAACCTTGCCGGCTAAACAGGAGTTTAGCCTCCCCGAATATACCAATAAAAATATTTACAAATAATAATTAGGGGCCTACGTGTTATCGCTATTTAGTTAAATATATAGACAAAGGCCGGACTGAATGATATTTTACAATCAATCAGCATCTATTTCTGCTTAATCCTTTTCCGACAGTGGTCTACACTACCCCGACCTTCGCCCTCTTCTCTACGCGGCGCTCGTCCTCCTTCTCCCCTTCCTCTTCCTTCTCTACTTCTGTTGTTGGAGACCCGGCTACATGGTATGGGCTTGCGGTTGCTGGCGACGCCGGAGTTGCCGCGACTGTGGGTGTTGCTGTCCCGTTCAAAGTCGAGGGCTATGTCGTCGAATCTGTACCTGTGATCGTCGAGCGACGAAGTCGAACTCGGTCGGCAATCTCAGAGAAGATGGAAGAATGCGCAGAGAGAAAGCGCTGTAGTCATGTTGTTGCGTTAGAGAACAGACTGAGAGACACTTTAACTGTTAATATATGTGTTAACCAAGTGGGTTGTCGGTGGCATACACCTCTTAAGTTGAGAGAGAGAGAGAGAGAGAGAGAGAGAGAGAGAGAGAGAGAGAGAGAGAGAGAGAGAGAGAGAGAAAGAGGGAGGGGAGGGGTAGGAGTGGAGGAGAGACATGAATAGGGTATTTATAAGCGAGGGTATTTATGATATTAATAATAAATATCCATTAGGTTCAAGCTATAGCCTTAACTCATCTTCTGAGGTCATTTATTTATAATGGCCTATTTTAGCGTTTTTGAGAGGAAATTGATGTAACTTGAGTGTGTGTTTATACGTTATCTTTAATACTTTCAGATATTTTCTCAAACTTGACAATTGCAACAATTACCCCTCCCTGATGGAGAATGGTTGATATCACTCAATGACCATGTCACAATGATCGAGTGTTTTGCCCTAATTTAATTCATAATTGGACCTGGTAGAACATGAATGAGATGAAAAATCGGTCCAGTGTGTACGCTAAAACCATTGAAAATAATGATAACTACCAAGGGGCCGTAGCCACTCACTCCTGGAGCTGAAAGAGGGTTTACCCCCTCACAGCACTTTAGGATGTAAGCCCGGATGCCAGAATTTAAGCCTCCTCAAAGATGAAAATTAGACTAAACGAGCAATAGACCAAATACATCGGAGATTAGACCAATGGCTATTGGCCGAAATGATCATTAGACCAATTGATAAATATATACGAAATGATTTTTAGACCATGTGGATAGTAGCCGGGCTGGATGTAGACCATATGACTGGGTAGTAGATAAACTGGTTTAAGAGGGAACGGCAATTCACATTGGAATTTACGCCACGTATTCGTACATTATTCTTATTATCAATATTGCAGTGATGCTAATTTATGCAAAATAATACGATCGGGATGTCCATTTAAGCCCATATGCTCCTACTTCAAACCAATAGATTTTTCCCAACCATCATTGTATTTTTCATGCCTGAATATGATCTTAAATCATTTATTCGTTATAGACCTTATATTGGACAATAATAAATCATTGAATTTTGTCCATGATTGGACTACTTCCTCATCTTGATGACACAGGATATATTGTGTAATAGTTATTAAGATGTTATAATCTGTGAAATTTATACTTGTGTTTTCAATTGTATTATGTTTTGCACTTATTGTGTTAAAATTGTTTGTGATGTGTGGAAATAAAAAAATAAACTTGAAACTAAACTGTGAGTTTTATCGTGATAAAATTTCAAATATTTATACAAAAGTTAATGTAACAAGCTGTCTGTAGATTTGTCTTCAGATTTATGGTAACTTTTAATCAAAGCAAATCTAATAACTAAACAAAAATGATTTACCTTTTAATCCCTATAAAGTATATCCTCAGTATGAACCGGCCTTTGACCATGTTCATTTGCTAGGACCAGCAGAACATCATCGGACAATTTTACTTTTATCAAAACAATAGTCAGGGGAATTATAAATTAACTAATGAATATGTTGGTGTCAGCCTTTTCTTTGCGCATAGTTACCATGCATGCAAACGACTCCGACACGACCATCGATACTATGATCAACGTATTACAACAAAAAATGGAGTAATATTTAAGCAATACCTAATCTAAACATTGCATTAACAATGCTGTGCAAATAACCTGAGTGCCCTGATCAAACATTCGCCATATTGAAGACGACATTTCCAGACATAACGAAGAAGCACAATGCGCAATGGTGTATGGCGGACGTACAGCGTCTTTCGTTGCCTAGGCAACAGCATAGGTATTAAACCGGAATGTCCCTATGCCGTTTTTCTGTACGGATTTTTAATCAATAACAAATTGTGACGTGACCAAATTCGAAAGCCATAATCAGCATTTTGATTGCAATGCTTATTAATACGATGCGTGCCGTCGCTCAGCAAATTATTATAAGGTGGGACTATACAAGCTGTCGAGTGATGTGTATTTTCGGAGAGATGTGTTTATTCTGATGTGGGAGAGTAACTCCGCCATTTTGAAACCTGACGTCTGACATGGATCAAGACTGAAAGTTAATATGCTCTTACAGGAAAACATGGGAGAACTCACTGAAGCGGTTGAACTGATATTCAACTGAAGATTTTGCTGTTTGAACAAAAGACGGGATTGATGTACATGTGATTATTTAACCACGAAATGAAAATGCCTCCAATACGATTGAATAGAAACATTTAATTTTGTATCGCTAAAATGTGACGCCATTATAATTGGTAATTTGTACATCAGCAACACAGGAGTGGATTCGGGTGAAAGATGGTTGTAATTGTGAAGATTGTATTATGATTGGTGATTCTTCGACCATTATCTCATTTCAAGGACCATACTTTCAGCTATGTTGACATCAAAGCAGTTGTTTGTATTATGTTTGGTGAACGTTTTCTTCGTTACGGTCAGAGGAAGCACAAATACAGGTAATGTACATGTTTGTCAATACCCTAAATATACACTTAAATATACTAAATCATACATTTAACTTTGAATTTTGCATGTGCTTCTCTGTGTACTTCAATATCATTTGCAATTTATTGCAAACCCGACCAAAGAATATACGTTATTTTTTATTTAGCACCAAACAAAATGTGTACCGGTGTGAGTATTTGTGTCTGCATGTGTTGTCTTTAAGTTAATTTTTTAGAAAGCTAAAGATTTGTATACACCACAGTGTGTAACGAGGAAAGATCCTAACAATTTTAAATGCGACAAGAATGAAACACACCGTATAGGGGTTATCCTAGACAAGGGGGCTGTGATGCCCCAGTGTACGTGTACGTGTACGTGTATAGGGGTCGCCCCCATGTCTCCCGTATTTTGTGACTTGTTAAATCAAGCAATATAAATATTTTGTCTTATTCTCAAACTTAAATGCAGTCTGTAAACTTATTTTATTCATCAGTATTTCGTTACTTGTATAATTCATTTGATCTATCATATATTATAATACTATACGGTTTATATATGTCATTTAAATTAGAGGATATTTGAGTGGGAAAAAAATTAAAATCAAATCAAAATCAAAACATCTCGGAAAGGTATAAAGTGGTGATTAGATCATGGCGTATCTAGCATAATTATGGTCAATCCGCTAGGCACCCCCTCGTTTGAAGGCCTAGAAGAAGAAGGAAAAAAACCCGGCTTCGAATGGGTCTAAACCAAGTGTATGTATCCCGATCAAAGGGAGGCTTCCACCACCTGTTTGGAAATTTCGGGATACACAGCCACTAACTCACTCCTGCAGTAAATGCTATATTCTCCATGAGCCATCATTTTTACAGACGTTCACTCACAATGCACTAACTTTTGCATCTTACCGGGTACCCATTTAATACCTGAGTGGAGAGTGGCAAATGTGGATTTACGACTTGCCAAAGGGCGTTAGTGTCGGGCTGGGATTTGAACCCCGTACCTTGTGATCTACAGTCCGGCGACTTATCCACTAGACCACAACACCTCTATTTCTATGTCTCTGTTCATGCCCTTTTCATACCCAGTCGTTTTGACGAGCGTGTGCGATGCGAGCCTCCAGAAGGAAGATGCCAGCTTCCTCGTGACATCGGCAACCTATGAGAACATCACTGGTCCTGAGGACTGCACCGTGGTCATCCAGGCTCTCAAGTCCAATCAGATGCTAGCCGTCGTCTTCGTTTCTCCGTTCCTACTCGAAGGTAAGGGCACATTCATCAACGTTTATCACCAATATGCACTGCCATTTTGAAGAAGAAAAAAAAAAATCCTATTTCATCAATATTCACGATAATATTGAGTGTCACAATACGAAGCTCATGCCCCCTCCCCTATAGAATAGCGACGAGAGAGAGAGAGAGAGAGAGAGAGAGAGAGAGAGAGAGAGAGAGAGAGAGAGAGACTGGTGAGAAATAGAGAGAGAGAGGAGAGAGAGAGAGAGAGAGAGAGAGAGAGAGAGAGAGAGAAAGGGTGGGAAGAGAAGATGATACGATCCAATCCCAGCACGTGCTCTACAATCCGTAGCCTTGTTCCTTCACATTTCATCCACCTAGTAAAGACCGGTTCCCCCCCCCTTTTTACCATGTGTCCCCTTTAACATGTTAAATTTCGAGCCCCCATTTCTTCACTGCTAATTAACACCAGAACAAAACGAAACGATAACAACAACAAAACCAATTACAAATCATTGAATAGGTTATGATTAATATAAATTACTAACAGTCACGGATGTATGATAGCTCAAAGCAGGGGAAAAAAACGTAATGAGCCAGAACCACAAAATTAACGATTTCCAAAACAATGAATGAATAATACCATTTTCCTCAAGCCATGCCTAATTACAAACATTGTTTTCTTTAGGTTTGCGTGCATGTCAAAATAAATTATCCAAACGATTAAAATAACAAATTATGTCCTCCATGAAATTTAAACTCGCCTAACGGGGTTATATTTAAGTGGTCTTCCTGACCGAACTTTTTTAATAACTTCGAAAAATTTCCCGTTGGATTATGTTGTCCATCAATTCATGAAAATGTTCCGATATCAGATTGCCTACAAGCATCGTCGGGTCAGCATAATATTTCATTTTCATGTCAAGGAATAGACATAAGTAGTTACATTAAAGCGAAACAAAATGCCAGTCAACCAGGGGGCATTTCATCATGTTCATAAAATAAATTTTGCAGAAAGTCCATTAAAAGCAACCCCCAAACCAACGAAAAATTCTAACACCAAAATGCCCTATTCTCATGGCTTGAAAGTCAAGTTGCATTAAATCAAATCCTTTTTAATGTAAGAGATCTGGCTCTCGTACCTAGAAGAAATTGAACCATATAACAAACAAATTGTTATTACATATGAATGCTAGGACTATGCATTTCCCATCCCATCTCAACAAGCAGGGGGTAAGTTAAAGATTTTGTAAAGAGGGAGACACAATTCCGGAAAATAAATGAAGAAGGGCATTTTTACGTGTTGTGTACTTGTTGTGTGCCTTTAAGTTTAAAGAGAGGTTGTGGTCCTATTGCGGCCCCCCTTATCCGCCACTGTCATGAAAATGTTCCGATATCAGATTGCCTACAAGCATCGTCGGGTCAGCATAATATTTCATTTTCATGTCAAGGAATAGACATAAGTAGTTACATTAAAGCGAAACAAAATGCCAGTCAACCAGGGGGCATTTCATCATGTTCATAAAATAAATTTTGCAGAAAGTCCATTAAAAGCAACCCCCAAACCAACGAAAAATTCTAACACCAAAATGCCCTATTCTCATGGCTTGAAAGTCAAGTTGCATTAAATCAAATCCTTTTTAATGTAAGAGATCTGGCTCTCGTACCTAGAAGAAATTGAACCATATAACAAACAAATTGTTATTACATATGAATGCTAGGACTATGCAATTCCCATCCCATCTCAACAAGCAGGGGGTAAGTTAAAGATTTTGTAAAGAGGGAGACACAATTCCGGAAAATAAATGAAGAAGGGCATTTTTACGTGTTGTGTACTTGTTGTGTGCCTTTAAGTTTAAAGAGAGGTTGTGGTCCTATTGCGGCCCCCCTTATCCGCCACTGTCATAGGCCAGTCCTCATCAGCTCGAGATTGCCAAATAGCCCGATATTTCTGATTTGGGAAATAATCTCGCGTCCTCATCAGCTCGAGACTTGACCTCGAAACTTGAAACTCGAAACTAGCTCGAGATATTTTGCTTAGCGTTCGTGCATAGTGTGAGTCTTCGGGATGCTGAAGACGCACAGAGCAAATAGCGGGATATTTTGAAAACTATCCCAATATATCTTGGGATGATTATCTGGACCAAACATCCCGCTAATTGCAACTTCGGGCTGATGAAGACGCAAATTACCTGGATAATTAGTGATCGAGATAGTTCAAATAGCAGGATATTTGGCAATCTCGAGCTGATGAGGACAGGCCTGAATGAGCTTAGACAACGAATACAACTGTTCTTGATCATTGATTTGCTTATCAAACAGATGATGAGAATAATCCACTCCTTCCCGACGGACAGGGATGCCGACGTTCTTCTCTCATGATATGGGATGGAGACGACTATGAGACAGACGATCTTATTGGTCGATACTGCGGCACCGAGACACCTGCAAGCTTCGATTCTACTGGTCAGTTCTTGACTATCTGGCTCTCTCTCAACGAATCAGCGGCGGCCAATATCTCAATACTCTACACTTCATTCGATGATGGTAGGAAATAAAAGTCATTTTAAAACTTGATAGCATTCTATTTCTTTTCTTTTCTAATCTGAATGTTTTAATATTGTTTGTAAACGCATTATGAAATATTACGATTTCGTTGAAGCAGAAGGTCCCCGAACTTCTAACCCAAATAAACAACACGTAATTAAGCAGTCATTGAGCTAAAAACAAAACAACAACAACAAAAGAGCTTCCGATATAATTTGCAAAATGTATAAATGCCATAAAACCATTCGTAGCTCTCACGATTAACGTTAATCTCAACAAGAATAATCACCAAACTATTAAACCTGTGAACCTAAATATTAGGTTCACATAAATTTATACTACCCCATCCCCTTTAATTGTATAGTGCAATTTGACGGTCATGTCAAAAACTTATTCAATAGATAGATGTTTCTAAGTTTGGTCGACATGATATACTACCTGCTCCGTTTTTAGAAAATAAGATAATGCGCCGGAACTTCCTCCTATCATATCGATGAAAATGTGTTTAATCTACCTGACAAATTGAGTTTATAGGCATTGTCAGTTTGATCTTCCTTGCGTGCAAAGTTTGATTTACATGATTTTCAAATTCCTCTTTTCCTCTCATACTCTTTAAATTCACTTTCCGTAGAAGTCATACATCAAATGAAACAAAAAACAAAGAAGAAAGCCATGAAGGGAACCAAATGTATCAAGGGGGGGGGGGGGGGTCGTGAGTGGAGAGCAGAGAAGAGACATACGAAGAGGCAAAAGAGGCTTGCACAACTTGAAAAAGAAGAATATGAATACTGAAAGACATAATGCACCTTTATTAATGTATTCATATAGGTCTATATCTCTGTAAAATAAAATAGATTATTTCATTTCATAGTTTTTGATAATAGGAAAGCGTACTCTTCTCTTGTCGCCGCCCCCTCCATTAAAACAAATCTTTACCAACCTTCATTTTTTCCCCACCCATATCCAAGTTAAATAAAATGCATTGTGAGTTATATTCATATTAACTTCTTATTTTTACATGAATCTTCTTGAAATTGCTTTCGATGATAGGGAAGTGCATCTACCGCTCCATATGATAACCTGACCTACTATGTGTTTTGTTTTCTTTGTAGGTGTATGTGATGATGATGTTACGGAGCTGAGATGTAATAACGGAAGATGTGTCCCGCGCTCTGTTAGTTGTGATTTAGCCAACAACTGTGGCGACAACTCAGACCAGTTAATCAGCGCTCCAGCATACTGCTCCGGTAAGAATCATGTTTTAATGATAGGTTTAGAATTCTTATTTTACCAAGCCCATCTTCAACGGAAATGATTACCTTAAGTCGTAGGCCTACAGTACAAATTATTTTCCAAAACCATCAAGGGCTGTTGTTAGAAGATGGAATTATAATGTAACAATGAGATGAACCTTAAAAAGTAATTCTTGAATTTTACTCCTCAGATTATTATGTCATCTGAAAATAACAGGATCACAAAGACTTTCGGAAAATTAAACTAAGGCAATTTTAGTAGTCTACACTCTAAAAAAAAACTGCTCAATTTGAGTCAAAATGTTACTCTTTTGGGTGGTCAAAAGGAAACCACCCGACTTTTGAGTAAACTTTACTCAGCATGTGTTGAGTAACAAATCTACCCATCTGTTGAGTAAAAATATTACTCAATAAAAGACTAAATCTCTACTCAGTTTGAATGAGTCAACCTTTACTCAATATTTACTCTTTGTTTAGCGGTTTCCTTTTTTACTCAGTACTGGGTAGAAACGTAATCAACTCATGTCGAGTAAGAAACTGCTCATGAGTTGAGCCAAATTTTACTCAATTAACGAGTACATGTTTTGACTCAAATTGTTTGAGCGATTTTTTGCTCAATTATTGAGTATGTTTTCTGGGTAACGCTTAGTTGCTCAATCAATATTGAGTAAAAACTTGTACTAAGTTAAGTACATGTTTTTACTCCTTTAGGGGTGCAAACCGATGCAATAGCAGCACCCTTAGGGGTTCAATCCTGCACCCTTTAAAAGGTGCAATCCTGCACCCATCATCGAGGAATACTGGTAAAATTTGCTCGTACACAAATACATATTAAACATGCATGATGTTTCTTGGTTAGTAATCATATAATCAATATATCTATTGCTAAAACGTGAATGTAATTGTAACATGATCAGACAAAATAATATATTGGTTAATGATTGCCAAAGGAAAATACAAAATCAAAAAATTGATGTGCATTGTCATAATTTGCTTAACAAATCATGATAAATGTATTTTTATGTGAACACGTGGAAAGTAATCATGAATATGCATGCAATATGCAAACTTTTATTTTGCACCCTCTTTTGGTCGATAGGGTTCATTTTTGTGGGAAGGGTGCAAAATCTTATATTGCACCCTTTTTTTTAACCCCTTTTCCTTCAATAGGGTTCATTTTTATGTAAAGGGTGCAAACTCTTATTTTGCACCCTTTTTTGCACCCTTTTTTCTAAGAGTGTATCTCAGTTCTTTCGCATCTTTCTGCACGCGCGAATGCATGCACGAGACATGCACATGACGGAAAATGAAAGAGTACAAAATATCCAGTTCCTTAGGTAGACGAAGGAACATACAGCTGCTATTATGTAAAAATGTGTAGAACAGGTGTCACATGCATATTGACAGCTAGTTGCACTTTCCATCGATCCAACTTTCACTCGCACCCGAGGTAAATTCGGGTAAGAGATCAATGTTGATTTATTTATCACCTGCCGCAGCGTAATACCCAACCGTAGTTTACTCAAAATTGATACAAACGAAATTCGTACTCAATGTTGAGTCATTGATTTACTCTTTATCGAAGGTAACAAATTACTCGGGTGACGAGTACCACTAAAATCAAGGTCTTACTCCAGCTTGAGTACTGAATTGCTCATTTTGTTACTCAACTTGTTTTACTCGGCACAATTTACTCGCTGACATTAAGAGTGTACTGCATCACCTATTGCGAACATGACAATGCCACATCATAATGAAATGAATTTGTCGTTGAAACTGCCTGCAGATGGCCCTCAGGTATAGTTTTGAAAGTCTTTGCGATCGTATTAATTATACCTTTATTCTAATAAATTAGTGTAATAGCTCACTTTACTTCACTTCCTGATCTTCAGGCATCTCCAACATTATCCATTCCTTCTCTCCCACCTTCACTCTAAATCTTTGACTCCTGAATTATCTCATTCCCATATAGACTTAATACAGGAGCCATCCGATTCCCGTTGGCAATGTATTCGTTTTGCCTTCTTTTGTCAGTAACTCTCATTCTTTCCCTCTCCCAAGTGTCCGAAGAGACAACGCTTGCCGAGTCTTACCCATGGCTCTGGATTCTGCTCGGCATCCTCGGGGCTCTCCTGTTGGCGCTCATCCTCTACTGGTTGCTATGGCGACCGGGCTACATCATCTGGAGACTTGGATGCTGTAGGAACCTCTGGTATGGATGCTGCAGGGGTGTCAATGCAAAGTGCTGCGGCCAGTCACGCAAATACAACAAAGGTTCGCGGGATGGTACGCGTGGTAGCAGTCAGGATGGCGTCGACTATTACGATACCGATGATGATGACGATGGTGAATCAACTGGATGCTTATGCTGTCGATGCTGTCGAAGTTGCTCGTCAAACGATAAGCAACGTCGGAGATCAAAGAGGCATCCAAATCAAGGATCCGACTCCAGTATGACCCAGCTCCATCGACCTGGACTTTACAAGGAGGGGGTAATGTTCCCCCCTGGTGCGGGACAAAGACCAAGGCTCCATCGAGAGGGGGTAATATTGCCGCCTGATGCGGAAGACAGACCGAAACTCCACCGAGAGGGGCTGATATTACCACCTGATGCCATCCGACCGTCGTTATACAAGGAGGACCTCATTATTCCCCAGTATGGTCCACGACCACAACTCTACAAGGAGGGTGTCATACTGCCTCCACCAGAGGAACAAGGGAGGGTACAACCGATGGCCTTTGGTATCTACCATGAGGACACCATTGTACCCCCTCCATCAACTCTCGTTACCCCCTCTCTTGTAATGATTGAAGACTGCCAAAAAGACTGGGACGGAAGGCACGCTCGAGAGGCTCGATGAGACAAATGAAGTTTTTTTCAATAAGGAGATTCCTTCATAAACGCGCGGCAATTTCACAGACTTTAGAATATTTGTATAGTTGCATGTAATATAGGCCTATTAATTTCGTTATTTTTTAGCCTCGTGCAAAATACAAGTACTTTATATTTTTCATACATGTATTTTGCTTTAATAAGATTGGTTTTTAAAATATGGCGCCAATGTCTGACGTAAAATTTGTTACATTAAATGTGTGATGAAAAGCAAGCATAAATTACAAGATAAACAAACAAATTATGCCATTTCAATGTCAATACTTGAAGAAGAAAAGAACGGTTGGATACAGAGTAAATGGTAAATATTAATATCATTCAACTATTGTAATTTTCACGCGTTACAAAGGGAATAGATAGGATCTAACATATGAAAGAATGACCTGGATAAAGATAATCATTTGAAAAGGAGTAATTTCAATAAAAGAAATGAATTATACATGTAGTATCATCCAGGTAAGTGCAGACGATGTAATAAACTATTTGGAATAAAAAGTTACTTAATCTTTGAGATTTGAGGTATGTGTGTGTTTATCACTCAAGAGAAGAAGTACCATATATCAATCTTATTCTAAACTAACCCTGAAGACTGCTGAATAACAGAGACAAAAAGGGAGAGAGAGAGTGGAGAGAGAGAGAGAGGAAGAGAAAAAGAAAGAAAGAGAGAGAGGAAGAGAAAGAAAGGGGAGAGAGAGAGAGGGAAAGAGACACAGAGAGAGAGAAAGAGGAGGGCGGAGAGAGAGAGAGAGAGAGAGAGAAAGAGGAGGGCGGAGAGAGAGAGAGAAAGAGGAGGAGGGGGAGTGAAGTATATGATTGATGGAGGAAAGGCTCTGTCTCTCTTTCTCTCTCTCACACACACGCTCTCTCAATAGAAATAGATGGTGGAGGAAGGAAGAAGAGGGATGGAAAGAGGGACGAAAGTTGTGATAGTTATTAAGTATACCAGTAAAAATTAAAAATAAAGACTCATATATTAAGTGTTGAGTGGACTTAGTAAAAAGAACTTTAATACCACAAAATACATCTATTTTTACAAGCAGAAAGACAAGACTGAAAAAGCTTAGTGATTATAAAAATACACATCATAACAAATTACTTTTCATCATTGATCGGCTGTTTTTCTCTCCATTTATTTTATTTTATATCTCTCTCCCTCTCGCCTTCTCTCTCTCATTCCAATATCAAGGTTTGAGTTGATAGGTCATAATATAAATTTTAATCTTTTTGCGAAACCTTCAAGTCAACATATATGTTAGTGAGTGATAATAGACAAGAATCCTTGATCAAAATTAATTCAAAATATTCCTAAATAGTGGTTCACACTACAACTGCTAGTGTAAATAGATAAAGCTCTGCTATTTTACAAAGAATCTCACTTCACAAAATACCAATGGTAGTCTAAACAACTCCATTCATTTCCAATGGATATACAAACAATATACAAATAGAAAAATATATTATCTACATGAAACTAATGAAAATATGTAACTAAATTATATAACTCATTTTCGTTTTGATTGCTTGATCTTGTGATTATATACACAGATAGACTACCGGTAATGTAATTTTAATATCAAAACATTTCATAGGAATATACATGAATTAACCAAGCTTACTCTTTTTAATCTTCGACAATACTATACAGTAATTTATAAAATAACAATTAATTGATAGTACACTGTGCCTTCAAATTCCAACAGAAAATACAATCATTGTGGTATAATAATAAATTTAGTTTATCTCTAACAAGTTTGGACGGAATACAATAATAAATACAAATTTGAAAGAAAGCACAAACAGTACTGAAAAATGTATATTTACAATTATTTCTAAAAATATATGAAAGACTGTAGTAATTCTCAAGTACATTTTGTGCTAAAATCTCAATTGATGAATAAATGATCAAGTTTGATTTCAAAGAGCACTTAGTTCAAATTTGTCAAATATAGGGATATCCTGTGATAAAATATCACATGGAAGTATGACCACCTTGTATTTATTTACAAATGAAAATGAGTAACAGTCTAAATGCTGGCAAATTTGTATGTAAATTGGTAATAAATCTGTTTTCTCTCCCTGATGATGAAAGTAAGAAAGTTTGTTTTCTACTTTTCATTTCTTCCTTAAACATCAAAACTGATCGAGAATTATCTCCCAACAAGTGGCCAAAAGCAAAGAAAACGTCCATGAATTTGTCCTTGCTGATGATTGATGAGACACCATACTGCCCTCGTAGGGTCATTTACTTGCCTTACCTGATGGTCTCTTGCATTGAGAGTTGCATTTGTGTGCAAGATAGAACATTACAGCCTGTCTGCACTAGTTTGGCCTGGAGGGATTAGAACTCCCTGCATGGTCTCTGACAGGTGGTTATCTCATCAAATCAGCTCTCACTTAACATAAGAAAAAGAGGATCTTGGGGGACCAATGGTCACCAATTAGGCATTGTTTGTTATATAGAGGGCGCAAGTAGCTACAATGTATAAAAAGTGCAGTGGGGCTTACATGAAAACTGATTTCAATCAATCAGGATCGCATAGAACTTGTGTTTAATTCTGTGAGTTAGGTAAATTTGCAACTTTCTATGCCCAGATTTATTTGTCCTGCCTGCCTGCCTGCCCCTCTCACTTACCCTAGAATTCTTTAATTCTTTGAGTTAGGTAAATTCGCAACTTTTTATGCCTTTTATTTGCCCTGCCTGCCTGCCCTCTTACCTGCCCCAGATGTCTTTAATTCTTTGAGTTAGGCAAATTCGCAACTTTTTATGCCTTTTATTTGCCCTGCCTGCCTGCCCTCTTACCTGCCCCAGATGTCTTTAATTCTTTGAGTTAGGCAAATTCGCAACTTTTTATGCCTTTTATTTGCCCTGCCTGCCTGCCCTCTTACCTGCCCCAGATGTCTTTAATTCTTTGAGTTAGGCAAATTCGCAACTTTTTATGCCTTTTATTTGCCCTGCCTGCCTGCCCTCTTACCTGCCCCAGATGTCTTTAATTCTTTGAGTTAGGCAAATTCGCAACTTTTTATGCCTTTTATTTGCCCTGCCTGCCTGCCCTCCTGCCCTCTTACCTGCCCCAGATGTCTTTAATTCTTTGAGTTAGGCAAATTCGCAACTTTCTATACCAGTTTATTTGCCCTGCCTGCCCCCTCACTTGTCCTGTCTGCCCCCTCACTTGCCCCAGAAGTCTTTATTGCTATACTCGTTATCCACCCTGGAGTTGTCCATGTCATCTTTGAGCTGTTTCAGGAGCTTGTTGGAGCGCAGCTTCTGAGCGGCCGATCTCACGGCGAAGATGACGACGACCACCAGGACAATGCCTCCGATGGCGATGAGGACGATCTGACCGAGGGTCAGTCCACTGGACGTTTCCATGAAGTCTGACCATCGTATAGAGAGAAATCAAAGAAATAGAGATAAGAGTAAACATTATAAAATTTATGAAAATAATATAAACATTTATGAGGTACATAAGGCCCTTACATTAAGGTGCCAAAACATGGGTCGGTCGGTCAGAATTTCTGTTTCCCTCCCTCTTTGGGCTGATATTTACTTTGATATTTTTTTTCTCTAAAAAGCGGTAACAAAAAAAACTTTAAAAAAAGCCAACCTTAGATTTCAAAAATTTTGGGTCGGTCACAAAGGGCAGTACAACATATTTTTTTTTAGGCCTAAGTAAAGTATAGTATTTGCTTCAGAAAAATGGAATGGAAAGGCAAGATAAGAATGAAAAGAATTATCTGAGACATGAGCATGGTAAATACAGCCAGATGAGAGTATGTATTCAAATATGCTCCTAGTGATTCTACATGCTACAGGGAAGGAAATATGTAAGTACACTTGTATAGCATTTAGACAAACAACATGGGGGGAACTAATGAAAATATTTTCAAAAGGATATAAACTTAAAGCAAAGCACAGTGTAAAATTACTCGCTTTCATGTCTTCCTGTATCGACACTGGATTTGATTTCTGACACTGTGCTTTTACCCTGCAACAAATAATTATATTTACAGACTCTTACCTCAACTTCGATGTGGAAAGTGAGTAATTTGTAGGAAAACATCCTTTAAGGAATTTTAGAGCTACTAAAGCTGATAATGTAATGAGCACTTTCCAAACTCCTCCCCCCCCCTAAAAAAATTATAACATTTTCCAGATATTTCTGGAATTCTACATGCAAAGAATCAAAAGCACAAAAATGTCTTGAATATATGGTATGACCATTTTCTTTACTGATTTGCCTCTAATAAGCAAATCCAGAGTTACATAGTTTTTTTCAGTTATTTCTGATCTCCTTACCCGTGCATTGGGCTTCATCGCTGTTATCTCCACAGTTGTTCAAGGAATCACAGATGAGAGATATATCAATGCATCTACTGTTGTTACACTGAAACTGAGCAGCCGTACATGGTGCTGGAAGGGGTGAAGAAAATGAATAGCAAGAAAAGTTAGCTTTACAGTCAGTGTTTAAAAGAAATTAAATTATATTTCGTGGGTGTTTCTTTTAAAAAAGCACCTCATTTCAAGAATAGTTCTTGTAGCGCAAGCTTATTAGTCTCCTTTTGATTTATATACATTTTGATTGATTAAAAAGGTTTGATTGATTAAAAAGGTTTTATTATGATTGCACTTCGCAGCCAAATGGCTGAATTATGTATAATGATACATGGTTAATCTAAGGTATTCTGCATTTTCATCTCCATTTTGTCATCTATTTCTAGAGAATTCCATGTCAGTTCGTGGAACTGATTAGTGTCTTCAAATGTAGTGAAACTAGCTTGAAAAGATGCAAGTCGATAGCAGCATTGTATATTTAGATTAACCAAAAACTTTACTATCTTCTTACACTTGTTGATGAGTACAATATTTTAAGACTTTATATAGTGTAATTAAAGCCTGTCTGCACTAGTTTGGCCAGGGGGATTAGATCTCCCTGCAAGGTCACTGACAGGTGGTTATCTCATCAAATCAGCCCTCAATTAACATTAAAAAAAAAAGGATCATGGGGGACCAACAGGCACCAATTAGGCATTGTTTGCTATATAGAGGGTGCAAGTAGCTATAAGTAGTGTGGTGGGGCTTTAAGTGTATTAATCAAGTGTAAGCCCACTACCTTGTTTTTTGAAAAAAAATGAAAAAAACCTCACCATCTTCAAATACTGTGTAGAGGATTCCAAATCCCAGACTGACCCCAGAGTCGTCCGTCTCAAACACGAAGGTCACATTGCTGCCAGTGGAGACCACCTCAGACAGGGTCTGGCGGCCGCAGAGCTTAGGGCTCAAAGGTGATGCCAGGTCACTCTCTCCATCATGCACCCTCAGACTGTCCACACATTCTCCTGTTGTAAATAAGAGTAGTAAGGTTGGGTTAGTAACAGCTGGAATGCTCCCCAGGGAGTGGAGATTGTGCACACAGTGTGTGCGGGCAAGTATTGAATCCAATGACCGGGTTAATAGTATATCTGTAAAGCGCTTAGAGACATCATAGATGTATCTAAGCGCTATACAAAAACGGAATTATTATTATTAGTAGTAGTAGTATAAAATTTTAGATGATAGACAGGGAAATGGAAAAGAGACTGATACTAACTAAAACCCAGTTTTAGAAATGCAATTGCAAACATATAAATTTCCCAGGATGTGAAATATGCACAACTACAAGGCATAAACAACTTTTATTAATGGAAACGCAAACTACACATGTACACTGTTAACAAAGGGCATTACCGTACTTTATTTATGCCTATCAAGAAGTGATAACTAATCAAATTCTATTTCCTGATTAGAAAGTACAAATTTATCCGCATGAAATAATAAGAAGTTACTAGCTACTAAGAGTTCACAATTTATTTCACAATAAGTAAGTATAAATTTATCAATATGATTATGAAACAGAATTAACTCTAAAACAGTAAAAGGGAAAAAAGAAAACAAATCATGAGAAAGAAACATTGATTTTTCTAGATTGTTTTCACCATTTACAGCCTCTTCCAAGACAAATCTGTTGAACTGCAAAAGCAGCTTCTTGTTTGAGTCTGTAGAGAGGACTACATGACAGTCCTGATTGTTACTGTATCGCAGGCTGCTGTCCGGCTCAACCAGGCCTGTGATATCTGCTGGGATTGTAGTATTACAGCTGTTGGACAGATATGCTGATGAAAAAAATGGAACAAAAATATGGGTAAGTAACTGTAGGTATAATATATTCACCCAGTAGTTTAACCATCACTATCAGACTACTATTAGTATCAGTATCACATACAACTTACAAGTGTTATCATTGCAATATCAATTATTTATTATTTATAAAAATAATACACAGATCAGACGTATGTGAGTGCGTTATGGTTGATGCAGCGCATGAGGGTATTCACTAGCCGAGTGTATTTTGTGCCATTGTGAATTGCGAATCAGTTACATCAATTCCAATTTAAACAAGACTGCACTGCACTGTTTAACAAAATACTAAAAAGTGATAACTTGGAAAAACTCTTCATCTTTGTTAGAAGTTAGACCCAGATCTGGTCGCTAGTAATTGGTAAGACTAAATAACAGTTCTGAAGCCAGGGGAATCATACATTCTATCTAAGTATGAATGGAAAAAATTGATGCAAATGAAAGAGACTTATAAAGATGAGGTGAGACTGAAACAAGTGCAAAATTTGGCGCTAGTTCAGAAGCCTATCCAAAATTTGAACCGTAACTCCGGCGTGGAGATGCCCTACTAAAACGTACCCAAAATGCAGTAAATATTCATTAAATGTCCCAATAAAGATCAGCGATTTGCCATGAAACTTGTGAAAAAGTGTAGACTAATATCAATGCTTTTCCGAAAAATACTCCAAAAAAATAACAAGAAAATTTGAAAATTGACACGAAACAGGTAATAAACATAACAACTTTTAAGTAACTCACGATATTTATGTGGATATTTAAAGAATATTTACTTCATTTTTGGTATGATTTAGAAGGGTATCTCGTCGCCAGAGTTACGGGTCAATTTTTGGATAGTCTTCTGAATTGAACTAGACATAGCGCCTAAAATTTACGTTTCGGCATTACACCACTTGACATACAGTAGGTCTAGGCTACACAGAAATGAGTAAGTGGGGCAATATAATGCATTCGTTTCCTAATTTGCCTTTCCTCTTTTGACAGAATATCTTCCTAATTTGAATACTCTCTTCGATTGAAATAATAAAACAAATACATGAAATACTTACAAACTTGTAGTGATTCTCCAAATGCAAACATAATAGACATAATGAGCACAAAAACGTTAAAATCTGTACTTTTTTTTGGTAACAAAATCGTTCTAGTTAAAGTAGTAGTCGCCATTTTGATTGGGTTCATCTACTAATTTTTAGGGGATGTAAAAAAGAAAGCAAATCATAATATTTTATTTTAATCAATTGTATATAATTCCAATGGCATAAGTAGTATTTTTTAAATATATGAAAGTCAATTCAATTATGTTATTAAGGGTGTAAATATATTTAGAGGAATAAACTAAACCTTCACCAGAAAACTGCTCCCTTTCGCTTAATGATTTCAACCAATTGTTTACCATTGCCATGCAACAATACAACCACCAACCAACTTAATGTACCAGATCCTTGTAATTTCACATTGGCCTTCGAGCTTCGTAGTGACTTTCGATCAAGATGGTGATCTGTCTCACCTCCCTGTCAACTGTTTCGATCAACCTCCTTGGACTACATTTCCAAATGACGCATAAGGATATGAAAAACTAAAAGGTTGTCTGATTTCCCAGATGTATACATGTGGTCTCGTAACAGAGTGGGCGGCCGGGGATAGGGGGTAAAAATCAATTCAAGGAGGTAGTGCCCCTTGATTAGGCAATTTTTCTAATAATGAACAAGTTCCCCGACATGACTTATAAAAGTAATAATAATAATAATTTTGCTCCCTGATTAAGGGAAGCCTCATCAGCATCCACCATCAGCATCCACAATTCTATTAACCATATGTACGTAATTACACCAGGGTGGAAATTCTAAAAGTATAGTGTCACCAAACAAAATAGTGTCGGGCTGGGATTAATTAGAACCCTCAACCCTAGGATTGCGGGCTGCATTAATGACACGGTACCTACACCTTCAATCCGTTTAAATAATGATAATAATAATAATAACGTGTATAATGCGCACATATCCATTCCACCCCAAGGGATGCTCAAGGCGCTGTCAAGTTCATTTGGAAATAGGAACCTTTGGTTGCTTACCATATACAAGCATTTCAAAATAAAGAAAGAGAGAGAGAGAGAGAGAGAGAGAGAGAGAGAGAGAGAGAGAGAGAGAGAGAGTGTTAGTGGGTTGAAATACCCCATTTTTCCTCAAAATTTTGTCCGAAAATTTTTCCCAACAATAACCTAATGTTGGAATTGGGAAGTGCTTGCGATGATAATGTCTATCCTAAAAATAAAAAAAATAAATATATCTATTTTTTTTAAATCGTTGACTGGCAGTTTTTTTAATCAAGAGACCTAAGGATGTACGTCAGCACTTATTCAAGAATGTGGTCAGTTCCCAGAAATTAATTAAACAATAATTATTGATTCTTGTTTGTTTATGAGTTGGCCTACACGTGCAATGAAATAACTTCTGGATCGAAAAATATGCCAACGAAAATCTCATTCAGTATTGATTATGATAAGACCCAACAGCCCGTCCTCTTTCGTCATATCTCTGTGCAGTGAATGGGGTGGTTCAACTTTTATTTCTTGCTCCTTTTGGAAAGTGCAATGGAAATATCAAATATGGGAACATATACATAGTTTCGCATTGGTTTTAAAGACATTAGAAATTTGTCTTTGGAAGAAGAGAACATCTTTGTTCACAGCTGAAACAAAATAAATGACACGGATTAAATTTGAACTATGTAAATGCACGATGTTACGACGACTGGGCATGTAATACTAATCGGAAAATCCGCCGGGTTATGCCTAAACTTTGATGATCATAGTTACGCGAGCGCCTGTAATCTTTTTGTTTGTCTTTTAGAAAGGACGAAAGTAGGAATTACCAAATCATGGACAATTATTCTTTCTCATTATCGGTAATATTTGTGATTCTGATCTGCGGTTATAGATGCGGGTTATCAATGATACAAGAAGGTGAGTGGTGTCTTTGTGCTTAATTACTCTTTTTTTTTTTGGGGGGGGGGGGGGGGTAATAACGATTCTTATCTACCGGTATGTCGAAGCATTATAGTGAGCATTATAATGACAATGTTTATTAATATTTTATTCTCCATCATAATAATTATTGACAGCTACTCATGAAGATACAATGTAAACATTGCAAACAATTATGATTGAAAGAACATGACTATACATTTCAGGCAAGCAAATGTCAAGATTCTTTTCATCTGACTGCCTCGCAGATTATTTTGTTTACCCTATATTATCTACTGCGGTTTTAGGACCACTACCCCCCCCCTGGAAAACCACCCTTGGGATAACCACCCCTAGGACAACTACCCCCGGACAACTATCCTAGGGGGTAAAGTTCTTTCCACCAACTATTATTTTTTCTTCTTCTCCTTATTCTTTCTCTTCTCATTCCTCATACCCTCGACGTCGACCCTTATCATCATCATCATCATTACCACACCCTCATCATGTCTTTTTCTCCCCTTTTACAAATCTTCCCTCATCAGTTTACATGTTAGAGAATTGCGAGTCGACGATCTCAACGGACATCTCTTTCTATCACTCTGGTTTACTTCACTCTCAGCGGGAACAATTTTATCCAAACGATGTGGAATGCCGGATAACAATAACCACGGACAGAGACAAATTATTACTCATCGTCTCCGAAGACTTCGACATCGAAGGCGATGTAGATCGTATTTGTTTTGATGCCTTGTGGTACGTTGACGGGGCGGCGAACTCTTCGCAAGCCATATTTGAAAACGGTAGGTCGATTTGTAAAATATTATTTTTAAATTTAAATTATAATACGTCATACTGTGCATGATCATTTTTTGACGAATACCAACAGAGGATGAATAGTATAGTTGAAAATATGTACACATAATAAGGCAAGCTTTTATTTTTTTCACCAGAGGGACTATTATATGTATGAGCTTTTACAAATATAATTACTGTTATTTTTTATCAATGCAAATTGGAAGAAAAAAATAATTAATTGCAGTAACAAAAGGAATTATGCGTCTTAATTATGTTTTCTTATTTATTCATAGCCATCTTGATAAAAAGTGGATTCGCCTAGAGAGTGAGAGATAGGGCATCAGATCAGGCGTGACGATTAACTATGCTTTACCATATGCCGAAATATTAACAATTCACTTTTTATTCTATTGTATTTCTCTTTGAAAAAAAAAAACATAAAGGCGAAGCGTCCTGCGGCCGTGAAGATGAGATAGGTGATCTCGTCTCCAGTGGGCCATCCGTCACCCTTTTGTTGAAGACGGATGACGCACCCCGCAAAGATGGGTTCAGACTGGTTTACACAAGTTTTCACACAGGTATAAATTTCGTTCAAGTTGGATGAATACAATAACCTGCATGTACTGCTAAAGAGATTGCATGGTATATGAAACACAAGGAGCGTCGATCCATCTGGCATCATGAGGGTTCAAAGGGAGGGGGGCAAACACACTTAGTTGGAAATTGTAATGTGGGGCGATAAACTGCGCTCACACTACGATCAAATCATTTCACATTACCATTTAACGTAGCGTGCAATCAATGAGATTGACCAACTAAATAAACAAATTAAAAACTTGATAAAAAGGAGATGAACATTTTTTTCTGGGGGGGGGGGGGCGGTGGGTGTGATACTACTAGATTTTTCTCATAATTAGGTCTATTTGCAAGTCATGTAAACGATACAATGATTTTAATGTCAAAAATCATAACTCGACAACACTGACCACAATAATAATCATAATTAACAACCACATAGCATACAGAGGTATTGAATAATTTCACTTCAGTTGAACTACTTTCATGTTTTGCTTACTAAATCTCTTGATCTTTGCAATAATATATTCGCCATTCCCCCTCTCTCTATATATATTTCTCTCTCTCGTAATGTTCAAGGTCCGTGTAACGCAAGTGAGTTTAGATGTACCAACGGGAGATGTATAATTGCTCAACTAGTCAACAATACTCACGATAACTGCGGAGATGGGAGTGATGAACCAGCCGTAGGTAAACTACAGGGATCTTTCCCTAGATTTTTTTCTTTTCGATTATTAAAAAGTTAACATACAAACGTAGGCCTATTTAACTTTCTCATCGGAAACATTCACACACTGTCGGCAATTGGGTAAATCTGAGATACATCAAGAGTTATAGCATATCACATGACAACGGCTGATCAATGGCATGATCGTATTTGCGTTGAGCAATTGCAACAGACCAAATATCATGAAAAATACATTCAATATGAATTATATTTGGACACAAAATGACAGAATATATTGCCGCATGCTATGATACAATCATCGTCATTATCATACATTGGGGTGCACGATTTTTATTGAAATTTTACCGGCCAAAATATTTGTTCATCATTTTAAGTACATACAGTGAC
The DNA here is from genome assembly GCF_000002235.5 of Strongylocentrotus purpuratus. Taxonomy (NCBI): domain Eukaryota; kingdom Metazoa; phylum Echinodermata; class Echinoidea; order Camarodonta; family Strongylocentrotidae; genus Strongylocentrotus; species Strongylocentrotus purpuratus. Next base: position 9,401,092 of record NW_022145614.1, read on the forward strand.
ATTCTTAACAAATTCGTTTATTTTTCTGCTGTTGGTAACCATTGAAAGTTTCCTCCAAATTTTATATTTGCTTCTCCTCATGAGTTATATGAGAACCTTCTTTCATTGCTTTCTCCAGATACACAACGAGAACCACCCAGGAATGGAAAAATCGCAGAACTGGGTATCGGCCTCATAATCGGCATCGCGGTTGCGGCGTCCCTCGGTCTTCTGATTCTCATCGTCTGCACACTGTGTATCATCTACCATGCATTGTGCGCGAAGATATTGTGTCCCAATCACCATAGCAACGAGCAGCAAGGAAAAGATGCCGAAGTCGTTGCGCCGCCAATATTTCGATCTTCGTCTCGAGTCGGAGAAGTATTGATTAATGACCGATCGCGAGCGAGAGACGCCTGGATGTAATACTGTAACATTCCTTTTCAATGGCGACGTCAGTTCAATAGGGTAATTAATATCATGTCTTTCGTAATCTTCATTTATAGTTTCCCTAAGCCATTACCAAGATACAGGTCTTAAAACAGATGCCTGATAAATCGTTAGGAAAAGTGATGAAGATTAATTATATCGTTAGAATAAGATGGGAATAATTTTGAATTGTTATCAATTACATAAAACTTTTAAAATAAAATCAAACTTCAATTGAGAAACTAAGACCTAAACACAGAGCATGTTTTTAGCAAATAATGATTGTTTATGCAATCACAATGTGGACATTAGTAGCATAAATAATTAAAGAAGTTTAATGCAAAATGTAACAAAATGAATAATGTCTTCTCAATTCCCAAACATACACACTATAAAAAACATTTCGTTACAAGTTGATGTATCATATGTCAAATAAACGCTTCTTTATCACACTGTTGTACTCAGAATTACAAATTGATAAAACGACCACTGTTCATTTCAATGATTTTTAGCAATATTTTAATAACATGATGCACATGACATAAAATGCAGACTAACACAATTTAATGATGGTTGGTCTACAAACCGGGAAGTTAGAACAAAAGTACATTATGTTCTTCTGCATCCAAGATATATCATAAAAAGGTATACCTCAACAATTTAACGATAAAACACAAAAGCGGCTTAACGAGTGTCCATCCGTTATATGCACCATCAGTTAGGTAATAATACCCCCATATTTCAAAATGATATACAAACTACCTTCCCATCGATTGATTTCATTGTACATGTGTTACTTTAACAAGACCGTTGTGTATTACGAACTTCTTGTGCTGGTATAGTTCAAGAATCAAAGTGTATGACATTTCTTAGGATGTACAGTCTAATCAAACATGGTGTGATTTGAGACCAACATCAAGGATTCATAATGTGGTTTTGATATTGAGGTTAGTGCTGTAACATCACGGATATCTCCAATTCCGTTTAACCGCCAGTCAAAACCGGACGGTTTTCGGTTAAACGATTTAAAAAAAAAAAAAAAAAAAAAAAAAAAAAAAAAAAAAATTTGTTTTTTTTTTTTTTTTTTTTTTACCGACTCTGTCGGCAACTTTCATTTAACTGGGAGGTGCATTTAAAGGGGCCGATTTGTGCTTGTGAACTTGTCACAAATAATAGTAACAATGTTGTTTTTAGAAGAATGTGTAAGATCATTAATGTAAATTAAAAACAGTAGAGGACCTAGGACAGAACCTTGTGTAAAAGTTGGATGAATTATTATTATAAACTACATATTGAGATGATGAGATCTATTACAAAGATTACTTTCAAACCAAGATGACAGACAAATTGGAGTGTTGTTCTAGTTTTGGAGTGGTGAGTCAACACACAGATTACTGAGCTGGGAGACATTGCCAGGCATAGTGCCAGGTGGAGGGGCATAAATCGAAACTTTTAAAAAAAAAAAAAAAAAAAAAAAAAAAAAAAAATATTTAAAAAAAAAAAAAAAAAAAAAAAAAATCGGGAAAACGAAACCGTCCAATTGAAAACGGAATCCGCCATGGGCGGTCGGATACCGGTCGGTTAAACGTTTGACTACAGCACTAATTGAGGTGTTATGGATAAGTCTCTGGCCTGTGAACCACATGATCTGAATTCCTGGCTGCAGCACTTATGTCCTTTGGCAAAACATTAATCTACATTTTATACTCTCGACCCAGGGGTAGAAAGTGGGTACCTGGTAGGATTCATTTCTTGAACACACCCAGCACTATGGTTGCCAGAGCTAAAGCTGGGTAACAATATCCCAAGAGTCTTTGGAAGCATAAAGAGATGTTATATCACATTCCAGAACAGATTATTATTATATTATATAATGAACAACTTAAAAAGTACTCTCTTTGACAAAAAGATGATGTTGTAAAATGAGGATGCAAGTAGTTTTTTTCCTTCAATGTGTGTACATTGTCCATGTTTCAATTGCTCTTGCACAGTACCTACTTGTTTGCCATCACTAGACTGAGATCCATTAAGATGATACATGCGGAATATAGAGATACAGAGATCATGACAATCTGTATCTCGGATGACAACAAGCTCACTCAAGCAACTTACATGTACACACTCAACTGACATAAAATGTAGGAAAATGAGCTCAATATAATTTATTTTACTGCCATCATATCGCGTTAACCTTTGTTGTGCATTATAATAGACATGCATATGAGTACATCTAACGACAGATAATGGTGCACACATTGATAAATGCGTGAGAACATAAAGAGCGCATGATCACATCGCTGAATCCATTAGACTTAGCATCAGTACGATTGGGATAAATGTAATGTATCCTGTTTATAATCATCATCAGTTTGAATAAAAAACCTTAAAAATAAGAGAATACATCATGTGTTCTTAATATGTGGTCCAAACAAAGACCATCTGATTCCTTTCACAACGAGGTCAGTTTTTCTACAACATATAATTTAATAAATCCCAAAGCTGGATCTAAGATCACGTTTAACAAAGGAAAACTTAGATCTCAGCCTAACTTCAATTCTAAAACCCAATTCGGAACAAAAGCTTAGGCTTGGCGTTAAGTTTAAGTTTGAGTAGAATACAAGCGTTCAAGAATAAAATCCCTTGCATTATGTTTAAATGTTGATAGTGAACACTGTGCAGTCAACATACTTATTCCTATCAAACAATAATCAGATCGCGAGAATGGCATTCAGTACACTTACATTCAGCAACAGGTGAGGGACCTATCGTACAAAACTTACAAAACAATCAAGATATTTACATAAACAAAGTACTATTTACATATGGATATGGGGCATGGTGCGGGTGTAGTTTGAGGATGATTAGAAATCAATGCCTCTATCTAAAGTTTCCGTAAACATGAGACAAAATATGCATTTTCATAATTGTTTGTATGTCATGTTAATAAGGTCATAATCATAAATCAGCAGTTTCACAGTGAAATGATTAAGATTCTGCATCAAAATTGATCAGAACTGCCTTAGACAATCTCCCATGATGGTATTCCTGTACATTGTATATTGTGAACAAAAAATCTTAATTTTCACAAGGTGCACATGAAACATTGAACCTGGCAAAGTTGAGCAAAGCTGTTCATGCCAAAGAATTATTTCATCTACAGAGATACAACTTGTACAATCTGAATGACAGTATCAACATAAATGTTTGGTTGAATTCCTCATGTGACTAAAAATTCATGATTTCCTACAAAATCACACCCTCTGAGCAAACTACATCACATACGCTAGGATGGAAGAAAGTGACAATTTGTTCGACAATAAGTGAACTGTCAGACCATACATATCTTTTGTGCCTCCTTGATACTGAATTCGCTGTTAAAAATTGTCCGTTCAAATTTTTGAGACACAAGGTTCACGATCTGTATTGTGCTTCCACTGCTCCTACAGACTATATTTACAAAAGTGAGATTAAAAAGCAGTCTTTTTGTGGATCGAAGCTGCTAACTAGCTTACATGCCGACATCAACAGAATATCTTGATTGCTTGATTACTGGTAAATGAAGTTGAATCTAAAAGTGGAAACAAAAGGAGAAACAAAAATTGTATTAGTTACATGTCTAAAACTGGGTCAAAAACACTTTGCAAAAAAACATGTGTCAGCATGATCCACCAAGTTTAACTGTCAACATCCAATCGTAAGACATACCAATTAAACCAAAATATTAAAATACTAGTATTAAACAAAAATGGTGGCAAACAGGTTTCCATAATCATATGACTAATAGTCATTAAAAAAACAAAACAATTGTGGGGAATAAATCAGAACTTTATTCCATGTCTTCTCAAATTCAAAGAGAGCATACATTGGACCAATACCTAGAGAAAGAAGAATATTCTGGATGACAAACCTACCTGCTAAGTAGCTGCGGTAAGCTGGATATGACTGGACCATATCCTGGTGAATTGTCGTAGAGTTCAAAGAGAGGCGCTGCTACCAGCTTGTAATTCCTTGGAACAGCAAATAGGGCTATAAACAGGAGATAATGATACAAATATATTTATTTATTTATGCATGTTCCCAATTTCTCAAATCGTTTTCAATTTTACAATCCATTTGATTTGACTTCACATGAAAAAGAATATAACAATGTTTTATCAAAGGCAACTATTATACAGTTTAAAGAATGAACACACAGCATAGATCTCCAATCATTGCCACACCTTGATGAAATACCTAAAGGGTTGTGAAATAATAATAATAATGTCCACTGGAAGACAGCTTTCACCATTTGGAATATTCTTGGGTGCACAAATTATATGTTCTGTATTTTAACATTTTTATTCATTCATGTCAGCAGCGGAAATTACAAAAATATGAATGAATGAAGTAAGTAAATCAATATTTTACAAGTTCAAATACTTACCCTTTTCCGCTAGTTGTACAAAGTAGAGTTTTTTATGTTCCTTTGGCTTTGTTATATGAGCTGGAATGTAAGGATACTGTGGAGAGAAATAATATGAAGAGTATCAGCACTAAAATGCATTGGTAGTAAGTAAAGTAGAGAACAGGTCAAAATATAATTGACAGTCATTTTACAATATAGCATAGCATGCAGAATTAAAGCTTCAGCATTCTTTGCCAATCCCTGATCTTTGTTTTGGTCCTACATGTATATGTTGTTGTAAACTCTTTTTTCTTATCATTTGGATATCATGTAACCATCAGCCTCCTCATCAACACAATTATCATAATCATTATCATCAGTATCATCACTATCCTCCTCCTCCTCCTCAAATCATATCCACCACCACCACCATCATCAATGTCATTCTCCTCCTCAAATCACCACTATCTTCAACATCATCATCACCACCACCACCACAATTTTATTCTCCATCATCATCATCATTCTCCCAGTACCCTTTCATTGAAGTATTAATCATCAATGTCACCCTAATATTGACATCCCATCCCCACCAGTAATACCACTGTCACTGCTACCACCACCACCACCATCACCATCATCAAGATGGTAATGATGATCATCTTCATTATACTCACTTGAGGAGGTTCAAAGTTAGGTCTGTACCAGTTCGCAATGATATCTTCTACCATCCAGTCTTGCTGGACACCATCTTGTCTTCCAAGAATCTGATTAATAAAAAAAAAGATTTAAAAAATAAAGACAATTAGAAATAAATGCATCAACAAGTTTTAGAGTAATGTCTGAATGTTTGACCATCAATCTTGTTGTGCAGAGATTCAAAGAAACATCCCTAAATCTCATATTTACAGTTTATATGCTTTTTCCCCCTTCAATTTATGTACCGGTATGTTCATCCAAATGATTGGCCAAGCCTAAAAATAATTGAAATTTGGTCTAGAAAATAAGGCCATGTATTACTTAAATGAAAAATTGGCTTTCATCACTCTGTATTTTAAAAGGAATAGTTTCATTATCTTTCCAGTTAAAACATGTTTTCTTTTTCTTCAATTTACCCAAAAGGCAGGCTAAGCCTAAAATCACTGAATCTTTGTTTAAAATGTCCAATATGTTTTGTATATGTTCTTCGAACATTGTTTGTATTTGTTTATGTTGTTTAAACAAAATGGTTGAACCAATAAATAAAATGAAAAAAAAAAAAAATAGCTTTTATCATTTGGTACTTTCAAAAGAATAGATTCATTCTTCCATATGTGACTGATTTCCTGCTCAAGGTCAACTTTGAATGTCCCTTTTCATCAATTTCTTTTCCATTTGTATGTGCTTAAACTTAGTGTGTAATAGTGTCACACATTTTCAGGCTATGAGGTGGCTATGAAGTGGCTATGAAGTCACATTCTTCTCAATCGCTCTTGGTCCTAAATTTTCACACAGGGTATGAAATAATTACATACACAATTTGTTTCAAGTTCAGTTCAGAAGCTCTAGCTTGCAAATAGCTGAAACTGCCGTTTTGTTTTTTGTAACTCAAGAATGAGCGGACTGGTTGAATTAGGGCCTTTGCTGAATAACTTTAGAGTAAGCTTTAATATGTCATATTCTCAAGAAACATAAATAGGTACGATTAAAAAAAAATCATAAACAAATTACAAAACTTGGTAAAGGTATGAATCATTTAGTTGTCAACTGTAGATCTATCTCTGATATCTTACTTCTGTCATGAGTCTCTTGAGACCATCCATCTCGTCTTCTCCAGCTTTGAGTTCTCCACCAGGCCTACATACAAAAGACACAAAAAGCTAATCTCAAGGATCATTGTCAAAAGACATGTTGAATTCCCACTAAAACTGTATACAAATAAGGGACGTAAATTCTCACAAATAACCAAGGAACCACAGACAAATGATTTTTGATGTTTGTTTATTTGCAGCTCGTTTGAGTTCAACTGTACTCATACAACAAAGTGCTATCTGTAATCTAACTGGAATAAATATACAATAATTAGGTATTCGCAATCTCTGATTTTCTGCAAAAGAAAAAGAGTATTTGACTGGCCTGGGACTAATCAATTGTATGCAGGTGCTATTAAATTAACAAGAAAATCGCATCTCAATATCTACAACCATGGGCCTTTGATGAAAATGGTGGTCAAACTAGAAATAATACAAAATAACGCCTAAAAACAATGCAAAAGATGAAAATAAACTTACAATTTAAAAAATGTTGTGCCCAACTGCAGCAATAAAACATGAGGAAGATCATGTTCATGAACGATGAGGACTCCCTCTACAGACCGCCTTGTGCCCATCTTCTGGAATTCATCTTTCATCCGTTGGAACCTGGCTGGTACACTGGAATCTTTCTCATACAGGGGCTCTTTGGTCCCAAATGTGTAGTTTGTCAAAGGATATCTGCCACGAAAGAAGAAAAATTTGGGCAACACAAAATGAGACTGCCACTCTAAAATGCCTCCGCCGATATGTATTTTCAATAATCATGTAACCTTTAGAGACCTCACAAACCCATGGTACCCATACCCTATGACATTAGCACAACAAGCAGAGACAAAGCACTGAATGACAGTCATGACTGTGACAGTGTACAACTACAAACTTTATACAACCAGCTAGAGAAAAAGATAGATGGAAGATTGAAGATAGACTCTAGCCTAGGTCTGGAAACTTGACGGCAGTATTGACTGCATTTTTCAAAGTACTAACAAAGTTAGTAGATTCGATAAAGCCAGTAGATAGTTAGATACTAGATGTATTATAACCAGACGTTGTGTATTATTGTATCCACTATCCGGACACTTTATTTTAAACAGTAATTTGAAGAAGTTATACATATGTATGTAAGCAATATTTCATTACACTTCAAAGAATTATGTCGGGCAATATCTTACAGGACAAATATTCATGATGGTTATTGCTATTTGATGAATATTTTTCATTTAATCCATAGGCAAATGAGCATACTTTATTTTTGTCAAGACATTAACTTATGACTCAAGTTATGTGTCCGGACAGACAACTTCCCAATCTTAATAATGGTCATCTTTCATTTCTCAAAAAATCTGAACTGCATGTTCATCAAATGAGCACAGACATCTCTAACATTGGACTAGGGCAACTGATCCAATGTACGACTCTCTATGTCTTACAAGATTGTTTGGCTTTGACAATGTCAAACCTTAATTTTTTGTTTTGTTACTTAATATAAATTACACCTTTTTTGTGTTGTGAAAATGATATGATGATATGATAGGATTGCATTGTCCTGAAAAAATGTCGAAGATTAAACCGAATGAGCTTCAATATTGACCTTGGATAGTTTAGTTATTCTGCATCAAGAAAGCATATTTGATAATGTTTAGTATCTTTTTAAGTCATTTAGTTTTAGAGCATTTTTAGGATATTCTGGAAGTTTGACTTAATTTGGGCAGAACCGTAATAATTTCCAAGTCAAATCTTAGATACATAGACTATGTACATACAAATAAAGTTAGAGCTCCCAGCATGAAATTCATCAACATTAATTGGCCATTTTTTTACCCTCGACTCCGGCGTGGAGATACTAGTTCTTACTCTAACACACCAAAATTCATCTAAATCTTCCACAATTGTTCAAATAACAATCATGATTTAAAGTCGTTATCTTTTGTACCTCTTTCGTGTCAATTTTCTTATTTTGGGGAGGTTATTTTTCACGTGCATGCATGAAGTTACATGTAGCGATTGTAATCTCAGAATACTCAGATCCTCATTAAATTCATGCAAAGAAAGAATTAGATCTAGATTCTACCCTTTCTCCCATCAAAACTAAAAAAGTCAAAGACATCTTCAAATTATAATTTCAAATGGTTGGACATGTTGGAAGGATGCCCAGAGGAATCGAAAAACATTGTAGATCTAGTCTAAGTCAAAATTGAAATTACTGTCTCTTTACATTGCGCAAAAATGTCACCAAACCCGCTGTTTGAATGGCTCTGGAGCTCGAACGCCCTCGGCAGCGGCATCGTCGGTCCCTGGAGTTAATCATGACCGAAATCAGTCTCCCAACACAGACTCATTCACTTTACACACAAAAACCCGACAATTGATTGAACATTTTCGTTCAGTTCAAGGACTCGGTTTGACATATAGAAAAAGAGGGAACCTGTTAGATTTACCACTGCTAATTAATCAAAATACTTACAATATTGCTGTCCTTTCACGATGCACACCAGCTGTACTTTTGTGATTGCTAGAGTCTGAAACAGACCTTCCTCTGGGCCAGCCAGCAGAACTTCGTTCACGCGGGGTAGTAGCCATCTTTTCTTGTTGACTGTGCAGCTGCTAATCGTAGATGGCGCAATACCAAACTCACTTGAGAGATCATAGGATCTCTATGCAAATTCATCAGACTACCGGTAGATCGTAGACATGACTAGAGTGCGAGTTTGGGTTGAGAAGTAGGAGCACATGCCCTTCCAAAATAAATTCTGTGCCCCTCCCTCTCACCCCCCCCCCCCCTCCCAAAAAAAAAACACAGTTGTAATGTCTCCAATATGGAAAAGAAAATGAACACCAGCAAAAGACCCGTAAATTAACCTTATGATATTGTGGTTTTCTGGTGCATTTTGGCTTTAACATTTGGTTATGATGGAGGTGGGGGGGGGGGGGGGGGGGGGGGGGTGCTCGAAGAATCAATCTGGAAGAAATGCTTCCTTTTGGTAAGGGGGGCAAGATGCATAGCTTCATGGAAAGACTTTACTGATTCATTTCTCACAAAATTATTTTCATAATGAATTGATGTAGTTCATACAAAATTAATGCCTCGGAAAACACAGAAAAGTCTGTGAAGAAGCTTCTGGACTAAAGAAACTCAGACAACTGGTATGAAAGTTCAATTTTTCATTCCTTCTCTCTCCCACTCTCTGTAAATACAATTTTGTTCTCTCTCACACTTTTCTGAATCTCTTTTCCATCCACCTCACTCTCAATAAAATGTCATCATGATCTTGTTGAATGGTTTTGTCTTCTTTTAAAACAAACAATTCATTATTTTTTAAAACTTATATATATATATATATATATAATCATTATCTACTTGTTAATTGTTATTACTATTTTTTTTTTTTTAGGGTGGGGGGGGGGGGGGGGGCGCAGCAAAATCATGTGGAACCATAATAAGGTAAACAATATTAAGGGACCTCTACCGTGAATTTATTCATGAAACAGAAAGGACCCCGAAGTGGAGAGAAATGATAAATAAATAAATAAACCTCCCCTAATATTTGTATATATCTATCATAATATCCCAAAATGACCATGCCCATGCTGTACGAATGCAGATATAATTTGAATAAGAAGTTTCATAATCAACTTCAAATTCTTATGCATGCACATGTTAGTACAGTTTATAGAAGGCATACATTTGGAAGATCCCAATTGCTTCTGGTTCATCATAACATTTGCAACAACTTTCAACGAGCTCCAACAAATAAAGTAGATTCTGACACCATTGGTATTTGAATTGGAAAACATTTTAATATGGATTGTTCAAGGAAATGTACCTAGGTATGTCTTTAAAAATAATGTCATATAATTCTATTAACTGGAGTCTGGACTGTCTTTTCATCTTGAGCCTGGTTGACCTTGTGCTTTCCACCAATGTCCTGATCGTACAACTTCCTTATGTGGTCCTTCAAGGGTCCAATATTTCTGCTCAGTTGTGCAGAGATGGCTATCACAGGCAACCTGATCCTGTCCTGGAACTCTATCAAGTTGGTCCTGGACTCCTTAAGATCCATCTTGTTCCCAACAATTGCGTGAGGTCTCTCTGACAGACCGGGCAGGTACTGCTCAAGCTCGTAGCGGAGATCGGACAGCTGCGACCAGGGGTCCTTGACGGAGAGGTCGATGACGTACAGGAGGCAGCGGCATCGCTCGATGTGACGCAGGAAAGAGTGGCCCAGGCCTCGGTTCTGATGGGCACCTCTGATCAGACCAGGAATATCTGCAACTGTAACAGAGAGAGAGAGAAAGAGAGGCATGATGAGAAGTAACTGTCCCATCCACATCATCATTCTACATTACTCTTTCTTCTTCTTCTTATCGAGTCACTACACAAGTCCTGTCCATTGCACCACATCATCATTCTACATTACTTGTTCTTGATCAAGGTATATAGGCAATTTTTAAACCTGTTTCGATTGCCTTGAATGATTGGCAGGAATGATAAATGTGATTTTTTCTAATAGAAAAGTATTTAGTTTTGTCAGTTAACCAAATTTAGATGAATGAAAATAATTTGTCTTCTTTTTCTTGACTTTTGGTTATGAACAACAGCATGAACAGAATCAATCGTATTCCTTTAGAATGACATCAGAACAGCTACAAAACTTTAAGGTGACTGTGAAGAAATATAGCTTATCTATTTATAATTCTAGAAAAAATAAGAAAAGACAATGCCTGTGACAAAACAGCATCTCTCCTCACAAAACAAACAAACAAACAAACAATGTATGTCCACAATAATAAATGGCCCGAACTTCAGCTCACCGAGTTTGTTAATCGAGGGTTCAGTGACACAAAGACGTAACTCCATATTTTGCCAAAATGAGTATTTGATATCAAAATGTTCAGAAAAATGTGGACTTTCCACGAAACACAAAGACTTAACTCCACTCAGCACCCCATTGAAGTCAATGGCTAGTGAAAAATAGACTTTATTCCTTAAGACTCAAGTGCTCAGTGACACATAAACCACTTTTTCTAAAAATGGCCAAAATGGAGTTGCGTCTTTGTATCACTGAACCCTCAATATGTCTGTACGCTTACCTGCAACTTGCTCCATATCATCATAAATGACCATGCCAACATGCGGATTGAGTGTGGTGAATGGGTAGGCCGCCACGGCAGGCCTTGCTCTGGACAGCGCTCTCAGGAGGGTGGACTTGCCAGCATTGGGGAAACCAATCTGAAAGTAATAACAAAATGCTATTATACCTTCCTTAGTGACCACCTGTCTACAAAGACCACCTGTCTATAAAGACCATATTTTTAAAATTTTCTTTGAAAATGGTTTCTCTTTGAAACATGTACTAAAGGAACCTGTCTACAAAGGCCACTGTTTGTGTTTCCTTTGGGCGGTCGCTATAGACAGGTTTGACTGTATCTCTTATACCTTGAAGTATAAAATGGGTAAAGGTTAAATGAACACACAATTTAAATTATCCTCTCTATCCAAACGGTTTACTGGTGCTAAATCATTGGAACCGTCAAGGTTCAAGATTTATTTCTTTCTTTCCACTGACATGAAAACAATACATTCATAAACAGTAACAACAAGCTCATCATCAACAAGAATAAATTCATGAACAATAACAAGAAAGTTATGAAGACATTAACAATGTGGAAAAAATGTGGTCTGTAAAAAAGCACAGCTTTGAAATATAGGCTCATTCTCCATTCAAATTCACTTCTCCTACATATTTTTGTTTATCTATTTTGATCTTCATGCTAGTGCTAGCGACAGACGTTTAGTGCAGATTATCTATAGGTTCAACATTCTCCCAGTACATTCAAAGTTTGATTATAGACCCATTTTGTATACCGGTAACCAAACCACCAATTAGTAATCTCTGCATAATAGGGTTACAGATAAAGGGGCATTTTTGTTAGTGTGGTTGGATTTGAACACCTCCTATTTATTTCATACAAACATTCCCCCAATCGGGTACAAATTGCCCCATCCAGCCTTACCCAATTATGCGGAGAGTACTGTATTTCATTCCTTTTTTTTCCTTCTTCGTGCACGGAAATATAATGAAATGATGCATTTGTCAATGACTTACCAGACCCACATGAGCCATGGTCCTGAGCTCCAGGTGGAGTACCCGCTCCTCCCCCGGGGTGCCGCATGTACCCATCATAGGGGTCTTGTGCTGGGCCGTCATGAAGGATCGATTGCCACGTCCTCCCTCACCACCCGCAGCCAGCATGAACTAAAACAATGAAAGCATGAAGGTAGCCTCAATAAAATGCAAATAGGAATCTGTAAAGGCTGATTGTGCTACCAGATGTGTAGGATCCCTTACAGAAGCGACCAGCACATCACAAGATAGGGAGATCTGGCTCATGAAGCCGTCACACATCTCCCAGATGGTGTGGAAGGCTCAGGTCAAGATAGGTCAATGACTCTTCTGGATTTTTTACCGCAATTCTATACAAGCTGCTGTTAACTAACCATGTATGCCACAGCAGGGGGCTTCAAGAACGCTGAACACATTTTGTTTTCTGCACGGTTTTAATCATGACCCTTCACTTTTAATCAATAATTGCTTATCATGATTCGAGTGCTTATCATGATTCGAGGGCTTTCGGTGAAAGGAAGCTATCTATATATATATATATATATGTATCATGAAGTTACAAAATAATAATACAAAGAGCTAAAGTACCATAGGGAGCCGACATGACCAGCACAACTCTCAACTTACAAACAAACATTTTTATAAATAAAAGGGGATCTTTGATTTTCAGACTACTGGGAAGTAATGCAATGGTGAAGATTTTTGTTGGTGAAGAAAATGAATGCTAAATTATCTCAGACAAAGACAAAAGCAGAAGGGAATACAAAAAACAATGCTGGAGTTACTCACCATGTCGTGTTCATTTTCTAAGTCCTTGATGATAACATTATTTTCTTTTACTAAAGTACCAAGAGGAACCTGTAAACCGAACAAAACAAATACTACATGTTAATTTGTGGTCTATCTTACCACTAATTAGATAAAACAAGATTCACTCCATGAAACCAGGCGTAAGCACAGAGTAATTATCTCACTTTTCTCTTAACTGGAATAAATAATACCATTCAACATCATCACCAGAGTTGTGAAAGGCCACAGGTACTTTGTGAATTCTTTATTAAAACTGCAAAATTTATTTATTTCCCTCAAACTTGATGCTACCGAAGGAATGATTTCAACATGAAAATAGAAAGCAAATTTACCTTAATGACATTGTGTTTGCCATTCCGTCCATGACGATTTTGACTCTTCCCCTTTCCTCCTGCCTCTCCTCGATAAAGCGGGAGGACGCGCTCTAGTGACTTCAGACTCTGCTCACCTAGGAGAGAGAGAAAAAAACCTTGAATATACATAAAAACTGAAACAATGCCATAACAAATGATGGAACAACAACAGTTTGCTATTTAGATGTGCAATTATGGACATCTTGCTGCTTGTCTTTCATAACGACTAATTAATCAACTGAAATATGGAACTTACATTGTCAAGCTCATCTTTATAATAAACACTGTTTTTTTTCCTTCAGTCAATCACCTCATTCATAATTGTACCACATAACAGCTCAGTTCAGAAACTGGTAGAATTTTTTATGCACAGCATACATCTCATCAATGCTAAATCTTGTTTTAAAAATAAAACTAATTGTTATTAATGAAACCTCTCATCACTGTGTTAGCAGAGAAGATGTATTCATCAATTTAAATAGATTATGAAAATGGTCAAATAGCTCAAGATAATAATTATCATGCAGTTACAAGCACCCTGAGGCCCCTGACTCATAATTATGCTCTTAAACCACTGGATATGATCATACACCTATGGTAAAGTCACCATGACAATAAAAAACTGAAAAACTTATCAGTTATCTGACTGAGGAGTTCCCAAAACACCTTTTCATTTTTTGTGCTGAATGATTAGGAAAAGCCTCATGTAGTTTTATTGGAGTATGCCCCGAAACAAAGAACAATACATTTTTTGTTTGAGAGGATATTTAAAGGGATTGGGTATCTTTGTCTCAGATTCTGAAACAAAATCCTGGATTTAGCTCATGCTGCAATGATAATTATAACCCTTTAGGTCAGTCAGGAACCCCATGACTTTTACAAGCCGATCCTCTGTCTGATTATCAAGATATTTATGATTGGAAAATCGAAATTTCAAAAACCGTTAGGTTAACGGTTTTTATAACACTACAGTCTGTTGGGGAAAACGAGTATGGTAAAACTGGTCACTCAAAGATTTTTACTTTTTTGAAGCACTTCATGATCATTTTAAGCGCAATTTTTTTAGGGCTTCAATATTACACCATATCATAAACACTGATAACACGTAGGGCCATGCATCTTAGATTTAACATTGTTAAATGATGCCTTTAAATACCTACATTCAAGAATAACATGGCCTCCGTTACCACCGTCTCCACCATCAGGGCCACCAAACTCTACATGAGCTTCTCTGCGTACAGACACGCATCCATCTCCTCCGTTACCTCCAGCAACTCGTACCCGTCTCCAGTCCACAAAATGCTTGGACTGCCATGATTGGGAGAAGAACAAACATAACATAATAATACTACTACTACTAATAATACTAGGCATTAATATAGCGCCGTCTACATGTATCTAGACAATGCTCTTACAAGGCGCATAAGAAAAATAGAAAGAATAAGAGAGTTTGGATTAGTGTCATAGTGCCAGGTGCAGGTATTGTTAAGAAATATGAGATTTCAGCTTGGATTTAAAGGTCTCTAAGGAAGTTATGAAATGAATCTTAAATTCAATGGTAAATTATTAAGATTACAGTTTCTAACTCCCACTATATTTGGCCTGAGCGAATGTGAAATGAACCTCACAGCACGGGCATAGGCCAGTTGACCAAAGGTTCTTATCTAGGTGATTGTTGTCTTGTGATTTGTCAATTTTCTCAAGACTAGTCGTGTGAACATTCTTACTTCATGAATCAGTCAACTTAGACATAATTATGCTATACTTCTTTGCAGTTCAGTAACGTTAAGTTGTTGGATTAACTTGTTCTCATGCTTGTTATTGTTTGGTTTTAACCTTCAACTAGGTTAATATTATCCAACACTTATGATGAAATTGAGGTTTCAATGAGGTGATGAATCTGCATTCTATATTTTTGGAAGAAATTTAATCTATCCTTTTTTCCGCATAATACTAATAGACTGATCCAAATAATTCTTCAAAATTCTCTTGAGCATGGTCGATCAGTAAATGATGAGGATGCAAATCATGATGCAAATCATGATGCAATATTCTTCCTAATGTCATTTGACCAGTTTGCACCATTGCTTTTGGGGTTTAACATGTTCCAAGTTAAGATGCATACCAGCTTTTTCTCACTCAGATTCTTCTTTCTCCTTGGAGGTATGGATGACATTCCTCTCTGTATACTGCTCATGTTCTGCAAAAGCCGACGGAAAGGAAGGAGATGATAATGCAAAGATGTAGCCATGGTTTCTCCTTTGAAAGGGCGATGTCTCGGGACTCGTTTGTGAAGATTATCCTACACAACATGAAGGAGAAAGGATTAACATCAACTCTAGTTTAAATTTTCACAAACAGGGTTTTCTGAATTAGTAATATAGAGCTAGATTATCTTATTTTAATCATACATTTGGCTTTCGAAACAAAAAACTAATTTAGTTTTTTGTGTTACTAGACTTCTACCCTCTTTTTTTCTACATTTTAGAATCATTACCTTAAAATAATAAGTCTTATACATGCCATATCATTAATGTTTTGAAAAAAATCTTCCATTATAATAAATGATTTAATAAATAATAGGGTCTAATAGGATTCACTGTTTTAGTCTTTTAGATCCATCTTCATTCTTCATTTTTTCTTGAATCTTCAAATTTGTCAATTGCCAATAATAAGTCGATCTAGAGGTCTACCTACGCCTCCATGCTTCATTGAAAGCCAGTCATCCAAGCTAAGTCAGTATTTTTCAAATCTATGCATAAACAAAATTCAGCGTAAGTTACATAGCCTAGTTAGACTTAGACGTTAGGGTTAATTTTTAACAGGTGAATCACACAGCTCCATGCTCCAGAAGCTTAGCCTAGGCACTCCAGCAAAGCATAGAGAGTCCTAGACAGCAATAACCATCTGATTTGGGTCATTTCTTTAATAAAACTGACATTTGTTGTCATTCCCCAATACAGATGGCAACCCAGAGATCTCGTACCGTGGGGGTAGCTATAGCCAACATTACAATGGCAGCTTTTTTTGTCAAAACATTTTCTCCCCGATTTTCTTTATTTAGATCTAATTTTCTGATTTCTAAATCAGATGTAAATTAGGTCGGTATGTCATTTGTCCTAATTACAGTTATCAAAATTTGATAACTTAATATTAAATGGATAATTTACGGACTTACTTATATGAATTATCCAATTTGTATCTCCGAACCGCGAAGCAGTACGTTCATGCATTCGAAATATTACCCGGCGGCCGATATATTTCCGGGTCCACCTACCAAAACATAGCCAATGGCCAATCAGAGCACTCGTTTCGTGGGAGTTCGTTGGTCAAGCCGGGCCGACTCGTAAGTAGCTACGGTAGCTATTGGACGTTCGAAAAGAAAAAATGAATATTCATCAACTAAAACCAAGACGGATAATGTTGACGACAAGACTTTCTCGGATTAATCATTAATTTAGGATCTAAATGAGCAAGCTATCGTAAGTCAAATAAGCTATATATATGTTATTTTTAGTTTGTATTATAAATGCAGCAGTTATGAGGATGTAAAGAGTGAAAATCTCGTTGCATATCTCATTCATCGCGGTCCGGTCGAACCGAACCATTTGTTCCGTACAGTGCCTCACAGAAAGAGGTCCCCAGACTTCAGTCTCTATAATCGGAGGTCTAGTGGAGCCAGACGTAGTCTCAGTGGAACAACCGACGATTAGAGAGACTGAAGTTTTCGGTCTAAGAACTTAGAGAGTCCATGCTAATGAGCCTAGGCCTAGCACGACACGAATACCAATGCGTGGGTCTCTATTATTATACAAATCTACAAAAGTCTATTGTCTAGATCTTGATTCTAGATTAAGCTTGAAGATTAAATCCGTAACAAACACTGAAACACACCAACTAACAAAATCCTGGGAAGATGCCTTAATTTTACCATCATTATCATAGCGTACCTTTCTTTAGTGGGCTTTCCAAAGCTGGATGAGCTATGAGCATGTTTGCAGATGAAAGAGTAAATTCGGTGTGTATGGCAAGCCAAAAGGGAATATATTCATCTCTTGTATTTATATTCATCTCTGAATAAATTATATATTCATCTTCTCATTATGTTTGTCATTCTAATATATTCATCTTTTCAATATGTTTGTCTTTTAAATATATTCATCACAGTATATGTTTATTTGATCACTATTTTTAGTATTTTTTAAAAATTCATTCATCTTTTCAATATATAGAGTCTACATCTATTCAATATATATTCATCTTTTCAATATTTTTGTCATTTCGCTTCATTAATTTAGTCTTCAATATTTTCCTCTTTCTGTCGCAATATTAGAGGGCAAGTCCACTCCAATAATAACTTACTTTCAATAAAAAGCAGAAAAATCAGACACTGACCAATTAAAAAAAAGTTTGAGCAAAATCGGATTACTACTAATAAGAAAGTTGTGAATTTTTAATGATATGAAAAACTTTGAAAATCACAAGACAAATTGGCAACTCACTCATGAATCTGTGACGTCATTGCCTCACTATCCACTAATTGTTTTCTTTATATTCATAATATAAATTTTCAATTTCCCCCCTAAACTTCTTATTTCCTGCACACCAGGATCCAAGTTATATTAATGGTAATATGTTTTTATGTGGATGCACTAATATAGAATAATTTTTTTCAGTTAAATCATGGAAAATGTGAATATTTATATAAATTATAAAAATGAATAATTTTGAGTAGGCTATACAATATTCAGAAAAAAATATCAATTCTTCAAAGTTCGTAAAAGATTTTGTGAAATGTCATGCACGCAATATATAATAACATAATCTTGGCAAAGGGATGGGGAAATCAAGTTTTTGGGGATAAACAAGGAAATTAATGGGATAAAATAAAAAGGGCAATTGATAAACTGTGAGGCAATGACGTCATGAATTGATAACCACATTGGCAATTCGTGTCGTTATTTTCAAGTTCCATAGTTTGTCATACTTTAATGAAAATGCATAACTTCCTTATTACATGTAGTTATCTGATTTCACTCAAATCTTTTTTGCTCTGTTTCTTATGTTTTTTCAGCAAATTATTTTTGGACTGGAATGCAACCATGTACATGTAGGGTTTGAAGGGAATTATGGGGCACACATCAAACCCAAACAGTGCAAATTTGTGTGAACACTCATTTTATCCTCAACACCCTCCTTGAGCAAAACCCAAAACCAAACCTTTTTTACTTTTTTTTGTAGCTCTCATCTTTCTCGCCTTTTCGAAGGTGTTTTGATCCCAAAACCTATATTAATTCTGCCTTCTATGGCTTCCCCATATTGTATTTTACACCTGCATCAATTGCTAGCCAAAAATCATAGATTTAGATAAGGTATTTTGGGCCTAAGAATCCAACTGTGGCAGACGGATGCACTGACTTGGACAGTTCAGTCCCACCTACTGGAAATTGATGTACCGGTACTAGTAGAATTCTACAGCAACATTTGGCGGGAAGACCTGCACTGCATAGCTGTAAGTTGCAACGCCAGGCCAACAAACAACACTGGTCTACAAAGTCAACAGCTCTTAAAGTTTTAT
The DNA here is from genome assembly GCF_000002235.5 of Strongylocentrotus purpuratus. Taxonomy (NCBI): domain Eukaryota; kingdom Metazoa; phylum Echinodermata; class Echinoidea; order Camarodonta; family Strongylocentrotidae; genus Strongylocentrotus; species Strongylocentrotus purpuratus. The sequence continues at coordinate 9,420,543 of NW_022145614.1, forward strand.
ACTTAAGTATGACAACACATGTTTGACTAGTACAAAGCTGCAGCACAAGCATAGCAAACTCAAGGTAAAACCTGTCTGTATGTTGTTTGTCTCCTGTGACATTTGAGTGAGATCTAACATAGATTTTCTACTAGTAATTCTAGATCTATGATTCCAATATTTCTTCACATCTGATCTGTTGCAAATCACCTTCTCCACTTGTAAGTTCTACCTACTGTACATGGACACTATCTTTTGCTTCAGCTCTATTATTTCATGATTTCTGCAGGGAACCTACATTCTGCATGTACAAGTATATCTGCATGAACTACCAAAATTATCCCTACATGACCTGTAGAACTGCATGAGCTACATATATCAATATTATTTCTGCATGAACTTTATCCAGCATTTAACTAACAATACTATTTCTGCAAGCATATCTGCATGAACTATCAATATTATTTCTGCATGAACTATCAATTCAATATAATGTCTGCATGAACTCTATATTCTACATGTCCATGAGCTCAGCCTGATCACACCAGTGTCTACTCTGTCTCTGTGCCCGTACTGTGCAAGTGAATACATGTGTCTCCCCGTCTTCGTATACTGTTGTTTGTATATGTACGAATATTACATGTACACCACCTACCAGTAAGAATACTGTGCATGCTCACTAGCGCCATTGGCCTGTAAATATTGTGATAAAAACCACAAAATAAGAGGTACATCAGACTTGCAAAATAGAAATAGGAATAATCCACAAACAACCTGTTGTGATTGATCACTGAAAACTGATCTCAGCTCAGACTCAAGAGGGAAGCAATTATGGATGAATGCGAAGCAAACCCTAACCCAATCCACAGCAATGGGGAGAAAAAGGTCACCCTATCATTCGATCATGATGCATTTGTATATTTTAAAGAACTCGTACTGAAGTGCCTTGATGGTCCTGAGTTAAAAAACTCTCCAAAGCTGGCCTTTTCTAAACATAAAAAGGGTAGAAGCCATGACGGAGAATGGATAACAGCTCATAAGAGAAACAACAATGGGAAGAAAACTCGACAGAGGATGTTCAGCATTGATCTGCACGAATCAGCGCAACAGATCTCAATAGCAGGCATACAAATTCGGTTGTTCGTAGAAATCATGCTACCACAGATGCTGAAATCTATGACGGACATGACTCAAAGAAAGCTAACAGATTCGATGACACAATTCCTTTCGCAAAATGTCCCTCGGGCCATCGAAAGCAGCAGCGAACATCTGCCACCAATCTACCAGGGCCCATGCCACTGCGAGCCTTCGGACAAATCAGCTGTCTGCCCAAAATGTCTTGAACATGCATGTAAAGATACAATTGAGTGTTGTGACTGTAGTCAATGGTACCACTTTTCATGCTCGCATCTTCAGGCAAAGGAACTAGAAGAGATGATAGGAAATGATCTACAACCATATAGCTGCACAAAATGCAGTCAACTGCAGGCAATGACTTTAAACATCTCAACAGACACAGATACTGATGACGCGACCATGTGCCCAGTCTGTCACAAAAGTGCTGCAGAAAATCCAATAATCTGCCAGGTATGTGAATTGTGGTTTCATACCCACTGCTGCAATAGAGCCGCTGATGTTCATATAGATGACTGCTTTACATGTCTCTCCTGTACCGCTTTGTGGAAAGAAAGGGATACCGATGAACTCGAAACTCAGGAGTACACAACACCAATGTCGGCGATACCACCACATGAAAATTTGAAAATCACAAACAAAAGACACAAAGCAAACTCAGAGGAGGACAACATCTTGTCTTGCAGACAAGTACAACTGAAAGAAACAGCTACAATACCAACTGTATCCCAGACTGGCAGAACTATATCAGATGCACAAACACAGACAGAGCAAGAACGCATGGAATGTAATTCCTGCAAAAAGAAATCCTCGGAAACAAAGAAGTTCAGAGCTGATCTCAAGGCACAGTCAACCAGCAATGACCTGCTGATCACAGAGAATGAAAGGCTGGGACAGGAACTCAAACAAGCACAAATGGAAAACAAGATGATTCAGGAAAAGATAAAAATCTTGGAAAATAAAGAACTGGAACTAATACATGCCAAAACAAAAACTCTGAAGCATGAATCTGAAATAAGAAACCTAATACTAGACAAAGACTACCTGTATGCACTATGCTTGAGAAATGGATTAGAGGTGTGCAAACCAACAGCTCAACTACCAATGTCAAGAGATGATGGGAGAACAAAAGAACAGCCCCAGGAGACCAAAACGAATTCCCGGAGCAATGTTCAAAGCACTTCTATGTACAATGTGCCAACACACAATAGCTTTGAAATCCTTGATGGTGACTGTGAGCAGGAAAATGGAAACAAAGAACGTGTAACACAACACATTCCAGGAAACAACACCAATAGAAGCAACGAACCGACGATAGCAAAGAGACTACCACCCAGCAATCATCAGAAGAGATCAGCAGGACCATCTCTATTTCAACGAAGTCCTCACAGACTAAATGAAGAACGAAGAAAAGGATCACCAACAAAAAACAAGAGTCACCAAGGAAATCAAGAGTACATGTATGCAAACACTAGAGGAGATTTTCCATCAAACTTGCAGACTAGACGTCATAGTGACATAAACATTCCCATAGTCATACCCAGCCAGACCTTCTTTGGTAAGAGGGGTCCTCAAGGCCAAAATGCATACAACAATGCTCAGCACAGACCCACGGAGGATCAACGCTTGCCACAAACAGACTATCATTCACTCAGGGATCAGAATACCCAGAGTCTAATAAATATACAGTCTACGACTCAGTTCCCGACTCTAGGAATGCATACCATGAGTGACCCCTGCCTGACGAAAACTGATCATCACTACAAACCCTCAGAAATAAAGCCTACCCAAATACATTCGAATGACAGAAAGAATGAACCACGAGCAAGGTCACACACTGTTGCCGCACCTGGTAACTCATCTAAAGCCCAGAACAACCAGTATCCTCGTGGACAACCCCAGAGATCTGCAAGAAACTATCTCCCTAGTAGTGAACATGGGATACAACAAACTCCCATCAGCATAAACACTGGAGGACCAACATGGCCTGATCAACCAACTCTGAGAAATACAAGCAGAACAGAGAGACAATTACCAACCATGCCACCAAAGCATGCTGAACAGGTCAATCCCTCCTACCATCCTTCTACGAATATCACCCCGAATGCACAATCTGCTTCAAGGCAGGTTTTTCGTCCAGGTCGTGCCTCGACATCAACACACATAGCGATGCTGGAAGCAGCCTACCACTTCCTCATGAGTTCATTTCAACTACTGGCAACACCAAACACACTGAACCAGATGCCAGTGACCCAAATGCTAGCCAGCTACCATCATCAAATTATAAACCTAACGCAAACGAGCCTACAACTCCTTCTCTCACAGTAGTTAACCAAGCGATCCTTGTTGGGACCTTCAATGTCCGTGGATTTAAAAGTATTAAATCATTGCTAGAAAGAGAACTAAACAATATTGATATTTTGTGCATTCAGGAGCACTGGCTCCATGAGCACAACCTACACATCCTACAAGATGCAAGCCCAAATCACCATGTTATAAGCAAATCCTCAGAAAATCTCACAAATCTAAACATCATTCATGGAGGAAGAGGAAAAGGAGGTGTTGCCATATACCTTCGAAAGAGCATCATATCGGACTTCAAGAGGATAACATGCCAATCTTCCAGAATACTGGCAGTAGAAATCACATTCTTGCAAACGCTGAAAAGGATGCTACTGATTAACTGTTATCTTCCCAGTGGCACTAACTCATCTGATCTGGCAGAATATCAAATCTGCCTAGGCATCATAGGCCACCTTCTAGACACTCACCTACCTCCTGGGGAACAGTCTACAGGTGTAATTGCTGGTGACCTGAATGTTGATACTGTAAATCAGAACACAAAAAAATCCCTAGAATATCTTAGACAGCTTATGATCTCCTGGAGTCTACTTAGTGTCACAGAAGCCGTCTGCAGTAGAGAACAATACACATTCAGTTCAGACGATCGGAAGAAGAAATCCAATATAGATGGATTTCTGGTCCCTGCTGCAGGAATATCCCAGTTTGAGAATTTGACAATAAGTGAAGAAGAGCCACTGAATACATCAGACCATTATCTTGTCACAACTGAATACAGATTGCCACAATCCTATCCATTGCCAAAAAACTCAGAAATGGCAAATCACAGAGCTAAGAAATCCTCACGCATCAAAATCAAATGGGAGCAGGTAAACAATAAAGAAGTGAGAGAGCTCTACACTTGTCCTCTAGAACTCAAAGCTTTCGAGCTCTTCAAACAAACCCTGGACTGTGAGCTCAATGAAAGTGAGGCAGAGCTACTCCTGCAAGACTTTAGTCTATCAATGCTTACACAGTCAAAAGAACTTCCCAACAGCATCCCATCAAGAAAGAAAAGAGGAAAACCTGAATGGACGAAGCAGGTTGCAGAAGCATATCAGAATGCACTCCAGGGATGGAAACGCTGGAAAAGGGCAGGAAAGCCAAAGAACAACTCAACACATGCAGATTACTACAAACACAAGAAGGAATTCAGAAGGAAACTTCGCCAATCCAGAGCTCAAGAACACAGGAACCTCCTCTCCTGCATTGAATCTGCATCTTCAGCAAACACCAAACTGTTCCATCACCTGATTAAGAAGCAACGACCTGAGAGAAGCAAGAAACTACAAACAGATATGATACATTACAAAGGACAGACTTTTCAAGGGAATGCGATGTCAGAAGGATGGAAACACTACTTTGAAGATCTTGCCCTAACATCACAAGAACCCAAGTTAGACCAACCTAGTGCCCAGATGTCACAACAATATCACACACTCCTAATGTCCTCAGCTCCCACAATGCTTATTACATCCCAGGAAATGGATGAAGCAATTAGAGGCCTTAAGAAAGGTAAAGCAAGTGGGCCAGATGACATCACAACAGAACATATCCAAAACCTTGGTGAAATGGCAAAGAGGCTTATTCTTCTTATCTTCAACGTTCTCCTGACCAAAGCACACACTCCGTTGAGCCTGCAGAAGGGACTTGTAATACCAATTCACAAGGGTAAAGGCAAGAGCACTCAGGAACCAAAGAACTACAGAGGAATAACTCTAACTTCAACCCTTTGCAAGCTAATGGAAATGGTCCTTAAACCTCACCTTGAGAGATCGCTGCTGCAAAACAACATCCCGGATGAACTTCAGTTTGGCTTCAGGAAGCACCATTCGTGTCTTCTCACATCCAGCTGCGTAGAACTAATCATAGAGATCAACTGTGCCAACAAACAACCCACCTTTGTAGCCCTACTGGATGCAGAGAAAGCTTTTGATAAGGTTTGGCACGCTGGTCTGTTCCAGAAGCTAACATCGACAAGTATTCATCCTCAACACCTCAACATGGTCAGATCTCTCTACAACAACATGCAAAGCCAAGTCCTTTGGGATGGAACTGTAAGTGACCCCTTCCCAATTCTACAGGGAGTAAGACAAGGTGGTGTACTGTCACCCCTTCTCTATATTACCTTCATTGACGAACTGATGAAAATCCTCCGCAACAAGGATCTTGGATGCAAGTTGCTAGGCAGATACTCTGGCCTTGTGGTACTAGCTGATGACGTAGCCCTGCTGAGCTCGTCACCTTCTGAACTACAGGCAATGCTTGACGTCGTCGATAGCTATACGAAACGATGGAGATACAAGATCAACCCAAGCAAAAGCTGTGTAATTACCTTCAACAACAAAGGGAAAAATATGTCTCAACCTCCATTGTGGAAGCTTGGACATGACACAGTGCCATCTGTGCTGCAACATCCGCACCTCGGCATCATAAAATCAAGCATAAAGAGGAATTCAGCAGAAGATATAATCTCCAAAGGAGTGCGGACCTTCTATGCACTCACTGGATCAGGAGCATACACAGGAGGACTCCTTCCCCAGCATAGTGTATCCCTTTGGAAAGTATACTGTATCCCGCGAATGCTATATGGATCAGCAGTGGAAAAGATCACCAAAGGGATGTCAGCTAGACTTGACCAGGCCCAACACCAACTGTTCAAGAAAATCCTTGGTCTCCCAAGAACAGCAGCTGATGATGCTATATATCTCCTCTTAGGACTTATGCCGTTAAGCAACCAAGTCGATATTGAGAAGCTTCAGATGATTGGGCAAACATTAGACCTGCCTCATGAAAGATTTGAGTATCGGACATTTCTACATGCCTTGACCAAATCTACCCTCTCCATCAACTCCTGGCAAGCCATCCTAATGAAGTACAGACTCCCAGATCTCCATACCCTCATACAACACCCAATTCCGTACACATTGTGGAAGAAGAAATCCAAGAGGGCAGTGATGGACGTAGTGAATGACAACATCCTACAAGCAATAGAAAAGAAGTCGTCCCTGTCACTATGGAGGAACATGCCCATACCAGACCCAATGCTCCTGTATCCACAGACCAGCAGCTCACAGTTTCTGAGGCAAGCGATCATAATAAGATCACAGTTGGCATGCAACACATACCTAACCCAAACTAGGCTTGTCACCATTAAGAAAGCAACCTCAACCACTTGCCGTCTTTGCCACCAGGAAGATGAGGATAATATCCACTTTGTGGCCTCCTGTAGTATCCTAGCGTCACACCGAAGTGACTTCATCGGAGAAATGCAGAGCAGACACTTTTCTGAAACCACCCTCTCATACTTCAACTTCAATGATGGCTTTGCATTCACAAAAGCTATACTTCTTCCCAACCACCTCATGCTCCCATCAAATCTATATGATAGACTGAACACTCTAATTCTACTCTTCCTCCATAAAATTCACATTGCCCGTACCTCTATCCTTTCCTCTCCCACTTGAATGTTTGTAACTACAATGTCAACAGCTGGAGACGAAAGGCACCAACACTGACGCTTGCAGAATACAACTGCAGATCTCCGAGAACAACGGAGGAAGAAGAAGAAGAAGTTACCATTTTTTTTTTAAATATCTAGCTTTTGTCAGGGGGAGGGGGGTCCGCCCTGACTACAAACACAACTAGCTACGTACCACTACCATCGGCTATACACCTACAAAACCGCCACCCTCACGAACAATATTACTACTTCCATACATGCACCTCCATCACCATTACCACCATCACCACCACCAACGTTACTAAATATCACCACTACAAACCACCACTATACCACCACCACCACCATCACCACCAAAACGACCGACATCACGTACGTACCATAAATATTGCGACTCACACTATAACACCACCAGTACCACTACTAGTCTACCACGTACACCAGCAACACCACTACTATAATCACCACTACCACCACCACCAACCAGGCGCGGATCCAGGATTTCTTAGGGGGGGGGGGGCCCAAATTTCAAATTATGCGAGCCAAATATTGGTACGTAATGGTGACCAACAGTGACGTAATGCGGGGGGGGGGGGTCGGTGCAAACGCGAAACGCGGAAGCTTTGACGTTTTATTAAATTAAATCGAGAAAGAAGACGACTCGTTGTACCGTTCTCGACTCTTAATCTTCGTCTGAATTTAGTTTTTCCCCTCCTGCGCGAAGCGCGAAAATTTTTACGATTTATTAAATTATTAGAGAAAGAAGACGATTCGTTGTAGAGTTCTTGACTCTTAATCCTTGTCTAAATTCAGCCCCCCTCCCCCTCCTGCGCAAAGCGCGGAAGCTTTGACGTTTCATTAAACTATTAAAGAAAGAAGACGATTCGTTGTACCGTTCTCGACTCTTAATCCTCGTCTGAATTTAGTTATTCCCCTCCTGAGCGAAGCGCGGAAAATGTTACGATTTATTAAATTATTAGAGAAAGAAGACGATTCGTTGTAGAGTTCTCGACTCTTAATCCCTGTCTACATTCAGCCCCCCTCCCCCTCCTGCGCGAAGCACGGAAGCTTTGACGTTTCATTAAACTATTGAAGAAAGAAGACGATTCGTTGTACCGTTCTCGACTCTTAATCCTCGTATGAATTTAGTTTTTCCCCTCCCGCGCGAAGCGCGGACAATTTTACGATTCATTAAATTATTAGAGAAAGAAGACGATTCGTTGTAAAGTTCTCGACTCTTAATCCTCGTCTAAATTCAGTCACTCCCTCTCCCTCTTGCGCCGAAGCGCGGAAGCTTTGACGTTTCATTAAGCTATTAAAGAAAGAAGACGATTCGTTGTAGAGTTCTCGACTCTTAATCCTTGTCTGAATTCAGGTCCCCCCCCCTCTCCTCCCGTGCGAAGCGCGGAAACTTTTAAGTTTCATAAGATTGTGAGAGAAAGAAGACGATTGGCTGTACAGTTCTCGACTCTTAATCCTCGTCTGAATTCAGGTCCCCCCCCCTCCCACGCGAAGCGCGGAAGCTTTTAAGTTTCATAAGATTATGAGAGAAAGAAGACGATTGGCTGTACAGTTCTCGACTCTAAATCCCCGTCTGAATTCAGGTTCCCCCCTCCCGCGCGAAGTGCGGAAGCTTTTAATTTTCATTAAATCATTAGAGAAAGAAGACGATTCGTTGTACCGTTCTCGAAAATAATCCTCGTCGGAATTTAGTTTCCCCCCATCCCGCGCGAAGCGCGGAAGCTTTTACGTTTCATTAAATCATTAAAGATTCGTATTACCGTTCTCGCCTCTGAATCCTCGTCTGAATTCAGGTTCCCCCTTCCGCGCAAAGCGCGGAAGCTTTGACGTTTCATAAGATTATGAGAGAAAGAAGACGATTCGCTGTACCGTTCTCTATACTCTTAATGCTTGTCTGAATTTCAAAGATGTTCTTTTTCTGCTACTTTTTCTTCCTACGTCCTCTTCCGATTTGGGGGGACCGCGGTCAGATAAGCATTCAGGGGCCCGCCTTAGGGCCCCTGGTGGGGTCGAGGCGGCGGAGCCGGCCCCGGAAACTCAGGGGTTTTAGGCGTTTAATTAAGGTCAGATGAGCATTTTTTTTAAAATACCTATTATTTTGTGACACTGGAAGGTCACTATTTGGCGTAGGGTCCAGGGGGCGGAGCCCTCCAAAAGAGGGATTTTAGGCATTAAGTTACCGTCAGATGAGCATCTAAGGGCCCGCCGTAGGGCCCTAGGTTGAATCCAGGGGGCAGAGCCCCCGAAAGCTTTGGGATTTTAGGCATTTAATCACGGTCAAATGAGCAATCAGTATCAGTACGCCAGTATCTCCTCTTTTCCTTTTTTCTTTCCCTTTCCTTCCTTCTCTCTTATTTTTTTGATTGGGGGGGGGGGGGGGGGAGGGGGTCAACAGCTTTGGAGGCAAGGCCCTTTCGGCCCCCCGATCTCCTTCTTCCCCCTTTTCTTTTCTTCTTCCTCTTCTTTCTTTCCCTTTCTCTCCCCTTTCCCTTTCCCTTCTTTTCCTTTTTTCTCTTTTTTTTTTTTTTTTTTTTTTTTTTGCGGGGGGGGGGGGGGGGCCAAGGCCCGCTCGGCCCCCCCCTGAATCCGCGCCTGCCACCAACAACAACAACCACCAAAACTACCACTAAATATAATGGCAGCTGTATTTTGCTCTTATACTTTGCCCTCCCCCCTTCTGTACCCTCAGGCTTAGAGGCGCCGATCCAAATTCAGAGTGTGTATCGGATGGGGGGGGGGGGGGGGGGACTCATATTTGGAAGCACACACTCACGACATAGCATCTTTTTTCCCATTACCCCTCTCCTTTCTTCCTTCCTTTCATCCAAAGCGACACCCCTGTTTATGCGCTGATTGCACAGTGATGTAGATTATTATATTACACCTTTCGACTACGACATTAGACAGGGAGCACGAATGAGATAAATTATTTAGTCAAAATATTCTTTAATTCCAAAATATCATTACAAAAAATAACAAATAGAAATTACATCATGTTTGTGTCTTGCACAATATCAGTTTCTTAATATATTCGTGGGCACTATATATATAAATATCAACAGTTGCAACTTCTAGATGTTCACACACAAGCACTCATTTTGTTTTGCAACGTGCTTTTACTTGATTATACGAGTAAATCTTAGCCTTAGTACAGTTTATAATTTCAGGCTCTTTTTCATTTTGTGTTTATAGTTAGAGTACTTTTAGTGATATAGTTTGTACTGTAAATGTAAATCTTCAAAACTGTAATTATGTGCAAATCGTAGGTCTACACGCAAATCAATAATATATACACTGTTATACTAAAGGCTTATTTGCCAAGTAATTTCGTTGACCTAATAAATAAGAAAAGTACTCTTACTTACAAGAAAAATGCAAATACAAAATATTTATGAACAAAATATGAATAAATAGATAAATAAAAATATGATACAAAATTATGACAGAAACTTAACAACTCAATAAAAACAAACTGATTTTGTTTTAACATAAAAATTGACGATAGTGATAAGCTTCACCATATTGAAGACTGGACCAGAATGATTGTTGTGGTATTAGATCACTATTTAGTGACACAAAACAGTAAAAAAAGAAAAAGAAGCTTAACAACTCTGAAATCTTATTTATGATTATGATTCCGTAAGTTCTGCAACTTTTGCACTGAATCAACAGTATAGAGCATATTACCTCCGGTTGTAATTGACCGCATAACTATAGTTATCAACTTTCCAGGTTTGAACTGAAGTGAAGATACTAATACCCCCCAAAAGACTGGATGACAGAGCTAATATAATAAGAGGATTTTTTGTTTACAGAGCTAATCTGCGAGCAAGAAATGAGATGACAAGGGCGCCAAGGAAGCCGTAGAAGGATCGAAGTTCAGTAGACCCACTATCGGGGTAGATCGGCGTAGACCCACTATCGGCGTAGATCTTGCCGGGGCACATCCGACAGGTGTCGGGGCAAACCAGGCCCATGTACTCGGGCTTCGACTCGCACATCCCATCCTCAGCATACACAGAACAGTAACCACTCGTGTCTTGGCATTGAGCTGCAGAAAAAAAGAGCAAATAAAGGATGAAATAATGTTAATTAATTTGAGGGGCTTAAAGATTATTTTTCCAAAAATTATATTATATGTTTTGTATATGTAGGCATATTTCACCCTTTGGGGAGGGGGAAGGGGGGGGGGGGGGGATGTACAGTAGGCCTATAAATCGAAAGCAGTAAAATGTTGATTTGGTCTATCGTGAAGCATCTGAATAAAACACCAAAGTGTTGCTCCAATAAAATTATCGGGGGGGGGGGGGAGAGGGCAGTCCATGTTGTTGAAGAGCCATGCAATATTATTGATTAAAATAGGGGCTGAACGCACATATTCCATGGCAGAATTGTCAGTCTAAGTGCATCCCCAATTTAAGGGGAGGGGGCATTAAACAAAGTGTATTATGTGGGAATGAATTAAATTCAGGACAAGTAATCTTACTTTAACATATCATCAGTTATAATAATACAATATAATACTCTGAGATAATGAGACACAAAGACATACCAAAGCTTTAACTTATCAGGGAAAATGGAAAAATGAAGCAATATCCGTTTGCATCATTGTTTTAATTCTGCATGCTATTTAACATTGGGTCTTAATCTAATGACTTTAAGACGTGAACTCCATGACGTTTTGGCTGAAATATATTCTTCAAACTGTAATTAGATTGATTGCCTATCATAAATAAATTCCTAGTGATCTTACTTTGCGGTAGCAGTTCCAAAGGCGAGCTGGCTGCACAGAGTGAACAGCTCTTCCTACACTCGTAGTTCATGTAACCCGGATTCAGCTGGCACTGATCCGTACTTGCCCAGTCTGCACATTGTTCATTGAAATCCTCACAAGCTAAAGAGCAAAATATAACGAATGAATAAATATTCATATATTTATACATGCATATATAAATCAGAGATCGAATAGCTGATTATGATATTGATTGACCATATCGTCTGCACGAGGCTACTGCATTGGGTATTGAAATCATTTTAACAGAGACTATACAGGAATTAATCGGAAGCTTATCCAGAACTTGTTAAACAGGGGACAGGACAAGGAGGGAGTGAATGGAGAGGGGGGAGAGGGGGGGGGGGGGTGGTAAACTATACACGGGGTTCCCATCTGTCGTGTTCGATTGAACATTATTATTTATATTAAACAAATCGTTTATATTAAACTATAGACGGGGTTCCCATCTGTCATGTTCGATTGAACATTATTATTTATATTAAACAAATCTTTAAACAGAAAATGTAAAAACAAGGTCAAAAGAGTACCGTACGTTTAAATTGATCTCCTACGGTACCCTAAATTGATTTCAAATCAACGATGCAACATTTCAAAAGAAGTTTGCAGCACACAATATCTCCACGACTGGAGGGTGTATCTGAAATACATCAACGACCTTTTGGTTCTCAGTGGGTAACCTAAAGTATTATACAAAAAAACCCCGAAAAATCAGAAGGCGGATTGGGCCGGAGGTTGCGTTTAGGATAAATCACGAAAAATAAATAAAATGAAGTTAAATATTCATTTTCTTTTATCAGAAAGAAATATCTATTTCCGACGCGAAGTCTATAATACAAAATGTACTTACTTTGCATTATAGCGCTACCAACGCATTGCCCACAGGAACGGGGACAGAATTCGAGCATGTAGCCAGGGTTTTCGGTGCACTGTCGATACTTGGCCCAAATTGCACAATTATCATTCATGTCTATGCAGTTTTCTGTTTAATAAACAAAAAATATGAACATATTTTGGTCAACTTTTATATAACTACTGCCACCAACATGAACATGCTTTTAACCAATCTCATAGTATTAAATATATGTTAACTATATAAGATGTAGTCAATGCCAATTATAGTTACCTACTACAGATCACACCAACATTGACAATAAAGTGTCACAAAATTAATGAGCTTGATATGTTGATGTGACTTATTACATACTTAAATTTTAAACGAAATCTAATCCTTTTATGTATTGATTTTTTTTGTTCAAAGAGACTGGATTCTGGGACGAAATAATAGATTAAAAAATCTGCATTATTTGGTTTTACTCCCCATAATTACTTCTGGATGAACACCATGAAATCTAGTCATCATCATCAAAGTTACCTATCATCATGAATTACTTATTGTCAAACTACAGTCATCCTTGTGAAATCTAGTCGTAATTTAGTCATCATCGTGAAATCTTGTCGTAATTTAGTCATCATCGTGAAATCTTGTTGTAATCAAGTCATCATCGTGAAATTTTATCATCATCATGAAAATTGAATCCTGACCAGCAAGATATGAATAAAATTGAACCCTTTTAAATTAACATAAGCTTGATATAATTGTTACCAAAACAGTATCCTCAACTAACACTGCGACCCATCATTTTGATTCCTTACAAACAATATCAAAAGCAACAATAATCATCTATTCACGGCCTTGCGTTCATAAGTAACCAGCTTTTTGTTTTTGCTCACCACCGGGATTGACGGTTTGACACTGATCGCAACTGACGGGACAGTTGGGCAACATCCAGGATGGGTTGGCTTGACACTCGCCCGCATTAGCCCAACCAGCACAGTTATCGTTCATGTCCTTGCAGTCTGCACAATCGTGAGAAAGAGAGTTGAAAGAAGATAGATACTCAAAGCCACTGATAAGAATATATCACAAATCTGATTTTGTCTGAATTAGTTCTTATTGACAAATGTCTGATAGTTATAATGAAAAACGTTGTGTTTTGCTTTGTATTTCACTAAATAATATCAACATTATTAAACAATAACATAGTCATCATGGTGCAAGATAACATTGATTTTAATTTAAAAAGAAAAATTAATTTTGATACAAATGAAAATTATAGATTCATACCTCAGGTTCTCTAAAGATTTACAAATTTCTATTTTGGAGTGATTGGTCACCTCCAATGATACCGTTGAAGCAATTTTTATAATAAATTAATTTGATATATACATTATATATATATATATATATATATATATATATATATATTCATTTTCATGATGACTATATATATATATATATATATATATATATATATATATCGTAGTGCCTGTGTTGTCGCTCATGATATCAGCATAATATCAGCGTTATCAGCATTTTTACCCTACACTTAGTTGTGGCTAAATACAAGTTTCGTTATGTTATCATCATTATAACAATATAAAGAAGATGGATCAACTCACCATCATTGCCTCCGGTTCCTGTCAAAATAATATTTACAAAAATGAAAGGAGAGTTAATTTTTACGTTTTTCATTTTTTGATGACCCCCCCCCCCCCCTTCCAGAAATACTATAACTTCTAATACATGTACTCTTGATATCAAATGTTAAGTAAATTCAGTTTTAATAATGTTTTATCTATTTACAATGTTTTAAATGATTGGTTCTCTTCAATTACGCTTTTGAAGCAATCGTCTGTTTTACAATAAAAACAAGTTGTAGTTATTATTCAACTTACGGCAACAATAGTAACAATAATAATGATAATATTCGTGATTACAGTAATTATAATCCCATTATTGAATAATTTCATCACTGGATCGTTGATATCGAAAAACATGGATGAAAATAATAACAATGACATTTGGATAATAATGAAATTACTTATCATGATAATACTACAAACATAATAATAATTAAACATATATCATTGACTGACCTGGAGTAGGAGTAGGAGTAATGACACAGACTGCGCAGCTGAGCTTACAATTGGCAATCATCCAGGAGTTAGTAGCACAGTATCCAGCACCAGCCCAACCAGGACAGTTTTGATTACTATCAACACAATCAACTTCCTCCGGTACTATAGGAGTAAAAACAAACAAGCATAAATTGAGAAAATGGGAGGGGAGCTCGCAAGATACGTCACAGAGTGTTTTGTGTTTGATATATCGCAACTTCAAAAATTCATAACTTTCTTATTTTTAATCGGATTTTTTGCTTTTATTAATACCAACTTAATATTAGGGTGAATTTCCCCTTTAATGAATTATTGCTATGATCATTGTCATCATCATCATTGTTATTTTTGTTGTTATTATTGTCTCTTGATTTCCTCTGATCAAAACCTAGTAAGCAAAATGTTATCTCTACAGAAAGATACTAAATGTTGTGGATTTAACATTTTTGTGGAAAATGTTTTTCATATGATTTACATTCGACGGTTAATTAACATTATGGAGCAGGGAGAGTAGCTTCATAAATAGGGGGAATAGAAAGAAAGAAGAAAAAAAAAAGAAAAAAAGACTTACACGTGGGATCGACAGTGTTGCCGTCTGCAGAGGATAAAGGGAAATAGAAAATGAGCACACAGTTATTTATCCGATTCATTTTTACACTTTTGATACAAACGCACTTGATATAATTCACATACTGCAAAGAATACTATTGATACATGCAAATTGTTCTTCTTCCAGTTTTATAATGAATTGTTCCCGGTAGTTGAAATCAGAATATTCTATTGACAAGTCAATAATTGACTCAGGTTAACATTGTATGCCATATTCAAATAAAGGCGAAGGAGAATGAGTTAGAACGAGAGAGAGGACGAAAGGAGGTCGCAGACATGCAGAGAGAGAGAGAGAGAGAGAGAGAGAGGGATGGAAAGAGATTGTGTGTGTGTGTGTGTGTATGTGAGAGAGAGAGAGAGAGAGAGAGAGAGAGAGAGAAAGGACAAAGGTGACATACTCTTTTGTATCTTTCCTTTCTTTTGGTATTATCATTGGGTTTGAAGACGGATTTGTACAAATATAAAACATCTTTTTGAAACGACTTTGTGTTTTAAAGTTGATACTTGGCACCGCTCTTATCAAACTTACCACATTCATAGTAAATGTTGAGTTTGTTGATGTCGTTGTCACTGAAATCGGAACGGTAGTCGAGCTGGAATCTCTGGTCGCGAGCGACGATGGTCGGCAGTCCGTTCGATGTAAACGCGGTCATGTGGTAGTGCATGACGGAGAACAAATCGTATGGGGTACCGAGGTGGTCGATGTAGGTTTGTTCATACTTGTCGAAGTTGTATTCAAGACCTGTGACATGGGAGAAGGTGAATATTTGAGTTGATTTCGATTCGATGTTCATTCATAATCATTTAAGTTTGATTACATGGACTTATTTCAAGTTGAAAACTTCTTGTATATAGACCTACTATCTGCCAAGTCCGAATCACATTAATAATCACGTTGTCGCGCCATCATGTCTTTAAAATAGTTCAATGTTATTTACTATACCAACATAAATAATCCAGCCACGACTGCTCTCCATGCAAAATTATATAAACAACTATTATTTATTGCACTAATGCATCTTAATTGACTTGATTTATTGATTCTAACCATGTCTCCTTCTGACGATTACATTGATGTGTGTACATTATTTTGTAGATAACACCTTTTCTGAATGTGACAATTCGAGTATTTTGGATTACTGTTTCGGAGTCGAGAACTATAATCAGCACTCCATTAGACATCGAGGCAATTTAGACTACATTTACTTGAATTACCTTTACTTAAATTCGATCATTTTTTAAAATATTGTCCAACAATGCACGCCCCCAATCATTCCCAACCCACAACATGCAATTTTTTAAAATTTATTTATTTTTATTTTTATTTTTTAAATTTATTTATTTATTTATTTTTAAAAATTTATTTATTATTTATTATTATTATTATTATTATTATTATTTATTTATTTATTTTTTTTTTTTTTTTTTTGGGGGGGGGGGGGACTGGGAGTACGCAACCCCTTCATTCCAAAATCATGGACCCGCCACCATACGTGCACCACAGTCATGATAACCCCATCCTGAACCCACTTACAGCGATCCCTCTTTTTTACCTTGAATGATATTGTTGAAGTAGATGTAGACGTATGTATCGCGGTCTGTTCGCGTCTGTTCGTGGTGGAATCCGACGGCGTGCATGAGTTCGTGAATGATCGTACCCAAGTTCGTAGTGCAGCCATTTCCCAGAGAAACCTGCTGCTGACCCCCGACACGGCCGACCAGAGAATAACACCTGAGCACCAAAGATTCAAGGCAATTATGTTAGAAGACTCGTAAGATGTTTTTCCAGTAAATAGTTGTAATATTATTGTTACATTGTAAAATGTTTCACCATCCCTGCATGTGTTCATCGTAGTGTGTAATAACCAAAAACGTAATTTCAAAGTAAGACCTATGCAATATAAAACTTTTTTTGTGTGTGCAAAGGCATGCGGTCTATGCTGAATATGTGGGCGTGTTCAACAGGGATGTGGTGTGGATACTCTTTTAGAGCGGTTTTATAGGGAATGAAGAAGATGGATGGTTTCCGTTCTTGAACCATGCAAAAATACATAATACCAATAATTCATTGTTAACATTCCGAAACAAGAATTCAATTTCAAAATCTAGAACAATTTTTTATAAAATCGCTCCACTTACCCGTTACCGGGGAAGATATAGATGTAGTCTGTTTCTCTTGTTCTCTCTACGAATCGGATGCAAGTGGTTTCATGGTAACGTTCCATAGCCCTCGTGATGCGAGCGCGAGTACCGTAATCTGCTCCATCGAAAAAATGTGAAAAAGATAAGTAAATTGATACAAATACAAATATATGCTTGTAGTGTATGATGAAAATACAAATATATACACTGTATGCTTGTAATGTAATGTGATGTTAACAGTTTTGTGTTTTGTGGACCGCTACAGTTTTTATATTATGGCGAGATATCGAGTGGAATTTAACACGGCTACGTTATAATATATATATATATATATATGTATGAAAACTAGAAGAGCATTGAAGATGTTTGCTTATGAAATGCAAATAATGAAACATGAACTGTAACTCTTTGTATTAGTCATAACATTATGAGGCTAACCTAATAGTTATGAAAGAATTGAACATGGTGACCATGAACATTAAAAACTGGGAATTCCACAATAGCCTATACTGTTTCACCAACCCTGTGTTGTACACAGGGTTGGTGAAACATTTTGACCTCAATGTTTTATCACGCAGGAAGTATCGGAATTCCGTATCATCGGATCTCACTTCCACCAAAGCATTATGTCATTGTGTCAACTAGATATCAACGTACAATTACATTACAAAGCAATGACATAGTATGTAGGTTACTTTCAATAATGATATATATCAGTGTATCTTAACCGGGGCCTCTTGAACCCCTCCCCCCCCCCCCCCCCTAAAAAAAAAAAATTTAAAAATGCTTGCAGTTACATGTCGAAAACGCCCTATTGCATGATACCATTTAAGGCTATGTCAATGATTTCCTTACCGTATCGGTTGTCGATGACGTATGGAACCACACCGTTTACCCATCTCATTCCGCGATCACGGAGAGCGTTTCGTTTGGCTCGACCGGTGCTGTTACATGGGACGGGAATATCACCCTGCTCGAGACACAACTCTGAAGAAAAAAAAAGGGATAAAAAAGATAGGTAATAAGGGTTACTGGTGTCGAAAAAGCATGGAATGGGAAAGATGGTAGATTTCCTTCGAAATGACAGGACATTTTCTCAATGTAAGCAAATTTATACTTAAATTCCTCGATACGAAAAATGTCATTCACCCAATACGAATAATTGTATTTCAAAAGTCGGAATGCAAATTGAATATATTACGTGTTGTTGGGTTAGACAAGCCATAATTTTGTCCCACCTAGCAACAGCTAATGTATGCAATTTGAATTCTGACTGTATTGAGATATATTTATTCGTAACATGTGAATGAAATAATTGAATTCGAGGCGATTCACAAAGTTATATGACTAACTTTCGTTACAATACGAAAATGGCCTATTGGATAATACGATCGTAAAAACTTTCGAGAAATCTTCTAGTGGTAATCTCATTTAGACGTCATGTTCGAATTCATCATGGTTATGCTCGCACATTTCAATAGGTGACATATCAGGCTGTTGGAATATACATAATTAGGTATGAATATATGAATATAAGATGATATACACTAAAGAGGAGAGAAAGGGATAGAGAGAGAGAGAGAGAGAGAGAGAGAGAAAGAGAGAGGGGGAGCGGGTGGAGGGGGGAGAGGGTGGTGCAAAGAAATGAAAGAATGAGAAAGGTAGACGTGAGAGTGCATTTGTGAGAGAGAGAGAGAGAGTGAGAGAGATAGAGAGAGAGAAAAGAGAGATACAAATTAAGATACTTACCCGTCTCGTTTATAGCTATATTTCTTGCCATAATGTTTGTAAATGCGTCACCACTATTTGCAGTGCCAAAAGCCTGAATTTCTGTATTTCAAAATGAAAAAAAGGAGAAAAAAAAAAAGTTGAATGTTAGGAAAAAATGTGTTTAAACATCGTCAATACTTCACTGTATATGGATAATTTGGGTGATATGTTGTACTTGTAATACCAAGGAATTAGGATAACCCCTTGGTTGTACAGCATTTACCGAGTCGTTTGGGTAGGACCTACAGCTGTTTCGGTTAACTTATCGCACATCATTCTATAAGTAAATACTTGCGAGTTGACAGTCAGATAAAATGAACAATTAATAATGCTTCTCGAATTTTTAAAATAATCACCATATTCTGCAAGAAAACGATGAGAGTTTACTCGGCTTTTGACTCCCATGCACTTGACGTTAAACTGCACTTGCTAACCTTTAGTTATGCCAAATTCAAGAAGATTCAATTATAGATTGCCTATATTATGTATTATTGAGCTGTTATGCACAAGCAACTAAATCTCTTAAAAAGACATCGGGCAATCCATTCTAATCTTCAATAATATTATTTATATAAATGAATGACACACTGATCAATAGAAACATAATAATACAATCACAGACTCAATTATACAAAACAGAGCTATGTGCAAGCAGATAATAGTATGTAACTTACCTTCGAATGATGGCGGTACAACATCCATCTGATAAAAAAAAAAGAACAGAAAGAAAATGCATAGATTTAAAAAAAATATTATACCACGTTTTTCACATAATATACAATCGTCATTATGTAGAATAAGACAATTTCATATGTCAACATGTACTTTTTACTCTTTAAATTAAACAACTTCAGCCCGGCTTTAGCTACATGTTCGATGATTATAAACCAACCAATACAAAACGAAACAATCGTTTAATTTTTTCATGCATCTTTTAGTGTATATCATTTCTCAATGAGTGTAACATTTTGAGGGTCTCATGTTGGAGGAAAATAGCGAGAAAAACTTCCGAGAAACATCATATCAGATCATAAAAAGTGAGACTATAGAGGCTTAACAAAATTGCGGCCATTATATCTCTTGAAAGCGCATCGTAACATGTATTTTGACTCATTGACTCTCTGATTATTGTTTCTCTGCAGATTTGTTTATTTTTATACCACGGTTATTGTGAAGTAAAAAAAAAATGCCCAGTTTTCCATGGGAAGGGGTGTAGGGTAATATAATGATTTGTTTTTCTTTTATAAAATATTTATTCAGATACAAAATCACGAATGGCATCATACATAATCATTTACAAACAAGTAAATCATAAGTCATGTTTAAAGAAGATCAAAATTATATATCTGTATTTATTTGAAAGCAGATTATAAATGTATTTCCTGCAATCATTAATTATCTTTATCCACTACTACATTAGAATTCGCATCTATTTTCTTAGTTTCATTTTCTTCCAATTCTAGTCTGTATTTTTTAACATAACATAATATAATGATAATATAGTTTGATCGAAACAACGTTGAGCATATCATAGACTTGAACTATTAATAATCTAGTAGTTAATTTCACTCCACATAACAATTGGTCGGCATTTTCGGTTTGAGATTTGCATCATGATCGAGAGTTTTGGGGCCGACTATATATGTTGTTTCGTGCTTATATAGAAAGTTGAAATTCTAGTTTCTGTTTTTAGCTTTAAACACGCATGAAATGTTCATATTAAAAACAAGGGATTTAGCAACGTTAACATATTTTTTGACGGATGGATAGAGGTTGGTGTCTATGTTGAATCTGAATCCAAACACACGAATCGAGAGGTCAATGTTATTCCACGACCCCGCACGATATACTCACCCCACCATCGGGGACTCCCTGCGCGTTCAGAAACCCTGTCTTGTAGTTATACTCCGCCTGTGGGAAAGAAAGATAAAATGAGAGAGTGAATGTTAGAAAGAGGGAAGGGAGGAGGGAGTGAGAGAGCATGTGTGTGTATGGGAGAGAAAGAGAGAGAAAGAGAGACAGAAAGAGAGACAGAAAGAAAGAGAGAGAGAGAGAGAGAGAGAGAGCACATGCAGAGAGCAGATGAGAGTTATGAGGAAGAGAACACTTCACTCAGGGCATTAAAGTCTCACCTCCCTGCTTCACTATAGCATTAGAGAATAAGGAAGAGAACACTTGAGCACGGTGAGTCATCTTCTACTTATTTGAATAAAATTCAGTTTCTAGAATCGACGTGCTTGCATTTTTCATATTCATGCTCCGAATACCATGAATATCATTCCACAATAATTAAAGTTTCGGAAAAAAACTTGGTTTTGCTGCTTCCGACGGCCCTCATTTAAAGAAAACAATTGTTCATACTTCGAATACCGTGATTATAATTCCGCAATAATCAAAGTTTCGAATAAGTTGTTTTCGCTCCCTTCGTGATACTTTTCAACAATCAAAACATGACCACCACCAAACAAGTTTGTTCCGATTAAGAGAAAAGAGAAACAGCAGAAAATTACTTAAAGAAAAAAATGAAGAAGAAACTTATATCATTCTAAAATGATAAAGGCTGAATACTGCAAAACAATATTGGCATCTTCGTCAAAACGCTTTATGGTTTAGGGGGGAAATAACAAGAAAAATTGATATTCCAATATCACAAAACCAACACAAAGTCGCATTTTCTTTTTATAGTTGTAAGTTTTCGAGACCCTGGCTACTGGTCTCCTTTCAATCTCCCATAACTTTGATACAAACTTTGCAATGATTCCTAAACAAAATTAAAGAACAGGATAAGTATAAATGTTGAGCCAACTTTCAGGACAATCCGATAATCCCTTCATATGAATCTAATCTCTTCTTTGTCACCTTGCATAATACTGTTCAGTTATAATACAGGCTTTTAAAATACTTTTCTCTAAAGTAATGTTCTTTGTGACAAGGCATTCTCCTCCTTTTTTCAAAGGATTATGAACGTCCAATTTTGATAAGCTATATATCATATTAAAGCTGACAATCTACTCTTTCAGAATTAGACCTAAACTAAAAAGTCATTTTAAAGGGCTAAGATTTAGACAAAATTGATACAAATCGTAGAAAGGCAAAAGCTGAAAATCATACTTACGTTTGCGGTGCCCATGAGCAAAACGCCCATGCACACAAAAATCACCGAGAACTCCATCTTGCAAATTGCACACTAACTATATTGCACTCGAACTCCGTTGCCTTTTGCCAAGTTGTGAAAGTATATCCAGATCTATAATTGTTCTGCTGTTTGCCTCTTTTCTTTTTCACCTGCGATGCTATATTGTTACCTTTTTGCCACTTTTCTAAGCTGGTTCCTAAGTTTCAACTGATACTCTTTCAGAAATAGGACCTGTATTTATAGAGATCACAGAACTTTTTTGACCCACAGTTCGACCGGTGATTTGTGACGACGCAGATTATTTCCCGTGGGCGATTTTCTGTTCTTCTCTCTGGAACCAAACTAACTACCAGTACCATTCCAGCCAAGCATCCTGGAGACGAAAGTGGTATAGTTCTTTTCCCCGCCTACTTTTTAGTCTGTGTTTGCAGTCACATTAAATATTTCCGATCCATTTTCACGCTACTCCCGTGCCTTAATAAGCTGTGCTTGCTATTGAATTTCTCGATTCAAGTAAGCAATTATACTTAAATTAAAGCCCATATCAGGGATTTGCAATCCCTCAAAAACTTATATCAAAATTTACCTGTATAGCAGCAAGATGAGTTTATGAAAGTACATGTATAACTATGTCAAATTTCAGTTAAAAGGACGCTGTGGTTTTCTTTCTGAGTAAAATTTGAAGCCCTCATTTTGTAAACAACAAATGGGGTGAATAAAACACTGCCAGTAGCAAAATTAATATTTGAAAAGAAAAAAAAATGACTATAAGGTTGCTGATAATGTGTATTTTGCCACCAGAGTTTAAGGAACATTTTCTATTATGATTTTGTTTTTACAACATTTTGGCCCTAATACAAGTTTTAAGATGTTTCTTGCAAGGCCCTTTAAAGATTGTCGATACTTTTATTGACTGTGTATCATATAATATATAATCAATACAACTATTTGTCATGTGTCTTAATTTCTCAACAGTGTACCGCAACATTGCTGCATTATAAGCCGTAGTACAGTTTCCAGTCAAGAAAAGGTTTGAATGCCGAGACTAACGATACCTTTCTTCAACCTCTCTCTTTTGACGCAGTGTAGTAGTATTCATGAGTTCTCAACCTTCTCTTTAAGTAAATTACGTCATTGGTCGTGAATGAATAATAGTCTATTTAGTCCAATAGTCTATTTCACCTTTGTTCTAGTGATTCATGTATTTCGTACCTAACATTCTAACATTTTAACAGTCACAGACATAAAACAAAACTTTTAGACGCAATTACAATGCTTATTTTTAAGATAAAGGGATTCTTTTCTTTTAAAAGACAACATGAACTTGAGTATATATTTTCATTTTGTTTAACGGGGTGGGGGGGGGGGGGGTGTCCTGAGTCTGATGCATGTAGTGATACTCTTATTGTTGTTCATGATGTATGCTTTTTTTTTCTTCTTCACTTTATTAAATGCTGTCAAAACTGCCAAATATGCATAAAAGTTCAGAGTTATTATGCCACTATAGTTTCTTGATAGTGTATTTAGAGCAAAATGTTAATTCGTTGACTTTTAAATATATTTTGATGCTTTCGTTAGGTAACTGAAATGTAATGCAAACACCCGAATATGTAGTCATTTATGAAAATGTCTATACTTTAATGTACCAAATGCATATTCATGTTATAATGGTTTAAATAATGTATTCATGAATTATTGTTATGTTCTTAAATTTCATGAAACAGCAAAAGATTTTATAGAATTTTCGGAGCCATATTACTTATTCAACCCATTGTTCATGTTATATGGTTATGCCTTCATATGATATTCATAAATTATCCTTTATCCTTTTAAAAAAAAACTAAACATTGCTGGTTCCTTGTGATTGAAGTTTTGTATTGAATAAAAACGCACATAAACAAATCATACAAAACATGATTTTTGAATAAAATCCATAACTTTTATTACAAATTGGATAAGATTGTACCTTTAAAGGTACTATGTCCCATTTGCAGGCCAAACAAATGCAAAATTTCAATTTCAAGGGCATTTGAAAGACAATACTAATTTAGGACTTTCCTCAAACAGAAAGGGCTTGAAAATGGCTTTTGGTGGGAAAAAAAATCGACTTAAGTGATTGTAATCACCCAAGTATTAGTCTGATTTTCAGACCCATTTACCGAATGTTCATACGTTTTGTGCTCCACAAAGATTCAATCAGTTTAATTATGGTCATTACAAGTAGTGGGTTACTATAAATCAAAATCACTCTTCAACCACTTGCAACCCATAGTTTGATACTTAGGTAGATTTGTTGGTCCGTGCTCAAATATATTTCCATATAAAGTAAAAACTTGTGATTATAACTTATAATTTTAAGAAAATGAGTCAGACCAGGTGTTTTAACCATTCTAATCTTTTTAATTATTAAAAAAGAAGAGAACCTCACACATCCTTTCGTGCCACTTGTTCTTAGCAATGGTAAATTTCCGAGAAATATTTCCATTTTCTCTAAACGTGGTGAACGTGGGTTAGTAATGAGTCAAATATCCGCCAAGAAGTCCGAACGCAATGAGACAGAAGGCGACATGTCGGTGGCTTTGTAGTGGCGTATCCATTCCTCGGCTTCCGGAGGGGAGAAGTGGGGGGGGGGGGGGATTTCCTAGCATTTTTGTGATATCTTTACAATAGTATCGTGTCAGTAGTAACTAGAATAAACAATTTGATTTGATGATCAATGGTGATCTATATATATCATGTATATATTCCAGCATGAAAATATTCGTTCCAATGCAGTGTAATTCGTAACAGTTGTGGGCGATTTTTATTTTATCTTGATTTACCTTACAATAATTTACCACTTCACCGTAAAAGAAAGATATAAACTTATCTTCGTGGTTAAAAATTTATGGGAGGGGCAAATGCCCCGTGCCCCTTAAAAAACGATGGTGCACCTTGGTGCAGGGAGTCCAGGTGATACGATGGACTGTCATGGGATCGGTTATCCTGTTACAAAGCCTCACACTGGATTAAAGTTACTATGTCCCTTTTGCAGCCAACATCAAATTCTGTAGAAGTTTGCAGGAATTATGAATATGCCATGTAGGTCCTATTTGTCAAATGTAAACGTTGGCAGTGTCCTAGTTTTCAAATTGTGCAAGAAAACCCGTTTATCTTCTAGACTTCACTGTCATACACTATTGAGTGACGGACTGACATCTGTTTTTCTTTGGTAATAACATACTTAAAATGAGCTGTAACAGGTACATGAGCATTTGTCTATACATCAATCTATTAACATCTAAAGTTTCTATATCCTTTCGTCTAAGAAGGATAATTGAGCATTTGAAAAAGACATTCATTTGTACGCATTTTTATTAACTCTATAGTTATTCTCTCATCGCACTTGATAGCATTGGTCTCCTGGCGAGGGAGGGAAGCGAGAGAACACAGTTTTAAGACTTTGAGTCCTACTAATAACCAGTAATGGTGTAGTATGTATTAAAACATTGACTATAATTAATATATATATCAACAAATCTCTTTTTTGGTTTAGTTTAAAAGGCTAGATCTGCCCCATCGGCTAATATTTATCATGAAGATATTATTAAACAGAGCATTATCAAGACTTAACTTTTCTTCAGCCCCTCTCTCTGTCTCTGTCTGTCTACCTGTCTGTCTATCTATCTGTCTGTCTGTCTGTCCGTCTCTGTCTCTCCTCTCCCCTCTTTCCCTCCCAGCTAACTCTCTCTACCCATATCCTCTATCCATTTGATTCTCTTCCTCTATTTATCTGTCTCTCTCTTGCTCTCTCTCTTGCTCTCTCTCTTGCTCTCTCTCTTGCTCTCTCTCTTGCTCTCTCTTTCTCTCTTTCTCTCTGTCTCTCTCTCATTCTCTCTTTTTCTTCTTCTTCTTCATGTTTATTTCGTCTAGTATCGAAGGATTACCTAAGCATTACAACAATAATGACAAGTACCCGGATATCCTCGAACTTCCAAACACTCTATGCAATAATATTGCACGATAAAGCCTTAGACCTCCAATCGGCATTCTGATACCGCGTTTTAACATATATCCGTCCCTCGGATAGGACATTAAATGGAGGCCCCGTGTATAGATGTGTCACCAATACTCACCATCTTTGCACGTTAAGAACCAACTGCACTATTCGTACAAGAGTAGGGGGGAACTCTGCTGTAGTGGGCCACCTGCACAATCCCAACCAGTTATTCTGGCCGGGGAGGAGAGACCCGAGTGTTACAGTGATTCAGTTCACGTTTTGCCTCCAAGGCTCACATGACGCCCAAAACATAATAATTTCAATAAATTTTTAAAACAAAATCAGTCGAAATTAGGCGGGCAAAATGGCATAATCGGCAGAATAAACATTTTTTCATATATTTCTGCATATAGGCATGAATGGGCTGGTATATTTTGACTCTGGCTGCAGGATCTATTTTGGGCCAGAAATCTCAAAGCAAAAATATACCACTTTTCAGACATGGGTAGGCTATATATACCTACATTGTGATTACATTATCAGAGATGATTGCAATATTTGTTTCTCATTACACATTATACATAGTTTGCAGTTGGGTGTGAAGGTCTGAAAATACATTTGCGAGCGAGGAAATTTTTTAAGATTGGTGAGGTCGCAGTGCAAAAAATAACATCTTATAAAGAGGAAAAACCCAAGAAGACTGAAAAGACCTTTAATAAGTAACATAATAATATCATCTATAAATGCGAGCGAGTGTAGCGAGCAAGCTTTTGGGGAAATTGCTCTTAGTCGCTTGAAATTAGGGGCATGTTTAATGATGAGAGGAAAAGGGGACACTTATCAAAAGGGATAAGTCAGTTATTGGAAAAATAAAAGGAACACGTGTCAAAGTACAAAAGTAGTTATTTAAAGGGGAAGGGGCACTTTTTACAAAGGAAAAGTGGGCACTTGTCAAAGTTAAAGAGGCACCTCTCAGATTTGAATAGGGTAATTATCAGAGATGAAAGGGGCACTTCTCGTACCTGATAAGGGGCACTTACTAGAGATAATTAAGGGCACTTATGAGAACGGAAATTAATGCAAAGGAAAATGGGAACTTGTCAAAGAAAAAGGGACACTTTTGGGGTACTTGAAAAAGCGTTGGGGTCATCCCTGCTCTCCCCGGAGGGCCGCCTCTGACTGTAAGCCTGTAGATATATGTGTGCACAATTTTAGTGTTAATGGACTTTAAATTCCAATGTAGAGGTTCCGTTGTTAGTGCAGAACCTTGAGACTGATGCAAATTTATTTAATATGAAAGATTCAGACCAGAGACAAAGTCCTGTTTTGTTAGATTGTAATTTGTTGTACCAATTGAGAGACATGGTCAGGCATGCTATGTGGCTTGGTAGTGAAGCTTGGATGGTAACGATGCAGTGATTACTGAAACCTCACAAAACCTGAAGGTTCGGGTAATGCTACGGTCACAAAGGTTCATACGAACGATAATTTCATACGAATCTACTGGTTTTCCATTGTCTTCCCGAGTTTCCATCGTCTGAAAATCGTTCGTACGGCGTTCGTAGCAGTTCGTAATGGCATTTGTGACCGCGGGCTTTAGTGAACAAGCATGGGATAACAAAACCCATTAATGGTAGAACTGGGAGGAGGCCTTTAATTAATCGTTCATTCTAGACAAGTCCAAGTCGTTGTTTGTCAATCGAGGACCCCTCCAAATGCTTTGAGGGGCAAGTTGGTTATAGAACATGGGAACCTTAAGAGAGGCATGTTTTATGATGCATGTGAGAATAGTAAGACAGTAAGACGGTAAGACAGTGAAGGTCATTGTAGGAAACCTTAAAAGTCAACCGTTAGTCACCCCCTCCCCCTTTTAGTGAGCTGGCGGAAATTACGGGAGTGTCCTTTTCTAGCGAGATTGTACTTGAGCAAGAGGGTTGCAGTATTCAGGTCTCTGTTCGTAGTATGTTAGCAAAATCAGTGGAGGGTCCAGGGAGGGGGGCCCAGGGGGCCCGCCCCCCCCCCCCCCTGGAAAAAAAAGGAAAAAAAAAGAAGGAAAAAAAAAGAAGGAAAAAAAAGAAGGAAAAAAAAGAAGGAAAAAAAAAAAAGAAGGAAAAAGAAGGAAATAAAAGGGGAAAGATATCAAAGGTATTAAAATATGCTCATCTGACCGTAGTTAAATGCCTAAAACCCCTTGATTTCCGGTGGCTCTGCCCCCTGGACTCCACCTACTGCCCTAAGGCGAATGGCTGGATGCTAATCTGACGGCAATTTAATGATTAGAACCCCTGACCTTCTGGGGTCTCGGCCCCCTGGACCTCACGCCAATTAGTGTTCGCCAGTGTCACAAATAAGGTATAAAAATATGTTCATCTGACCGCAATTAAATGCCTAAAATCCCTAAGTTTCCGGGGCTTTACCCCCTCGACCCCACCAGGGGCCCTAAGTAGGCTGATCACAGTGCATGCATATACATTCTGCCGTGCACGTCAGTGCACAGCAATAGCAAATCTATGCTGAGAAGCCATTTTTCAACTTATGATTTAAAAAATTCAAAAACATGTAACAACATAATTTTTTCACAGATATTTCAGTCATTCTTTTAACCCACTATACTTAAAATCCTGTGGGTGTGGGTATTAGGGAAAGTATTTATTTTATTTTTTTAAAAAGGGATGTTTTTGACACCGCGCAAATTGGGCCAGTGGGTGTGTGCAATCACCACGGACAATACTGCACTAAATATCCCGGCAGATTGGAAAAAACTCCCCTGTAAAAAATGGACTTGCCACCAATGTTTCATTCACTGGATTTCAATGACCTTACCATATATGGTACCTGTGACCTTTCCCTGGCTACCCCAGCAACAGGTACATCGGAATTTTGTTTCTACACGAAGTTACATTGAGTTGAATGAATTTTCAGAAAATGCTCATAAATCCGTAAATATTGCCCGATTTTCAAATCCTAAACTGGTTTTCAGTAGTTTAACATCCATAGTTTCTTGCCACATGCTCCGATTTTTAATCCATCGAGTGAAACATTACTGGAAATTGCTGCGAAAGTTCAGCTCATCATTTTATTCAGCAAATGCAAGCATCTACAAAGCTCAAACTTTCTACAGTTGTTTTATATAGATCAGGAAGTTAGGTGAGAAGAAAAAAAAATATATAAACATTGTCTAATTTGCATAACGGTGTTGCGAATATGTAATTAGCTAATTATCAGCTCATTTGCATAATTAATTAGTTTTCATAAATCTTATTATATAAATGGATAGGGATTCATTAGTTGAAGCTTGCCACAAAGTTGTATCAAACAGACTCATTTAAAACTTGAGATATTGCATTTACGCATATTAATTAGCTGGACTTAGTCGTTTTTTGAACATTTCCAAACCTGCGGATTGGTGAAATTGAACAAAATGTGGTTTTTGTCAATCCGGTGCACCAAAATGCAACAAGTCTGGTTCTTGAATTTTATTTTTCATGCTTATTTCACTTTGGTTTCACAATACATATCATTTTTAAGACCATGTAATACTCTATTATGTCAAAAAATCACCCTTAAACATGTAAAAATCCATTTTTGCCATAATTTGCTATTTGCGGCAGGTTTTTGAATGATTTTACGATATCTTCAAAAGACCATATCTCAGGAATGCCTTGACAGAATTTGAAAATTTTTGCAGCAAAATAATATATCATTGATATCTTTAATATGACACCAAAATAAAGAATGTCTTATGTGTATTATTTTTTTGAGTGCTCTACCTACCCTAAGTAGGGCCCCTGGATGTTCATCTGACCGTAATCTATTGCCTAAAATCCCTGAGTCTCCGGGAACTCCGCCTCCTGGACCCCACGCCAAATCTGACGATAAATTGATGTATAAACCCCTGAGCTTCTGAGGGCTCCGCCCCTGGACCCAACACTATTTTGTGTCCTGCCAGTGTAACAAATAAGATATCAAAACATGCTCATCGGACCGTAATTTATTGCCCACAACCCCTGAGCCTCCGGGGACTCCGCCTCCTGGACCCCACGCCAATTCGTGACCTGCCAGTGTCACAATTAAGGTATAAAAATATGCTCATCTGACAATAAATTGATGTATAAACCTTTAAACTTCTGATGGCTCCGCCCCCTGGATCTAACACCAATTTGTTTCCTGTCAGTGTCACACATAAGGTATCAAAGATGCTCATCTGACGATAATTTATTGTTTTAAACCCCTGAGCTTCTTGGGCTCCACCCCCTGCATGACCCAACACCAATATGTGTCCTGCCAGTGTCTCAAATAAGGTATAAAATATGCTCTTCTGACGATAATTTAATGTATAAAACCTCTGAGCTTCTGGGGGCTCCGCCCTCTGGACCCAACACTAATTTGTGTCCTGCCAGTGGCACAAATAAGGTATACAAATATGCTCATCTGATCGTTATTTATTGCCCAAAATCCCTGAGCTTCCGGGGGCTCCGCCCCGTGGACCCCCCTCCAATTCGTGACCTGCCAGTGTCACAAATAAGGTATAATATCATGCTCATCTGACAGTAATTTATTGCCCAAAACCCCTGAGCTTCTTGGGGCTCCGCCCCCTGGACCATGGGTGTCGATCCGGGGGGGGGGGGGATGGGGGGATGGCCTGTACAATCATCACCCCCCCCCCCCAATAATTCACCATCAAAAAAAAAAAAAAAATGAAGAGAAAAATTAAGGATGAGAGCCCGATGAGAGTAGTTGATGGTTATTACTCGCAAGAAGACCATCAATATACACATTTTGCTATCTCATTTTCATAATACATACATACATGTATATACGAAGTAAATAAGACAACCGTATATGAGACAAGAATAAATTGAATTCTCGCTCATACGGCTTCATCAGGAATTGATGAATTTATTCAATTTGTTCAATCAACAGCATCAT
Organism: Strongylocentrotus purpuratus; assembly: GCF_000002235.5. Lineage (NCBI taxonomy): Eukaryota > Metazoa > Echinodermata > Echinoidea > Camarodonta > Strongylocentrotidae > Strongylocentrotus > Strongylocentrotus purpuratus. Next base: position 9,451,798 of record NW_022145614.1, read on the forward strand.
AGAAATGCAGTGCGCCAAATGCAAAGACGCAGCGTCAAAAAGCAACGAGCTAAATGTTAAGCGCGAAGCGCAAAAATAGCAATCTGCAATGCACATCAGACAATCCTGGACAGTGTAAACATAGATGAACTCTGTGACGATTTCGTGATGAGATCGGAGAGAAAGATTTTCGGACATTAGTATGACTTATAAAATAGTTCTCTAGTTGTTATGTTGTTTCCGTTCACCCTTTTAAAATTCACGTCATTGTATCTTTATTTTTGTTTTTTTCACTCATTTTATTTCCTGATATTTCCTAAAAGTTTTTCATTTATGGAGAAAGATTATTATGTCACAATTTATTTGTAACACAAATTATTTTCAGTGGGGAAACTGAATTCAGACAAGGATTAATATAGAGAACAGTACAACGAATCGTCTTCTTTCTCTAATAATTCAGTAAAATGGGCAAAGCTGTTGGGGGGCAACTGAATTCAGACGTGGATTAAGCGTAATAATCAAATGAAACGTTAAAGTACACGATACAACGAAGCGTCTTCTTTTACAAATAATTTAATGAAACGTAAAAGCTTCCGCGCTGAGCGGAATGGGCGAAAATGAATACAGACAAGGATTAAGAGTAATAATTTATTGAAACGTTAAAGCTTCCGCGCTATGCGCGGTAGGGGAGAAACTGAGTTCATGAAGGACACGATACAACAAATCGTCTTCTTTCACTAATGTGAAAGCTTCCGCGCTTCGTGCAGGAATGGGCGAAAATGAATTCAGACAAGGATTAAGAGACGAGAATGGTACATAGGATTGTCTTCTTTCTTTAATCATCTAATGAAACACCAGAGGTTCCGCGCTACGCGCGGGGAAGGGGGAATTTGATTCAAACATTAAGGATTAAGAGTCGAGAATGGTACATCGAATCGTCTTCTTTCTTTAATAATCTGATGAAACGTCAGAGCTTCCGCACTACGCGCGGAGGAAGGGGAACTTGATTCAAACAAGGATTTAGAGTCGAGAACGGTCCAACGAATCGTCTTCTTTCTCTAATAATTTAATGAAACGTCAAAGCTTCCGCGTTTCGCGCGGTAGGGGAGAAACTGAATTCATGAAGGACACAATACAACAAATCGTCTTCTTTCTCTAATGTGAAAGCTTCCGCGCTTCGCGCAGGAATGGGCGAAAATGAATTCAGACAAGGATTAAGAGACGAGAATGGTACATCGAATCGTCTTCTGTCTTTAATAATCTAATGAAACGTCAGAGCTTCCGCGCTACGCGCGGAGGAAGGGGAACTTGATTCAAACAAGGATTTAGAGTCGAGAACGGTCCAACGAATCGTCTTCTTTCTCTAATAATTGAGTGAAACGTCAAAGCTTCCGCACTTCCGGGGGGGGGGGGGAACTCCCCCTCCCTGCACGCAACCCCCTAGGGACCGCGCTTCGCGTGCTCACTACCGCCCCCTAAAATGAAATCCTGGCTACGCGCTTGGGAGAGGTGCAACTTGCCACACGCTTCTACCTCTTGATTGCTTTGATCCATTGCCGAAAATATTTTGGCACCTATCATCCCCCCAACCACGGATACAAATCGACACCCTTGCCCTGGACCCAACACTAATTTGTGTCCTGCCAGTGTCACAAATAGGGTGTAAAAATATGCTCATCTGATCGTTATTTATTGCCCCGAATCCCTGAGCTTCCGGGGGCTCCGCCCCAGTGGCGTACCTGGGGTAATCCGTCAGGGGGGGGCAAGCGACCGAAACAAACAAAAAAGGCGATGCTAATTTTCACTTCTGGCGAGCGAGCGAGCAAAAAAAAAATCTTTAAGTAACGTTTGGTATATAAACTGGTATTGTTGCAAGTTGGGGGTGGGAACATTCACTTGTTAGCGACGTTAATTTCATTTTTTTGCAAACGAGCGTAGCGAGCAAGAAAAAAATCACTTCTTTTTTAATAATTGCCACTTAAACTTGGTTCAATTGTCCCATGCAAGGCGCGGGAACAATATTGTGTTTCGGGTGATTTCATACCCATTTTAGCTAGCGAGCCAAAATACATCTTTCTCTCAATGAATTGCTATATAAAATTTGTTCCATTGTTGCAGGTCGGGTCGGGGGCGGGCACAATCGTGTTTAAGGCAATGTCAATCCCATTTTGGCGGGCAGGCAACCCCCTACATTTCTCTTTTTAATGATATTGTAGCAGGTTAGTGGTGGGCACATAATTCCACGAGCTAGCGAGCGTAGCGAGCGAGCGAAAAAAAATCACTTCTCTTTTATAGGGAAAATATGGTACATAAAACTTGGGTTCATTGTTCCATGTCAGGGACGTGATTATTAAAAGCGGTGTTATTTCTATTTTGGCGAGCGAGCGTAGCGAGCGAGCAAAAAAAAATCACTTCTCTTTTATAGGGAAAATATGGTACATAAACTTGGGTTCTTTGTTCCATGTCAGGGACGTGATTATTAAAAACGGTGTTATTTCTATTTTGGCGAGCGAGCGTAGCGAGCGAGCAAAAATTTTGTAATGATAATTGGTTCATAAATTTCAGATTTTTTTGTTGCAGGGCAGGGCTTACACAATCATGTCTAAGGTGATGTTAATTCCGTTTTGGCGAGCACGGGCACACCAAAACTTCTTTGAATAACGTTTGGTACATAATTATTAACTGGTTGTTGCAGGTTGGGGCGGGCACGTTAGCGGTGTCAATTCCATTTTGGCGAGCGAGCATAGCGAGCAAGCAAAAAAAAATTCTCTTTTAATAGAAATTAATAAATAAACTAGTTTTTATTGGTGCATGTCAGGATGGACGCAATTGCGTTTAACGCGATTCAATTCCTTTTTGGCGAGAGGGCGAAAAAAACTCTTCCATTTTTAATGATATTGTTGCAGGTCAAGGGTGGGCACAATTGTTTCCAAAGCAATATCTTTTCATTTTATTCGCGAGCAAGTGTAGCGAGCGAGAAAAGTGAATTACTCTCTTTTAGTAACATTTGCTACATACACTGTGTGTTATTGTTGCCATGGTTGCAGGTCGGGGCCCGTCGGGGCAGGCACAATTGTATTCTAGGCAATGCTAATCCTTTTCTTTTTTCAGGGGGACGAGCAAGTGAAAACATTTAATACAAAATAGGCTAGCAAGCAGTTCGCGCCGTATGCGGAATATTTTTCTGGTGGGGGAGGGGGAAAGATGCATTAAAAGTTTTCGAGGAATCTCAAAAGCAAAAGGAGTGAAGGGAGTTCGAGCGACCGAACTGGTCATGAGGGTACTTTTGCATTTTCAAAAGTAGAATTGAAGGATTTGGTATAGGCCTACACTACATTTTCAGGAAAAAACACTGTACGTTTTCAAAATATCTGGGGTCAAATGCCCCCCCCCCCCCCTGGTGCGTACGGCCATGGTCTTTTTTTTTTTTAATTTCCCCATTTTTTTCCTTTCCTTTTCTTTTCCCTTTTTCTTCCTTTTCTCTTCTTCTTCCTTTTTTTCTTCCCTTTTCTTTTTTTCTTTTTCTTTCCTTTCCTTTCTTTTCTTTTCTTTCCCCTTTTTCTTTTTTTCCCCTGGAGCCCGTCAGGGGGCACTCTGCCCCCCCCCCCCCCCCCATAGGTACGCCAGTGCTCCGCCCCCTGGACCCCCTCCAATTCATGACCTGCCAGTATCACAAATAAGGTATAAAATAATGCTCATCTGACAGTAATTTATTGCCCAAACCCTTGAGCTACTTGGAGCTTCTTCCTCTGGACCCAACACATTTGTGTCCTGCCAGTGTCACAAATAAGGTATAAAAATATGCTCATCTGACCGTTATTTATTGCCCAAAATCCTTGAGCCTCCGGGTCTCCGCCTCCTGGACCCCACGCCAATTTGTGACCTGCCAGTGTCAAAAATAAGGTATAATATCATGCTCATCTGACAGTAATCTATTTCCCAAAACCCCTGAGCTTCCGGGGGCTTCACCCCCTGGACCCCACGCCAATTCGTGACCTGCCAGTGTCACAATTAAGGTATAAAAATATGCTCATCTGACAATAAATTGATGTATAAACCTTACAACTTCTAATGGCTCCGCCCCCTGGATCTAACACCAATTTGTTTCCTGTCAGTGTCACACATAAGGTATCAAAGATGCTCATCTGACGATAATTTAATGTTTTAAACCCCTAAGCTTCTTGGGCTCCACCCCCTGCATGACCCAACACCAATATGTGTCCTGCCAGTGTCACAAATAAGGTATAAAAATATGCTCATCTGACCGTTATTTATTGCCCAAAATCCTTGAGCCTCCGGGACTCCGCCTCCTGGACCCCACGCCATTTTGTGACCTGCCAGTGTCAAAAATAAGGTATAATATCATGATCATCTGACAGTAATCTATTTCCCAAAACCCCTGAGCTTCCGGGGGCTTCACCCCCTGGACCCCACGCCAATTCGTGACCTGCCAGTGTCACAAATAAGGTATAAAATATGCTCATCTGACGATAATTTAATGTATAAAACCCCTGGGCTTCTGGAGGCTCCGCCCCCTGGACCCAACACCAAATTGTGTCTTGCCAGTGTCACAAATAAGGTATAAACATATGCTCATCTGACCATTATTTATTGCCCAAAACCCCTGAGCTTCCGGGAGCTCCGCCCCCAGGACCCCACGCCATTTCGTGATCTGCCAGTGTCACAAATAAGGTATAAAATTATGCTCATCCAACGAGAATTTGATGTATAAAACCCCTGAGCTAGGCCCCGCCCTGGCGTTCAAGGGGGGGGGGGGGGCGGGAGTGCGATTTTTTTAATTTTCGAGGGCCCCCCCCCCAAAAAAAAAAAATTTGTGCTTACCCCCCCCCCCCCCCCCCCCCCCCCCCCCCCCCCCCCCCCCCACTGAGCGAAATATAGGTCGGCACGATTTCAAATTTCAGCACACTAAATTTCGAAATGATTTCAAATTTGGGTCCCCACCCGTTAGAAATCCTGGATCCGCGCCTGAGCAGAATGTCCCGATGGCGACACTAGCAATACACCAAACGTGGCTACTAATTATAGTACGAAAAACCTTGACCCCTCATATTCAGAGGTATTCAAATTTAGGGATGGGAGCCAGTTTCCCTTTCCACCTGGGATAAATTTGAAGTCTTGTTATTTGAATGACGAAGACAAAGAAAGTGAGGTACGGCTCATCCAGAAACATGATGCTTCGTTTTCAAGATCTTAACAAGATCGAGACAAGAGATGAACAACCAGTCTTATTGTAGAATCCCCGCACATTTTAAAGAGGTAAAACATAGCAAAATCTGTTTGATCAAGGCATAATAAAACCCATTAGTAGCCCATAATATGCAAGCCCGGTAATGTTGGTAAAAAAAAATGGATGGAAGCTTGCGTATAAAAGATTGTGTTGATTAATGGTCCCATTTGCAGGCCCCAAAAGTCCAACGGCATTTGAAAGACAAAACTAACTTAGAACTTCCTTCAGAACGACAGGGCTTGAAAATGGCTTTTTGTGGGAAAATAACGACAATTAGTTGTCGAATCAACTTATGTGATTGCAATCACCTATAAGTACATAGTTTGATTTTTAGACCCTTGTACTGAATGGTCATACGTTTTGTGCTGCACAAAGTTTCGATCAGTTTAATTTTGGCCGTTACAAGTAGTGGGTTATTGGCGTAGACAAATGCTGATGTACCCTTTACAGCTCATTTTATGAATGTTATTACCAAAGAAGCAAAAGATATCATTCAGTCACCCAATAGTATAGATATAATGACTGCTATGAGAGGAATAGTTGTTTTATAAGCTCAAGGGGATGTTACATCCTGAAAGGGGTGATAGCAAGATGCAACGTCCCCGAGAGCCTTTAAAACAACTATTCCCCGAATATTAAAGTAGTCATATATTTCTAAAGAGAGGTATATGTCTGACAGTGAGGTCTAGAAAGTAAACGGGTTTCCTTGCATAATTTGAATACTAGGACACTGCTAACGTTTACATTTCACAGATGGGGCATATATGACATATTCATAATTCCTGCAAATTTCTACAAAATTCGATGCTGGCTGCAAAAGGGGCGTATCATCTTTAAATGCAAAAACAATTTAAAGATGCTTTTCCCTTACCACGGGTCGACAAGTCACTAGAAGCCCTCATATTAGGGCAGCATTATTTTCATCTCTTGATTTAGCGCATGGTTATCACCAGGTGGAAATGGACGGTGATTCCAAGGAAAAGACAGCATTTAGAGTGCCGTTTGTTTCAAACCGTTTGCCATTTGGTTTAGTAAATGCCCCTAGTACATTTAAAGGGGTAGTGGAGCGATTGATGCCTAGCAGACATGAATCTGACATATTTGTTGATTTATTTAGACGATATACTTTTGTTTTCGCCTTTATTTGATGTCCATCTCAAAACACTTGACAAAATGCTAACAAAGTTAGGTCAGTTTGATTTAAAGGTCAAAGGAAAGAAGTGTAGTTTATTTCAGTTAGGAAGTAGATTTATTGAAATGACTTTGTAACTTTTGTTTGATGTCTGCCTGACTCACGTGCCTGGTTCCCTGAATTAGCAACCAGGCATGCAGTCAGGAAGTAGATTGCTTTACCTATTATTTATGTGATGCTAATATTTTGCACTTGTGGACTTATGTGTCTGGATTAACATGCCAGAAAAAAGGGTAAAAGCGTATAAAACAACTATGTCTCTCAAAGCAGTCATTGTTACTATAACATTACACCTTTCATCCAAATCGACACCACAGCTTACACGCTCATTGCACAGTGATGTAGATTATTACATTACACCTTTCACCCAAATCGACACCACAGCTTACACGCTCATTGCACAGTGATGTAGATTATTACATTACACCCTTCATCCAAATCGACACCACAGCTTACACGCTCATTGCACAGTGAGTTTTGTAGATTATTACATTACACCTTTCATCCAAATCGACACCACAGCTTACACGCTCATTGCACAGTGATGTAGATTATACATTACACCTTTCATCCAAATCGACACCACAGCTTACACGCTCATTGCACAGTGATGTTGATTATTACATTACATCGGACAAGGAGCGAGAATGAGATAATTTCATTAGGCAATATATTTTTTATTCCAAAATATAATAACGAATAACAAATATAAATTACATCATGTTTGTGCCCAGCACAATATCAGTTTCTTAATATATTCGTGTTCACTAATATAGAAATATCAACAGTTGCAACTTCTAGGTGTTCATATTTTCAATTAAATAAAAAGTCACACACAAGCACTGATTTTGTTTCTCACAACGTATTTGTACATGATTATACATTGTACAAGTACATCATAGTCATATTACAGTTCATAATTTCAGCCTCTTTATCTTTTTGTGTTTATAGTTAAAGTACTTTTATAAATATATAATCTGTACTGTAATTGTAAATCTTCAAAACCCTAATTATGTGCAAATCGTAGGTCAACACGCCAATCATTAATAAATCACACTGTAATAGCTTATTTGCCAAGAAATTCGTTTACCTAATATATATAAGAAAAAGTTCTCTTAATTACAAGAAAAAATACAGATACAAATATTGTAAGAACACAATTTAAATAAATAGATAAATAAAAATATGATACAATGATTATGACAGAAAATTATCACTTCAATAAAACAAACTGATTTGTTTTTTACAAAAAAATTGACAGCTTGTAAACAGAGTTTAACACAGATTTAAAAAACGAGACTAACGTCGATGCCATTATTTTAATTTCTGTACATAATGTTTTGGTTTTGGAAGAGGCTTTTGTTTACAGAGCTAATCTGCGCGCTAGAAATGAGATGAAAAGGGCGCCAAGGAAGCCGTAGAAGGATCGGAGCTCACTAGACCCACTAGACCCACTTTCGGCGTAGATCTTGCCGGGGCACATTTGACAGGTGTCGGGGCAAACGAGGCCCATGTACTCGGGCTTCGACACGCACATCCCATCCTCAGCATACACAGGACAGTAACCGCTCGTGTCTTGGCATTGAGCTGCAGAAAAAATATCAAATAAAGGATGAAATAATGTTAATTAATTTGAGGAGCTTAGAGATTATTTTTCCAAAAAAATATATTACATGGGGGGGTAACAGTATAAATCAAAATCATTAAAATTAATTTGATTGACTACGTATAGGTCTATTATATCATGAAGCATCTGAATAAACCCCAAAGTGTTGCTCAAATAAAATCATCGGGGGGGGGGGGGGAGGGAGGGCAGTCCATGTCGTTGAAGAGTCGTGCAATAATCAAAATAGGGGCCGAACGCACACATTCCATGGCAGAATTTTTAGTCTAAGTTCATTTCCAATTTTAGGGGAGGGGGCATTAAATAAAAATTGTATTATGTGGGCATGAATTAAATTCAGGACAAGCCATCTTCACTTCAACATATTATCAGTTACAATACTTATCTGAGACAATGAGACACAAAGACATACCAAAGCTTGAACTTATCATGGCAAAATGAAAAAATTACCCTTACATCATGATTTTATTCCCGCATGCTATTATTTCATCATTGGGTGTTAATCTAATGACTGTAAGACATGAACTACCGCTACTTTGCTGAAACATATTCTTCAAACGGTAATTAGATTAATTGCATGTCAAATATATTGCTAGTGATCTTACTTTGAGGTAGCAGTTCCAAAGGCGAGCTGGCAGCACAAAGGGAACAGCTCTTCCTACACTCGTAGTTCATGTAGCCGGGATTCAGCTGACACTGCTCCGTACTTGCCCAGTCTGCACATTGGTCATTGAAATCCTCACAAGCTGAAAAGGAAAATAAAATGAATGAACAAATATTGATATATATAAATCAGATATTGATTGAACATGATTATCGTCTGCACAAGGCCAATTGAGTATTGAAATCATTTTAACAGAGACTATACAGGAATTAATCGGAAGCTTATCCAGAACTTGTTAAACAGGGGACAGGACAAGGAGGGAGTGAATGGGGAGGGGGGGGGGGGGTGGTAAACTATACATGGAGTTCCCATCTGTCATGTTCGATTGAACATTATTATTTATATTAAACAAATCGTTAAACAGAAAATGTAGAAACAAGGTCAAAAGAGTACTGTACGTTTAAAATGATCTTCTACAGCACCCTCAATTGATTTCAAATCGACAATGCAACATTTCAAAAGAAGTTTGCAGCACACAATATCTCCACGATTGGAGGGTGTATCTGAAATATATCAACGACCTTTTGGTTCTCAGTGGGTAACCTAAAGTATTATACCAAAAAAAAACCTCGAAAAATCAGATGGCGGATTGGGCCGGAGGATGCGTACATGATAAATTAAGAAAAATAAATAAAATGAAAGTTAAATATTAATTTTCTTTTATCAGAAAGAAATATCTATTTCCGACGCGAAGTCTATAATACAAAAAGGACTTACTTTGCATGATACCGCTACCAACGCATTGCCCACAGGAACGGGGGCAGAATTCAAGCATGTAGCCAGGGTTTTCGGTGCACTGTCGATACTTGGCCCAAATTGCACAATTCTCATTCATGTCTATGCAGTTTTCTGTTTAATACAAAAAAAGAGAACATATTTTGGTCAACTCTTATATCACTACTGCCACCAACATGCTTCTAACCAATATCATAGTATAAAATATATATTAACTATATAAGATGTAGCCAATGCCAATTATAGTTACCTACTACAGATCACACCAACATTGACAATAAAGTGTCACAAAATTAATGAGCTTGATATGTTGATGTGACTACATCATCATCAAAGTTACCTATCATCATGAATTACTTATTGTCAAACTACAGTCATCCTTGTGAAATCTAGTCGTAATTTAGTCATCATCGTGAAATTTTGTCGTAATTAATTCATCATCGTGAAATCTTGTCGTAATTTAGTCATCATCGTGAAATCTTGTTGTAATCAAGTCATCATCGTGAAATTTTATCATCATTATGAAAATTGAATCCTGACCAGCAAGATATGAATGAAATTTAACCCTTTTAAATGAAGCTTGATATAGAATTGTTACCAAAACAGTATCCTTAACTAACACTGCGACCCATCATTTTGATTCCTTACAAACAATATCAAAAGCAACAATAATCATCTATTCACGGCCTTGCGTTCATAAGTAACCAGCTTTTTGTTTTTGCTCACCACCGGGATTGACGGTTTCACACTGATCGCAACTGACGGGACAGTTGGGCAACATCCAGGATGGGTTGGCTTGACACTCGCCCGCATTAGCCCAACCAGCACAGTTATCGTTCATGTCCTTGCAGTCTGCACAATCATGAGAAAGAGAGTTGAAAGAAGATAGATACTCAAAGCCACTGATAACACAAATCTGATTTTGTCTGAATTAGTTCTTATTGACAAATGTCTGATAGTTATAATGAAAATCGCTGTGTTTTGCTTTGTACTTCACTTACATAATATCAACATTATTAAACAACAACATAGTCATCATGGTGCAAGATAACATTGATTTTAATTTAAAAAGAAAAATTAATTTTGATACAAATGAAAATTATAGATTCATGCCTCAGGTTCTCTAAAGATTTACAAATGTCTATTTTTGGAGTGATAGGTCACCTCCAATGATACCGTTGAAGCAATTTTTTTTATAATAAATTAATTTGATATATATATATATATATATATATATATATATATATATATATATATATATATATATATATATATGTATTTCGTAGTGCCTGTGCTGTCGCTCATGATATCAGCATATCAGCGTTATCAGCATTTTTTACCCTACACTTAGTTGTGGCTAAATACAAGTTTCGTTATGTTATCATCATTATAACAATATCAAGAAGAAGGATCAACTCACCATCATTGCCTCCGGTTCCTGTCAAAATAATATTTACAAAAATGAAGGGAGAGTTAATTTTTACGTTTTTTCATTTTTTGATGACCCCCCCCCCCCCTCCCTTCCAGAAATACTATAACTTCTAATACATGTACTCTTGATATCAAATGTTAAGTACATTCAGTTTTAATAATGTTTTATCTATTTACAATGTTTTAAATGATTGGTTCTCTTCAATTACGCTTTTGAAGTAATCGTCTGTTTTACAATAAAAACAAGTTGTAGTTATTATTCAACTTACGGCAACAATAGTAACAATAATAATGATAATATTCGTGATTACAGTAATTATAATCCCATTATTGAATAAATTTCATCACTGGATCGTTGATATCGAAAAACATGAATGGAAATGATAACAATGACATTTGGATAATAATGAAATTACTTATCATGATAATACTACAAACATAATAATAATTAAACAATATATCATTGACTGACCTGGAGTAGGAGTAGGAGTAATGACACAGACTGCGCAGCTGAGCTTACAATTGGCAATCATCCAGGAGTTAGTAGCACAGTATCCAGCATCAGCCCAACCAGGACAGTTTTGATTACTATCAACACAATCAACTTCCTCCGGTACTATAGGAGTAAGAGCAAACAAGCATAAATTGAGCAAATGGGAGGGGAGCTCGCAAGATACGTCACATAGTGTTTTGTGTTTGATATATCGCAACTTCAAAAATTCATAACTTTCTTATTTTTAATCGGATTTTTTGCTTTTATTAATACCAACTTAATATTAGGGTGAATTTCCCCTTTAATGAATTATTGCTATGATCATTGTCATCATCATCATTGTTATTTTTGTTGTTATTACTGTCTCTTGATTTCCTCTGATCAAAACCTAAAGCAAAATGTTATCTCTACAGAAAGATACTAAATGTTGTGGATTTAACATTTTTGTGGAAAATGTTTTTCAAATGATTTACATTCGACGGTTATTAACATTATGGAGCAGGGAGAGTAGCTTCATAAATAGGGGGAATAGAAAGAAAGAAGAAAAAAAAGAAAAAAAATACTTACACGTGGGATCGACAGTGTTGCCGTCTGCAGAGGATAAAGGGAAATAGAAAATGAACACACAGTTATTTATCCGATTCATTTTTACACTTTTAATACAAACGCACTTGATATAATTCACATACTGCAAAGAATACTATTGATGCATGCAAATTGTTCTTCTTCCAGTTTTATAATGAATTGTTCCCGGTAGTTGAAATCAGAATATTCTATTGACAAGTCAATGATTGACTCAGGTTAACATTGTATGCCATATTCAAATAAAGGCGAAGGAGAATGGGTTAGAACGAGAGAGAGGACGAAAGGAGGTCGCAGACATGCAGAGGGAGAGAGAGAGAGAGAGAGAGAGAGAGAGAGAGAGAGAGATGGATAGAGAGAGAGAGAGAGAGAGGGATGGAGAGAGAGAGATTGTGTGTGTGTGTGAGAGAGAGAGAGAGAGAGAGAGAAAGAGAGAGAGAGAGAGAGAGAGAGAGAGAGAGAGAAAGGACAAAGGTGACATACTCTTTTGTATCTTTCCTTTCTTTTGGTATTATCATTGGGATTGAAGACGGATTTGTACAACTATAAAACATCTTTTTGAAACGACTTTGTGTTTTAAAGTTGATACTTGGCACCGCACTTATCAAACTTACCACATTCATAGTAAAATGTTGAGTTTGTTGATGTCGTTGTCACTGAAATCGGAACGGTAGTCGAGCTGGAATCTCTGGTCGCGAGCGACGATGGTCGGCTGTCCGTTCGATGTAAACGCGGTCATGTGGTAGTGCATGACGGAGAACAAATCGTATGGGGTACCGAGGTGGTCGATGTAGGTTTGTTCATACTTGTCGAAGTTGTATTCAAGACCTGTGACATGGGAGAAGGTGAATATTTGAGTTGATTTCGATTCGATGATCATTCATAATCATTTAAAATTGATTACATGGACTTATTTCAAGTTGAAAACTTCTTGTATATAGACCTACTATCTGCCAAGTCCGAATCACATTAATAATCACGTTGTCGCGCCATCATGTCTTTAAAATAGTTCAATGTTATTTACCGTACCAACATAAATAATCCAGCCACGACTGCTTTCCATGCAAAATGATATAATTTTGCACTAATGCATCTTAATTGACTTGATTTATTGATTCTAACCATGTCTCTTTCTGACGAATACATTGATGTGTGTACATTATTTTGTAGATAACACCTTTTCTGAATGTGACATTTCGAGTATTTTGGATTACTGTTTCGGAGTCGAGGACTATAATCAGCACTCCATTAGACATCGAGGCAATTTAGACTACATTTACTTGAATTACGTTTACTTGAATTCGATCATTTTTTAAAATATTGTCCAACAATGCACGCTCCCAATCATTCCCAACCCACAACATGCGACTTTTTTTTTATTTTTATTTTTTTTTATTTTTATTTTTTTTAAAAATGTATTTATTTATTTATTTTTATTTATTCATTTTTTTTTTTTTTTTAATTTTATTTAATTTATTTATTTATTTATTTATTTATTTATTTATTTTTTATTTTTTTTTTGGGGGGGGGGGGGGGGACTGGGAGTACGCAACCCCTTCATTCCAAAATCTTGGACCCACCACCATACGTGCACCACAGTCAAGATAACCCCATCCTGAACCCACTTACAGAGATCCCTCTTTTTACCTTGAATGATATTGTTAAAGTAGATGTAGACGTATGTATCGCGGTCTGTTCGCGTCTGTTCGTGGTGGAATCCGACGGCGTGCATGAGTTCGTGAATGATCGTACCCAAGTTCGTAGTGCAGCCATTTCCCAGAGAAACCTGCTGCTGACCTCCGACACGGCCGACCAGAGAATAACACCTGAGCAACAAAGATTCAAGGCAATTATGTTAGAAGACTCGTAAGATGTTTTTCCAGTAAATAGTTGTAATATTATTGTTACATTGTAAAATGTTTCACCATCCCTGCATGTGTTCATCGTAATGTGTAATAACCAAAAAGGTAATTTCAAAGTAAGACCTATGCAATATAAAACTTTTTGTGTGTGTGCAAAGGCATGCGGTCTATGCTGAATATGTGGGCGTGTTCAACAGGGATGTGGTGTGAATACTCTTTTAGAACAGTTTTACAGGGAATGAGGAAGATGGATGGTTTCCGTTCTTGTACCATGCAAAAATACATAATACCAATAATTCATTGTTAACATTCCGAAACAAGAATTCAATTTTAAAATCTAGAACAATTTTGTATATAATCGCTCCACTTACCCGTTACCGGGGAAGATATAGATGTAGTCTGTTTCTCTTGTTCTCTCTACGAATCGGATGCAAGTGGTTTCATGGTAACGTTCCATAGCCCTCGTGATGCGAGCGCGAGTACCGTAATCTGCTCCATCGAAAAAATATGAAAAAGATAAGTAAATTGATACAAATACAAATATATGCTTGTAGTGTATGATAAAAATACAAATGTATACACTGTATGCTTGTAATGTAATGTGATGTTAACAGTTTTGTGTTTTGTGGACCGCTACAGTTTATATTATGGCGAGATATCGAGGGGAATTTAACACGGCCACGTTATAATGGTGTTGTGTCGTGCTCATCATTCACTTTGTTCTCCATCCAATGGTTTTGTATGAAAACTAGAAGAGCATTGAAGATGTTTGCGTATGAAATGCAAATGATGAAACGTGAACTGTAACTCTTTGTATTAGTCATAACATTATGAGGCTAACCTAATAGTTATAAAAGAATTGAACATGGTGACCATGAACATTAAGAACTGGGAATTCCACAATAGCCTATACTGTTTCACCAACCCTGTGTACAACATTTTGACCTCAATGTTTTATCACGCAGGAGTATCGGAATTCCGTATCATCGGATCTCACTTCCACCAAAGCATTATGTCATTGTGTCAACTAGATATCAAAGTAAAATTACATTACAAAGCAATGACATAGTATGTAGGTTACTTTCAATAATTATATATATCAGTGCATCTTAACCGGGGCCTCTTGAAACCCCCTCCTAAAAAAAAAATGCTTGCAGTTACATGTCGAAAACGCCCTATTGCATGATACCATTTAAGGCTATGTCAATGATTTCCTTACCGTATCGGTTGTCGATGACGTATGGAACCACACCGTTGACCCATCTCATACCGCGATCACGGAGAGCGTTTCGTTTGGCTCGACCGGTGCTGTTACATGGGACGGGAATATCTCCCTGCTCGAGACACAACTCTGAAGAAAAAAAAAGGGTGAAAAAATATAGGAAATAAGGGTTACTGGTGTCGAAAAAAGCATCGAATGGAAAGATGGTAGATTTACTTCGAAATGATAGGACATTTTCTCAATGTAAGCAAATTTATAGTTAAATTCCTCGATACGAAATATTCATTCACCTTTTAGGAATAATTGTATTTCAGTCGTCAGAATGCAAATTGAATATATTACGTGTTGTTGGGTTAGACAAGCCATAATGTTTGTCTCACCTAGCAACAGCTAATGTATGCAATTTGAATTCTGACTATAGAGATACATTTATTTGTAACATGTGAATGAAATAATTGAATTCGAGGCGCTTCACAATTTATATGACTAACTTTCGTTACAATACAGAAAATGGCCTATTGGATAATGCGATCGCAAAGACTTTCGAGAAATCGA